>NC_134398.1:149414891-149742333 GCF_050003625.1 Haematobia irritans | reverse complement strand
ATTTTGGGCCCTTTATGCTAACTTCTTATGGAGAAAACATTTCGGAATTTTCCTCTTACAAATTGAATCATCTTTTCTCCCACTGTACATCATCTTTTCATATAACTTACAAGTCCCTTAATCTTATTTTCCGGCTGAAATTTGGTACATGATGTTAGTATATGGTCTCTAATGACCATGCAAAAATTGGTCCATATCGGTCCATAATTATATATAGCCCCCATATAAACCGATCACCAGATTTGACCTCCGGATCCTCTTGGAAGACCAAAATTCATCTGATTCAGTTGAAATTTGGTACGTGATGTTAATATATGGCCTCAAACACCCATGCAAAACTTGGTCGATATCGGTCCATAATTATATACACGCAAAGAAAAAATACGTTTGGAAAACGTGTACCGAAAACTTTTTTCTTTTGTTAGAGTTTTTTGAATTGCTTCGAAAATTTTAAACTTTTATCACCAAAACAATTCGTTTGTTACAAAATTTTTATTTAAAAAAAAAAAAAAATTTAACAACAACACATTCCATTTCGTTTATATTAAACACTGTTCTTTTCTGCCTTAAGGTCTTTAATAAGACACATTTTACAGTTCAAAATTTAATATAGTACAATGTAATGTTGAACATTTTTTCGGAATCTTCCGAACATATCTGGAATATATGTAAAAAAAAAACAAAAAAAAACTGGTCGAAGCAGGGATCGAACCCACTACCCTTGGCATGCAAGTCGGACGTAGCAACCACTGCTCCACGGTGCCAAACTACATGTTTGTTTCTGTGAAATAAACTTTGTTTATTCGGTTCGTTGGCTCCGCAAGCTATGCTATATAAATATAACTTATATGGATAATTATCTATTGATGACCATAACAGGTACATAGCTCAGTGGTTAGTGTGTTGGCTTACAAAGTGCATGGTCCCCGGTTCGATTCTCCGTCCAGGCGAAAGGTAAACAAATTTTAAAAATTTATAAAATCGTATAATTTCTTCTACATTGTTTGTATTACAGAAAAAGGTGCTAAGAACTAAAAAACTTCGTGGAAGTGAGAAAGATGTGAGGGAAAATGCAATTAGCCAGAAAAAAAGAATAAACGTTTATCACAAAAAGTATATACTTTTCTTCCAAATACACTTCCTTACAGCGAAAAGCAAATGATAAGCGAACTTTGTTTGTCTAAAATTTCGTTTGGGAGGAAAGAATTATTTTTTTGCGTGTATAGGCCCCATATAAACCGATCCCCAGATTTCACCTCCGGAGCACCTTGGAAGAGCAAAATTCTTCCCATTCGGTTGAAATTCGGTACGTGATGTTAGTATATGGTATCCAACAACCATGCAGGAATTGGTTCCTATCAGTCCATAATTACCCAGCAAAAAAAGCGTCGCCAAAAAAGTAGTGAAAATGTTCTTTTTGGATCCGGAAGTGGTCCCAAATTGGCGGAAGTTCTCCATTTCTACAGGAATTGCACTGAATTTGCATCACTTCTTTAGGTGCGATCCGAATTTAATGTTTTGGATGGAAATTGAAAAATTCTGTGATATTTTGTCAAATACCACTACTGTGGTACAGGGTATAATAAGTTTGTGCATTTGTATGTAACGCCAAGAAGGAAAAGTCTGAGACCCAGACCGATCGTCTTAGAATTAAATTCTGAGTCGATTTAGCGATGTCCGTCCGTCCGTCTGTCTGTTCATGTATTTTTGTGCGCAAAGTACAGGTCGCAGTTTAAGTCCGATCGTCCTCAAATTTGGCATAGGGTCGTTTATTGGGACAAAGACAATCGCTATTGATTTTGGAAAAAATCGGTTCAGATTTAGATATGACTGTCATATATATTTATACCCGATCTGGTTATAATTGGCGTGTTTATCAACCGATGTTCTTCAAATTCCGTACATCCGAATATTTTATGAGTCTCGAAAATCGGTTCAGATTTAGATATAGCTCCCATATATATCTTTCGTACGATTTAGACTCATATGACCACAGAGGCCAAAGTTTACTACCGATTTTCGTGAAATTTTGCGCAGAGAGCAGTATTGGTATTCTACCAATGCTTGGTAAGTTTTATTTAAATCGGTTCAGATTTAGATATAGCTCCCATATATATCTTTCGTCCGATTTGAATTTATATGGCCTCAAAAGCCAGAGTTTTGCCCTGATATGCTTCAAATTTTGCACAAGGAGTACGTTTAATAGTATCGGTAAGTGTACCAAATTTGACTGAAATCGGTTCAGATTTAGATATAGCTCCCATATATATCTTTCGTACGATTTGAACTTCTATGCCATCAAAAGCCAGAGTTTTGCCGTGATTTGGTTCAAATTTTGCACAAGGAGTACGTTTAATAGTATCGGTAAGTGTACCAAATTTGGTTGAAATCGGTTCAGATTTAGATATAGCTCCCATATATATCTTTCGTCCGATTTGAACTTATATGGACACAAAAGCCGGAGTTTTGCCGTGATTCAGTTTCAATTTTGCACGAGAGGTACGTTTAATGGTATAGTTATGTGTGCCAACTTTGGTTGAAATCGGTTCAGATTTAGATATAGCTCCCATATACGTCTTTCGTCCAATTTGCACTTATATGGCCTCAACAGCCAGAGTTTTGCATTGATTTCCTTAAAATTTTTACCGAGAGGTACGTTTAATGATATCGTTATGTGTGCCAAATCTGGTTAAAATCGGTTCAGATTTAGATATAGCTCCCATATATATGTACACCAGAGGTGGGAAAATATGGTAGACTATTTCATATTTTGGACCCATTGTCAATGGGATTTTCCTCCAATTGACGGGATAGTTTCCACAGAGAATATATTTAATATGATATTTAAGTGTGTCAAGTTTGATCTAATTTGGTTCAGATTTAAATAAAACCTCCATATATTCGTTCTTCCGGTTTATACAAATAAAGCCAAATTCCCACACTTTACACAAAATTCTGTGATGATTTCCCCATATCATTGTCATATCCTACACACTGTAATGCCAGAATTTCCACAGAACGGTTGAGTTTTAAATAAGGCTCCAATTCGCCCGGCCACACTTGACCACATATCTTGGCAAGATCTAACCAATATCCTTGTAAAATTGTCACTGCTGAGTAGCAAAAAATTGTAAATGTTACTCAAAATGTCCTATATCTCGAAAACATAAGTACCGCGTGATAAATCATAAATGCTCTTTTGTACAATTGCTTTAAAATTTCTCTTGCTTCATATTTCCCATACTTTTTACTAACATTGTGTTTCATTCCAGGGCGTTAGCCGATGTCAATTTTAATTCTAGAGATTTTGCAGAAGTACAAAAAATTGTCCATTATAAGTATTTTATCTGGAAATGCAAACCTTTATATAGCTCCCAGCAGATTTTAAGTACTTGAGATGGTAACACAAATGTTGGTCTACATAGTGGTGAAGGGTATAATATAGTCGGCCACGCCCGACTTTAGACTTTACTTACTTGTTTTTAATGGATTCTAACGCTTGTCGGAAAAACGTTTGACCTCAAATATTTTCAAAAATTCACAATTTTCTCAGATTGGATTTAGCATGTTTTTCGACAAAATTTAAATGAATTGTACCATTTTATGAATTCTTACTCTGTTTTTAACCTATTTGAAACAAAAAAAGTTAAAATTACCCATTAAAATATGAAAAAACCAAGTTATAAAAAATTGAATTAAAATAACTTCCCAGGTATTTAAAATAAAGAACATCATTGGGAGTGCATCTTCTGGAAGCGCTTTTAAAGTTGTGTCTTTGGAAGAACTTCCAAATTTTTTGCTGGATATATATAGCTCCCATATAAACCGATCGCCAGATTTGACCTCCGGTGCCTTTTGGAGAAGCAAAATTCATCCGATCTGGTTGAAATTTGGTACGTGGTGGTAGTATATGATATTTAACAACCATGTCAAAAGTGGTCCATATCAGTCCATAATCATTTATAGCCCCCATATAAACCGATCCAGAGATTTGGTTTTGCAGCCTCTTGGAGGAGCCAATTTCATTCGAGTGAGTTGAAATTTGTGGATGACAGTCTTTCGTAGAAGTTTATACGCAATCCATGATGGAGGGTACATAAGATTCCTCCTGGCCGAACTTACGGCCGTATATATTTGTTTTTAATTCTATCTGTCTTGAACTATAGCGCTAAAGGCATTTTAACCACTTTTAATCCCAAAAATACCAAAATATGAATTTTTTTTAACAACAGAAACAAGTTTATTATTGCTAATAAGTGTTTTTCAACATTGCATTTTAGTTAAATTTACTTAAAATTTTCCCAAATGAACCTAACATATATTTTCTTTAATGATGGATTCACTTTTTCTTAATTAATTTATGTGATTATTTTTTCTTTTAATTACAAAATTAATTGAAAACAAACATCAAGAACAATTATATTGATTAATTTTGCCCAATAGTTTTAAAATTTGACATATTTACTGCCCAGTTGTATAGGGAAAATTTTTACATTTCAAGTCCCAAGTATCTAACATGGCGCTTAAGGCAATAAAGGCAATTCTTTGCAAGTACATACCAAACGCACTTACGCATATAAAATTCCTATTTTCGGCATTCTTTGGCTTGCTGCTGTCACTGCATACACACGCATTCAATCGTGTATATCTGCACCACTATTAGAGCTCACCATTGAATTGTAGTCTTCATATACCCACACCCATCACCTTATACAATGGCTCCCACTCATACCCATTAAATATTCGAAATTCTCTTTGTTGGCATTCTCTTTCGGAATGTTGTTGTGCAGTCTATTGAGTTTTACAGTTACTTGCTGCTGCTGCTCTGCCTGCCATTCAATTCAATTGAAAGCTCTTTTCTTCAATGGCTGAGAATGGACGAAACGGAAGTGGAAGAACATTGAGTGTAATGCGTGTATAGAGAATGTATGTGTGTGTGTGTAAGAGTTGAAGAAACCAGAACTTGTGCTTGCGTTCATTTCTATGGGTAAATTTATATGTGTGTGAGTGAGTTTACGTTTATTTGAAGGTTTTGGGGCTAACGCAATTCTTAATGCAAGAATCAAGGACGTTTAAGAACGCACTTTTGTTTTTCGGTCTTTAGCCAAATGTGGTAGGATGTGCTGCTGATGGTGATGGGGGACAGGCAGGGAAGTTACCAACTGTTAAGTGGGATTTAAAGGCATTACATGAACGAAACGAGAAAAACACAGAAAACCCGAGGAAAATATATTTGTGAAGCAACAACAATAACTTACTTACAAACAGAACCATACACACATACACATCCACAAACACACTCATATATACAAAGGCATCCGTTTTTTTGTCTGTCCCTTGGTTTGTTCGTCATTTCGGCCAACGAAACGGACACAAGCATTCACAGGCCATAAACGACAGCAAATGCAAAGCTATAATACACACCATGGGCTTTGTTGTTGTTGCTGCTATTGTTGAGGGACCCCCCTTCCTTTCGACATCCTCTTAAAGTTGTTTAGGGCAACGCAATGGGACAATGACTACAAATTCAGTTCTACAAACGCATTTTTCTTTGCGTTCTGGTATCTTTTTTGGTTTGAGGAAGGAATAAAGAGTAGCAGTGCGAGGAGGGGGAGTAGTAAGTAGTATATGGTGGTTATTTGGGAATTGTTTGGAATTGGAGAGGTGGGGTATAGCCTAGTGAGTTTGTTAGTTGGTTTAGAGTAGAGTAATGACGCTATTGGAGTTGGGGAATATTGGTACTCTGAAGAGCCTCTAGTGGTGGCTTTAATGGGTCGGTTGCGTTTCTGGTTTTTGTTGCGTGTGGCACAGTTTATAAATTTCTATGCTGTGCCCAATGTATATAATTCACCTTAATGCAAGACTTTAACGTTGCTGATAACACCGCACTAAAATCAAGCGAAGAAAGCACCAACACCAGCAATATTACATCAATAGGTAGAAATGTAGAACTAGAGAGAGAGAGATAGAAAGGGAGGTGCACATTGGCATCAGTGTTGATAAATACACCCTAAGAAAACCTTGTTCTTTTGCTAACATTTGTTTCAATATCTTTGAAAAATTCAAACTTTTATCACCAAGAAAATATTTTTGTAGCAAATTTTTTATTTTTGCAATAACAAAAAATATTTCTTTTTTCCAAAACTACAGTCCATCTTGTTTATATCAGACACTGTTTCAGAAGGTTTCATAGTAAAAATTTACAATCCTGTAACAATAGGCAATGCCTTTCGAAAATTTCGGAAAAATATAAGTACAATATGTACATTTTTTCGTTTGTACTTGGTACATAGTACGAAAGGGATCATCTGAAGTGGTTTGTTTTCTCTAAACATAAAGTCGGCTTGTGTCCTTGCAACTACAGTGAAAACTTGGACACTCTTAAAACCGGGCACCTCTCAAACGAGGACAGTTGTCGTAAGACGTTTGTTATATCAAAACATTAAAGTTATCCTCTCATAAATGGACACTAGATAGGGTCACGAAAAAAAGTTGATGCGGTCACCCCCCAGTTTTGTAGCATATTCGAAGACAATTTCAGAACACCAAAACTTTTTTTTCCGTGCACCCTACGACCCCCCGAAATACAATTTATTGTGCTGTGTCGTCATTTGAAGTCCGATCGAAAAGAAACGCATATCGTTGTTCGTGGTTGATCAGGGGCTATATTTCGTGCATTGGTCATTTTTGACTCCGACGTCAAATTTGATTTTCAATGTGTGTCCACGTTTGAGAGGTTTTACTGTATTTGGTCTATAAATAGAACAGCTTGACTGTATATGCTGCTTGTGCGACATTTTTGTGTTGATGACAATAAGACCAGTATGTTTGTTTAGATACTGTATGGTCCGCGATTAGGATTCTCCATATAGACGAAAGGTAAAATTTTAAAAAAATTATAAAATTGAATATTTTCTTCTACATTAATTGCATTACGGAAAAAATGGTGAGAACTAAATAATTCACGTAGAAGTGAGAAAGAAGAGAAAATATTTTTTTTACTTTCTCTTTATTAAATTGCTTTCACATCCTGTTAAAGAGTCAAAATATTTACTCTTTTGTTCCTAAAAAACTTCCCTATACTAAAAGCCAATTGCCTAACGATGGTAGTTTGATTGAAATATTCGATTGGAAGGAAATAATTATTTTTATGCGAGTATTAATTCTGAATCGCTCGTCTAAAAGCTTTATTCAAGTGGCAGTTCATTTTATTGTTTACAATCTTACAAAAGCATGTTTGTCTATTGCGTTCAAAAATCAATTTTTTCGTGATGGAATTCGAGTGTGATAGCTTTATCTTTGGCTGTAAAACCACAAGTGGCTATCGTTAGAGCTCGCCAGCATTTAAATGTGAATAAGTCTTTTGTGTGTGGAACCATTGCTCGTTAATCGTGATAACATACAGGCAGTATTGTATTGTGTCCAAAAAGTGGACTAAAAAAGCGGTAAAACCCAAGGAATTACCACAAAAGTGAAGGCCAGATTTGTGATCAATCCACGCAGCAGTGGTAGAAAACTTGCTGGTGAGCAGAACGTATCGCGAGAACGGATGTAACATACATTGCAAATTGAGCTTGTACTAAAGCCATTGAAGTTCCAAAAAAGGGCAGCAGTTCATCGATGACAAAAAGACTGGAAAGAGCCAAGGGTTGCTTCCACGGTTGCGACATTTGGTTGAATTCTACCAAAAATGGTAGATTTTTTAGTGCTTGGTAGAATGTTAGAATTCTTGATGTTTTGGTAGATTTCGCAAAATATTTCTCTTCAAAAATTTTCTATAGAAATAAAATTTTGACAACATTTTCTATAGAAATAAATTTTTAATAAAATTTTCCGCAGCAATTAAATTTTGACACAATTTTCTATAGAAATAAAATATTGACAAAATTTTCTATAGAAATAAAATTTTGACAAAATTTTCTACAGAAATAAAATTTTGACAAAATTTTCTATAGAAATAACATTTTGAGACAATTTTCTATAGAAATAAATTTTTAATAAAATTTTCTGCAGCAATAAAATTTTGACAAAATTTTCTATAGAAATAAAATTTTGACAACATTTTCTATAGAAATAAAATTTTGACAACATTGTCTATAGAAATAAAATTTTGAAACAATTTTCTATAGAAATAAAATTTTGACAAAATTGTCTATAGAAATAAAATTTTCTGCAGAAATAAAATTTTGAGAAAATTTTCTATAGAAATAAAATTTTGACAAAATTTTCTATATAAATAAAATTTTGACAAAATTTTCTATAGAAATAAATTTTTAATAAAATTTTCTGCAGCAATAAAATATTGACACAATTTTCTATAGAAATAAAATTTTGACAAAATTTTCTATAGAAATAAAATTTTTACAAAATTTTCTATGGAATTAAAATATTGACAAAATTTTCTATAGAAATAAAATTTTGACAAAATTTTCTATAGAAATAATATTGTGACAAAATTTTCTAAAGAAATAAAATATTGACAAAATTCTCTATAGAAATAAAATTTTGACAAAATTTTCTATGGAAATAAAATATTGACAACATTTTCTATAGAAATAAAATTTTGACAAAATTTTCTATAGAAATAAAATTTTGACAAAATTTTCTATCGAAATAAAATTTTTACAAATTTTTCTATAGAAAAAAAAATTGTTGACAACATTTTCTATAGAAATAAAATTTTGACAAAATTTTCTATAGAAATAAAATTTTGACAAAATTTTCTATATAAATAAAATTTTGACAAAATTTTCTATAGAAATAAAATGTTGACACAATTGTTTATAGAAATAAAATTTTGACAAACAATTTTTTTGCTCTTCTCAAGCCCATTGTGTATCTGCCGGTGTAAAGCCATATAGTTGCTATTGCTATAGCCAGTATTGTAGGCTTTTCGACGCAATATGCTATTTCTTGTTTGTATGCTCTTCCTGTTTCTATACCATTGAATTGTGTTGGCTCAATTGCTGTTCTTGTTGCTATTCCAGCAATTCCCTAGAAATTCAGGTTCTGTCAGTGGTACAACGTGTGCCTATGTGTGCGTGGGAGTGTATGAGTGTGTGTAGGTAGATGTTTCCGTTTGTGCGTTTGCATGTATTTGTATAAAACTCCATTTGTGCGTGCACTCTACTTCTCATACCAGGAGGGTATGTGATGCCAAAAATTCTTTCGTTTCTGTTGCTGCCTCTGTTTTTGTGCAGTTTCACTTTGTTTCTGGCCTCCTGCCTTTTTATACCCTTCACCACTACTGTGGTACAGGGTATAATAAGTTTGTGCATTTGTATGTAACGCCAATAAATAGTAGTCATAGACCCATCTTATATACCGATCGGCTTAGAATTAAATTCTGAGTCGATTTAGCGATGTCCGTATGTCTGTCTGTCTGAATATGTAATTTTGTATGCAAAGTACAGCTCGCAGTTTAAGTCCGATCGTCTTCAAATTTGGCACAGAGTTTCACTTTTGCTCAAAGAAAAAATCGGTTCAGATTTAGATATAGCTGTCATATATATTTATCACCGATCTGCTCATAATTGACGTATTTATCAACGTATATTCTTAAAATTTCGCACAGCCAAATGTTTTGCGGCTCTCGTAAAATATGCAAAATATCGGCCAAATCGGTTCAGATTTAGATATGGCTCCCATATAAAGGGTGATTCTTTTGAGGTTAGGATTTTCATGCATTAGTATTTGACAGATCACGTGGGATTTCAGACATGGTGTCAAAGAGAAAGATGCTCAGTATGCTTTGACATTTCATCATGAATAGACTTACTAACGAGCAACGCTTGCAAATCATTGAATTTTATTACCAAAATCAGTGGCAGAAAATCCGCTTTTTTATCGACAAATTTTGTTCAGCGATGAGGCTCATTTCTGGTTGAATGGCTACGTAAATAAGCAAAATTGCCGCATTTGGAGTGATGAGCAACCAGAAGCCGTTCAAGAACTGCCCATGCATCCCGAAAAATGCACTGTTTGGTGTGGTTTGTACGCTGGTGGAATCATTGGACCGTATTTTTTCAAAGATGCTGTTGGACGCAACGTTACGGTGAATGGCGATCGCTATCGTTCGATGCTAACAAACTTTTTGTTGCCAAAAATGGAAGAACTGAACTTGGTTGACATGTGGTTTCAACAAGATGGCGCTACATGCCACACAGCTCGCGATTCTATGGCCATTTTGAGGGAAAACTTCGGAGAACAATTCATCTCAAGAAATGGACCGGTAAGTTGGCCACCAAGATCATGCGATTTGACGCCTTTAGACTATTTTTTGTGGGGCTACGTCAAGTCTAAAGTCTACAGAAATAAGCCAGCAACTATTCCAGCTTTGGAAGACAACATTTCCGAAGAAATTCGGGCTATTCCGGCCGAAATGCTCGAAAAAGTTGCCCAAAATTGGACTTTCCGAATGGACCACCTAAGACGCAGCCGCGGTCAACATTTAAATGAAATTATCTTCAAAAAGTAAATGTCATGGACCAATCTAACGTTTCAAATAAAGAACCGATGAGATTTTGCAAATTTTATGCGTTTTTTTTTTAAAAAAAGTTATCAAGCTCTTAACAAATCACCCTTTATATGTACGCCAGAGTTGGGCAACTATGGTACAATGTTTCATATTTTAGACCCATTTTCAATTGGATTTTCCTCCAATTAACTCGGTACTTTCCACAGAGAACATATTTAATATGATATTGAAGTGTTTCAATTTTGATCTAATTTGGTTCAGATTTACATAAAGCCTCCATATATTTGTTCTTCCGGTTTATGCAAATATGGCCAAAATACCCACATTTTACACAAAATTCTGTGATGATTACTAACATTGTGTTTCATCCCAGGACGTTAACCTTTTTAAATTTTAATTCTAGAGATTTTGTAGAAGTATAAACAATTGTCCCCAAATCGGTTAAGATATAAATATTTGTATATGGGAATATAAACATTCGTAATAACTCCCAACAAATTGGAAGGAGTTGAGATGGTAACACAAATTTTAGTCTACATAGTGGCGAAGGGTATAATATAGTCGGCCACGCCCGACTTTAGTCTTTACTTACTTGTTGTGTTTTATCAAAGTCTTGTTTTTATATAGCTTGTATTCTTGTTGTTGTTATTCGTTGAGCTAGTTTTTGTTGGTATTGTTGGTTGTCCTTGTTGATAAAGTAGTTGACGAGGTTGTTGGTTTTGTATGCCTTCTAGAGCAGATCTACAATAGAGACAAAATTTGTAGATCTAAAATCGGTATTGTACACTCTTCGAAGAGTTTTCTTTACAGAGGAATGAACTTTTAGACAACTGAAGTTCTTTTAACGCTATTTTGTTAAAATTTTATTTCTATCGAAAATTTTTTCAAAATTTTATTTCTGTAGAAAATTTTGTCAAAATTTTATTTTTATAGAAAATTTTGTCAAAATTTTATTTTTTTTAGAAATTTTGTCAAAATTTTATTTCTATAGGAAATTTTGTCAAAATTTTATTTCTATAGGAAATTTTGTCAAAATTTTATTTCTAAAGAAAATGTTGTCAAAATATTATTTCTAAAGAAAATTTTGTCAATTTTTTTTTTCTATAGAAAATTTTGTCAAAATTTTATTTCTAAAGAAAATTTTGTTAAAATTTTTGTTCTATCGGAAATTTTGTCAAAATTTTATTTCTATCGAAAATTTTGTCTAAATTTTATTTCTATAAAAAATTTTGTCAAAATTTTATTTCATAGAAAACTTTTATCAAAATTTTATTTCTATAGAAAATTTCGTCAAAACATTATTTCTGTAGAAAATTTTGTCAAAACTTTTATATCTATAGAAAAGTTTGTCAACATTTTATTTCTAACGAAAATTTTGTCAACATTTTATTTCTATAGAAAATGTCAAAAGTTTATTTCTATAGTGAATTTTGTCAAAATTTTATTTCTATAGAAAATTTTGTAAACATTTTATTTTTATAGAAAATTTTGTCAAAAGTTTATTTCTACAGAAAATTTTGTCAAAAGTTTATTTCTACAGAAAATTTTGTCAAAATTTTATTTTTATAGAAAATTTGTCAAAATTTTATTTCAATAGAAAATTTTGTCAAAATTTTATTTTTATAGAAAATTTTGTCACAATTTTATTTCTATAGAAAATTTTGTCAAAATTTTATTTCTATAGAAAATTTTGTCAAAAGTTTATTTCTATAGTAAATTTTGTCAAAATTTTATTTCAATAGAAAATTTTGTCAAAAGTTTATTTCTATAGCAAATTTTGTCAAAAATTTATTTCAATAGAAAATTTTGTCAAAATTTTATTTCTATAGAAAATTTTGTCAAAATTTTATTTTTATAGAAAATTTTCTCAAAATTTTATTTCTATAGAAAATTTTCTCAAAATTTTATTTCTATAGAAAATTTTGTCAAAATTTTATTTCTAAAGAAAATTTTGTCAACATTTCATTTCTATAGTAAATTTTGTCAAAATTTAATTTTTAAAGAAAATGTTGTCACAATTTTATTTCTATAGAAAATTTTGCCCAAATTTTATTTCTATAGAAAATTCAAAATTTTATTTCTATAAAAAATTGTGTCAAAATTTTATTTCTATAGAAAATTTTGTCAAAATTTTATTTCTACAGAAAATTTTGTCAAAATTTTATTTCTAAAGAAAATGTTGTCAAAATTTTATTTCTAAAGAAAATTTTGTCGAAATTTTACTACTATAGAATTTTGTCAAAATTTTATTTCTATGGAAAATTTTGTCCAAATTTTATTTCTACAGAAAATTTTGTCAAGATTTTATTTCTAAAGACAATTTTGTCAAAATTTCATTTCTATAGAACATTTTGTCATAATTTTATTTCTATAGAAAATTTTGTCAAAGTTTTATTTTTATAGAAAATGTTTTCAAAATTTTATTTTTATAGAAAATTTTGCCAAAATTTTATTTCTATAGAAACGTTGTCAAAATTTTATTTCTATAGAAAATTTTGTCAAAATTTTATTTCAATAGAAAATTTTGTCAAAATTTTATTTCTATAGAAAATCTTGTAAATTTGTATATCTATAGAAAATTTTGTAAAAATTTTATTTCTAAAGAAAATTTTTTAAACACTTTATTTCTATAGAAAATTTTGTCAAAATTTTATTTCTATAGAAAATTTTATCAAAATTTTACTACTATAGAAAATTTTGTCAAAATTTTACTACTATAGAAATTTTGCCAACATTTTATTTCTATAGAAAATTTTGTCAAAATTTTATTTTTATAGAAAATTTTGTCAAAATTGTATTTCTATAGAAAATTTTTTCAAAATTTTATTTCTATAGAAAATTTTGTCAAAATTTTATTTCTATAGAAAATTTTGTCAAAATTTTATTTCTATAGAAAATTTTGTCAAAATTTTATTTCTAGGGAAAATTTTGTCAAAATTTTATTTCTTTAGAAGATTTTGTCAAAATTTTATTTCTATAGAAAATGTTGTCAAAATTTTATTTCTATAGAAAATTTTGTCAAAATTTTATTTCTATAGCAAAATTATGTCAAAATTTTATTTTTACAGAAAATTTTGTCAAAATTTTATTTCTATAGAAAATTTTGTCGAAATTTAATTTATGTCGAAAATTTTGTCAAAATTTAATTTATATCGAAAATTTTATCAAAATTTTACTACTATAGAAAATTTTGTCAAAATTTTATTTCTATAGAAAATTTTGTCAAAATTTTATTTCTATAGAAAATTTTGCCAAAATTTTATTTCTATAGAAAATTTTGCCAAAATTTTATTTCTATTGAAAATTTTGTCAAAAGTTTATTTCTATAGTAAATTTTGTCAAAATTGTATTTCTATAGAAAATTTTGTCAAAATTTTATTTCTATATAAAATTTTGTCAAAAATTAATTTCTATAGAAAATATTGTCAAAATTTTATTTCTATAGAAAATTTTGTCAAAATTTTATTTCTATAGAAAATTTTGTCAAAATTTTATTTCTATAGAAAATTTTGTCAAAATTTTATTTCTATAGAAAATTTTGTCAAAATTTTATTTCTAGGGAAAATTTTGTCAAAATTTTATTTTTATAGAAGATTATGTCAAAATTTTATTTCTGTAGAAAAAGTTGTCAAAATTTTATTTCTATAGAAAATTTTGTAAAAATTTTATTTCTATAGCAAAATTTGGTCAAAATTTTATTTTTATAGAAAATTTTGTCAAAATTTTATTTCTATAGAAAATTTTGTCAAAATTTAATTTATATCGAAAATTTTATCAAAATTTTACTACTATAGAAAATTTTATCAAAATTTTACTACTATAGAAAATTTTATCAAAATTTTACTACTATAGAAAATTTTGTCAATATTTTATTTCTATAGAAAATTTTGTCAAAAAATTTTTTTTCTATAGAAAATTTTGGCAAAATTTTAGTTCTATAGAAAATTTTGTAAATTTGGATATCTATAGAAAATTTTGTCAAAATTCATTTAAAAAAAAATTTTTTTGAGTTTTGGGCCATGCGTATAGTACAATTTTTCCAATGTATCACTTCTGACTCGTGTATTTTGAAATATGTAAGATTGAATCTACGTTGGTTATACCGGGTAAGGAGTCAGGTGATGTAGATCTTTGCAGTATGGAGATATTGTCGACTTTTCATACTTGTTTTTGTTTTTTTGTTCATGACCAAATAGGAATTTAATTTGTTTCACCAGTTGGGGGTAGCCTATGGTCTTTGCCTCGCATGGAGATGATGAAGATGACGATAAGGTCTTCGAGAAAAATGACGACAAGGATGAAGATGATAATGACGATATCAAAGATGCGCTGCCATACAAGTGGGAAGGTAGTTTTGTACTTTTGGGGCATATCATCATCTTTATTATCAACAACATCCGAAAATACATAACATAGTTTAGTAAATAGGTTGATGGTTGATTGTTGTTGCAGGTCCTTGTTCCCAGTTTTGCTATTATGAAGTTGTTGAGTTTTTGTTTACTTTGTTGTTTGGCTGGGTCGGTCCGACGGTTGGTCGGCTGGTCCCTTTCTCGGTCGATTGTCCTTGTTTAAAGTTTATCGTTGGTTTTCATTTGTTCGTCTTTTCGACGAAATTGGTTTTATAGGTTTTGAATGTCAAAAAAATTTCGAATGGCTGGCGTTTTTCTTCGAAGACACACAGCGACAGTATTGCTTCCAATCACTTTTCCGAACATTTCTATTAACACAGGATGGGGGTAGTTTTCATCTGGTTTTAATATGCTATTCTGTCCGTTCTAGTTCATAGATAATTAAGGCTTTCATGGAAGCTATTAATATTCAATATCACAGCTGTCATCACCATGGAAGGACGGAAGGAACAAGAAGAAAGACGTATGTGGTTAAATAGTCTTGGCAAGACAGTTCGTCATGTTCTAATTGAAAAGATGAGTTTTTTTAAGATGAAGCCTTTCATCACTAGGTAGTTGCCGGTGGTATACAGGAAAAAAAATTACACCCAGAAAAATGAAAATCCAATTGTTTTTGAACTTTGCATAAAAACGAAAATGAAATTCTTACAAGTGAAACTCCATGTTTATTGACAATATGTAATTAAAACAGTATACATTAACATACACAAAAAAAATATATTTTGGATTCAATCACGAAATTATTTGATCCAATTAATTTTTAATTGAAATGGCTTCGATCACAGAAATGATAGTACACAGAAAAAAAATCACGAAATTTTTCCAATTAAAGTCTTTATTGAATTTTCAAAAAATATTCAATTAAAAATTTATTTGATTCAACAAATTTCTTAATTGAAACAAAAATCAATCACAAAAAATAATAATATGAATTAATTGGATCAATTAAGTTTTTAATTGACTTTCAGTTAATTTTTAATTGATACTGTGATTGAAGATATTTCAATTAAAAAATTAATTGGATCAATTAATTCAGTGATTGAATCAGAAAAAAAATTGTGTGTATCAATCACAGAAGTCAATTAAAAAATTTATTTTTGTGATTGATTTTTATTTTAATTAAAAAATTTATTGAGGCAATTAAATTTTTATTTGAATATTTTTGAAAATTCTGTTAAAATTTTAATTGGAAATATTTTTGGTGATTTTTTCTATGTAAATCAAGTTAGTAATATGAAAATTGATAACCAAAGCAATTAAAAAAAAATCTACAAGAACTTCAAATTAAATTTATGAAAAGAAAATAAATATATACAAGAAATAAATTGAGTGCAGAACTATTTTTCAGAGTAATCGCTCTTGAAGTATTCGAAAAGTTTAATCTTAAAAGTTAATTCGTTAATGACACTTTGTAAACTGAAAAATATTGATCTTATATCAAAGATTATGCAACCAAAATTTTAACGCACACAATTTTTTGGCCAAATTTTTAAAATTAAGTAATTTTAATAAAAATAAATATTATAATCTTTGGTAAAAATGTTTTTCTTTAATTTTAGTACACGAATCTTTAAAATTTGCTTCCCATCGTTAAACTCGTATGTCTTTGAATGAAGGCAAATTTTACGTAAAGTAAAATAAACCCTTGTTGATTTTAAGAAATAATATTTAAATTAACTCAGATATTGAATATTTTCATTAAAGATAAAAAAGCTTCAAAGACAAAGTTTTTTGCATCTTTGCTTTAAAGCCTTTTTTTTTTGAAATGAAGAAAAATAAAAAAAAACATTTTTAATTGAAGCATCCATTATAGTTTTGATTTGATTAAACTGACATGAAATGGACTGAAATTGCAATAAATGATAAGTCTCGAATTAAAAGTAGATAACTTTTTAAAAAATATTTTTGTTTTGAAGGAGCAGCATTTTTGAATCGTAATATGTACCAAAATCTTTTAGGGAAGGTCCAAATCTTTGGATCGAAGTAAACTAATATGAAAGATTATGCAACATTAATTTAAGGACAGGCCATTTACACAATGTTAAAGATATATTTATCTTCACTTTAAACATTTCTTTCATTTATGTTCCTTAGTTAAAGTCGTATGTCTTTGAATTAAGGTAAAAATATTTGATAAAAAAATTTATTGATTTGATTGGAAAATTTCAATTAATTTTTTAATTGATTCAATTAAAAATTTAATTGATGTTGATTGCAAACATCAATTAAATTTTTAGTTGATTCAATCAAATTGATTCAATTCAAATTTAACTTATGTCCATTGGACAACACAATCAGTTGATTCAATTAATTATTTAGTTAAACTTCTATCCAATGTTCAATAAACTTTTTAATTAAATGAGTTAAGCAATTAATTGAGTTTTACAATCGACAATTAAATTGTTAATTGGAACAATTAGTTGTTTAATAAAAACCGCGGAAATTTTCACTCATTATTATACCCACCACCATAGAATGGTGACGGGGGTATAATAAGTTTGTCATTCCGTTTGTAACACATCGAAATATCGATTTCCGACTATATTAAGTATATATACTTGATCAGGGAGAAATTCCAAGACGATATAACCATGTCCGTCTGTCTGGCTGTCTGTTGTAATCACGCTACAGTCTTCAATAATGAAGCAATCGTGCTGAAATTTTGCACAAACTCGTCTTTTGTCTGCAGGCAGGTCAAGATCGAAGTCCCCATATAAACCGACCTCCCAATTTGGGGTCTTGGGCTTATAGAAATCGTAGTCTTTATCCAACTTGCCTGAAATTTGAAATCTAGAGATATTTTATGACCATAAAAACGGTGAATATCGGTCCAAAAAATTACGACAATTATTAATACATTTTTGCCAAATATGATGAGTATCGGTCCATGTTTTGATATAGCGCCCATATAGACCGATTTCCCGATTTTACTTCTTGGGCTTATAGAAACCGTAGTTTTTATCCAATTTGCCTGAAATTGAAAATCTAGAGGTAATTTCGGACCATAAAGAGGTGTGAAAAAATTGTGAATATCGGTCCATGTTTTTGTATAGCCCCCATATAGACCGATTTTACTTTTTCTAGAATCCGCAGTTTTAATTCCAATTTATTTAAATTGGAAATCTAGAGATATTTTAGAACCATAAAGAGGTGTGTCGAAAATGGTGAGTATCGGTTCATTTTGTGGCATAGTCCCCATATAGACCGATTTCCCGATTTTACTTCTTGGGCTTCTAAAGGGTGATTCTTTTGAGGTTAGGATTTTCATGCATTAGTATTTGACAGATCACGTGGGATTTCAGACATGGTGTCAAAGAGAAAGATGCTCAGTATGCTTTGACATTTCATCATGAATAGACTTACTAACGAGCCACAACGTCGAATTTTCAGTGAATGGGCCCTAGAAAAGTTGGCAGAAAATCCGCTTTTTTATCGACAAATTTTGTTCAGCGATGAGGCTCATTTCTGGTTGAATGGCTACGTAAATAAGCAAAATTGCCGCATTTGGAGTGAAGAGCAACCAGAAGCCGTTCAAGAACTGCCCATGCATCCCGAAAAATGCACTGTTTGGTGTGGTTTGTACGCTGGTGGAATCATTGGACCGTATTTTTTCAAAGATGCTGTTGGACGCAACGTTACGGTGAATGGCGATCGCTATCGTTCGATGCTAACAAACTTTTTGTTGCCAAAAATGGAAGAACTGAACATGGTTGACATGTGGTTTCAACAAGATGGCGCTACATGCCACACAGCTCGCGATTCTATGGCCATTTTGAGGGAAAACTTCGGAGAACAATTCATCTCAAGAAATGGACCGGTAAGTTGGCCACCAAGATCATGCGATTTGACGCCTTTAGACTATTTTTTGTGGGGCTACGTCAAGTCTAAAGTCTACAGAAATAAGCCAGCAACTATTCCAGCTTTGGAAGACAACATTTCCGAAGAAATTCGGGCTATTCCGGCCGAAATGCTCGAAAAAGTTGCCCAAAATTGGACTTTCCGAATGGACCACCTAAGACGCAGCCGCGGTCAACATTTAAATGAAATTATCTTCAAAAAGTAAATGTCATGGACAAATCTAACGTTTCAAATAAAGAACCGATGAGATTTTGCAAATTTTATGCGTTTTTTTTTAAAAAAAGTTATCAAGCTCTTAACAAATCACCCTTTAGAAACCGTAGTTTTTACCCAATTTGCCTGAAATTTGAAATCTAGAGGTATTTTATGACCATAAAAACGGTGAATATCGGTCCATAAAATTACGACAATTATTAATACATCATTTTCCTTATTTAAACCGATATTTTTGATTAATTGGCGGCTAAATTTAATACAAGATGAGTCGACATATGCAACTGGTCTGTAAATGGTCTTCGGCGACTGAAATCGGCGGCGTGACTCGGCGGCTTCATTTTCTGATCAACACATATGTGATGTGAAACGGAGAACAGACTGACAATCAATCTGACAACTATAAAATGACACCATGCGTTGTCAAAACAACAACCAACGTTCATGATCTGAAAACGTAATCGTTACGAATTTATAAAAAAAAAAACAAGTAAGGAAAGTCTAAAGTCGGGCGGGGCCAACTATATTATACCCTGCACCACTTTGTAGATCTAAATTTTCGATACCATATCACATCCGTCAAATGTGTTGGGGGCTATATATAAAGGTTTGTCCCAAATACATACATTTAAATATCACTCGATGTGGACAGAATTTGATAGACTTCTACAAAATCTATAGACTCAAAATGTAAGTCGGCTAATGCACTAGGGTGGAACACAATGTTAGTAAACACAAGTATATAAAGCAGTAAGTTCGGCCGGGCCGAATCTTAGATACCCACCACCATGAATCAAATATTATAGTTTCCGGTGAAAATTTCAGGGATATTTGGTGACAAGCAGATCAGTTCAACCAGTACACTTCTCGAAGATAAATTCAAAGATTTAACCTATGAAGACTAGATCAGATTCTGGATTTATAAGAACCATATTTGTTTGAGTTTTAGAGGAATCATAAACATCGTGTGCAAGTGTGGAAGAAAATGAAAATGAAATAACGCCTTGATTTAAAATCTAACATCTGTAGATTTTTACCCCCATTATTTAAATGATTACCAGAAGTAAAATCTCGAAAATATAATTCAGTTTCAAGCAATTTTCATTATCGGTGCACACGGACTGATATTCACCATTTTCGGCACACCTCTTTATGTTCCTAAAATAATGCTATATTTCAAATTTCATGCAAATTTGATAAAAACTATGGTATATTTGGCTCTCATATTTAAGGTCCTAAAATACCTGTAGATTTCTCATTTCAGGCAAATTGGATAAAAACTACAGATTCTGGAAGCCTAAAAAATAAAATCATTTCCTGCACACCTATTTGTATTCCTAAAAACCTCCAGATTTTCGATTACAGGCAAATTGAACAACAATTACGGTTTCTAGAAGCCCATAAAGTAATATCGGGAGATCGTTCTATCTGATGGCTATATCAAAACATGGACATATACTCTCCATTTTCGGCATACCTTTTTATGGTCCTAAAATACCTCTAGATTTCCAATTTGAGGCAAGTTGGATAAAAACTACGGTTTCTATAAGCCCAAGAATAAAATCTGGATATCGGTCTATATGGGGGCTATATAAAAACATGGTCCGATACTCACCATTTTCAGCACACCCCTTTAGGGCTTTAAAATACCTCTAGATTTCTAATTTCAGGCCAGTGTTGCCAGGTAATTTTTGATTCTTCCCCTCAAATCTTAAGAAAAAAATCCCTAAATTGGTCTAGACTTTTTTCAAAAACCCCCAAAAATTTTAAGTATGTAAAAAGTACAAAAAGAGACCCAAAATTTCGTTAAAAAATCCTGTAGTGATACACTATAAAAATTAAATTTAACACAAATATATAAACTGAAAGAAGATTTTTTCTGAGGAACAAAATTTTAGACAAAATAAGTTTTTTTATGCTAAAAATTTTTTTGAAGTAAATAAACATCATTAGATAAATTCATTTCACCACTTGTCACAAATTCGGGTTCGATTCCTGCTTCGACAGAACACCAAAAAGTAACACCTCAGTAATACTGGTGACATTTCTTCTCTAAGTGGTTGCACTGCAATGTGGAACGCCGTTCGTACTCGGCTATAAAAAGGAGGTCCCTAAGTGTGTCTAAGGAGGTCCCTAAGTGAGTCTAAGTGAGCCTGATACATCGGGCCGCCACCTAACCTAACTTTGTTTTTAATTGTATCAAATATTAAAAATGCCCCTTCAACGGATGCGTTTAAAAAAGAATGTCATTGCATACTTGCTTGTATTTAAGAATATGGGTTGACTTCCCTTATTTTTTTCTCAAAATTCATGCCAGAATTGTTCCAAATTTTGTTGAGAATTACTCCACATTATAAGATCTAAGATATTTTCCTTTACCCCCAAAAATCCTCCCCAAATAAATGTTACCCCTAAAAATCCCCCTAAACGTGTAAAAAACCCCTAAATTTGGGGGGAAAACCCCCAACCAGGCAACACTGTTTCAGGCAAATTGGATAAAAACTACAGATTTTAGACGCCCAAGAAGTAAAAACTGGAGATCGGTCTATATGGGAGCTATACCAAAACATGGACCGATACTCACCATTTTCGGCACACCTCTTTATTGTTCTAAAATACCTCTAGATTTCCAATTTCAGGCAAATTGGATAAAAAGTACGAATTCTATAAGCCCACGACCCCAAATCGGGAGATCGATCTATATGGGGGATATACCAAAACCTGCACCGATACTCACCATTTTTAGCACATCTATTTATGGTCCTAAAATACCTCTAGTTTACAAATTGGATAATAACTATGGATTCTAGAAGCCCAAGAAGTAAAATCGGGAAATCGGTCTATATGGGGGCTATACCTAACCATCAACCGATAGTCACCATTTTTGGCACACCTCTTTATGGTGCTAAAATACCTCTAGATTTCCAATTTCAGGCGAATTGGATAGAAACTATCGACTCTAGAAGCCTTAGAAATATAATCGGGAGATCGGTCTATATGGGGGCTATACCAAAACATAGACCGATACTCACCATTTTTGCCACACCTCTTTGTGGTCATAAAATACCTCTAGATTTCCAATTTCAGGCAAATTGGATAGAAACTAAGGTTTTTATAAGCCCAAGACCCCAAATCGGGAGGTCGGTTTATATGGGGACTATATCAAAACTTGGACCGATATAGCCCATCTTCGAACTTGACCTGCCTGCAGACAAAAGACGAGTTTGTGCGAAATTTCAGCACGATTGCTTTATTATTGAAGACTGTAGCGTGATTACAACAGACAGACAGCCAGACAGACAGACGGACAGACGGACATGGCTATATCGTCTTAGAATTTCTCCCTAATTAAGAATATATATACTTTATAAAGTCGGAAATCGATATTTCGATGTGTTACAAACGGAATGACAAACTTATTATACCCCCGTCACCATTCTATGGTGGTGGTATAAAAATATGGGAAACATTTAAATCTGAAGCAATTTTAAGGAAACTACGCAAAAGTTTATTTATGATTTTCGCTCAATATATACGTATTAGAAGTTTAGGAAAATTAAAGTCATTTTTACAATTTGTCGACTCAGCAGTGGCCATTTTACAAGGAAAATGTTGGTATTTTGACCATTTTTGTCGAAATCAGAAAAGCTATATCTAAATCTGAACCGATTTCAACCAACTTTGGCACGCATAGCCACAATGCTAATTCTACTCCCTGTGCAAAATTTCAACTAAATCGGAGCAAAAAATTGGCCTCTGTGGTCATATGAGTGTAAATCGGGCGAAAGCTATATATGGGAGCTATATCTAAATCTGAACCGATTTCAATAAAATTTCGCACACTTGACTACACTACTAATTGTACTCCTAGTGCAAAATTTCAACCAAATTGGGGTAAAACTCTGGCTTCTGGGACCGTATTAGTCCATATCGGGCGAAAGATATATATGGGAGCTATATCTAAATCTGAACCGATTTCAATAAAATTTTGCACACTTGACTATAGTACTAATTGTTCTTCTTGTGCAAAATTTTAAGCAAATTAGGGTAAAACTCTGGCTTCTGGGGCCATATAAGTCCATATCGGGCGAAATATATACACTGAAAAAACAGTGAACCCACCAGGAAGAAAACTTTCGGTTAATTTTAGAAAATTTTGAATATACAGTCGAAGCTCGATTTAACGAACGATATATTGCCAGGCCCTTTCGTTATTTAGAAAAATTCGTTAAATCGAACGGGAATATTAAATGTTAACTTTTATTGAAAATCGTAGTTTTTTTTACCAGGTGAGTAAAAATTCATAATCATTTGAAAAAATTAAAGCACAGAGACACTTAAAAAATAATACTTTAAATAATCCTGATGAACTTGATATATCTAGGTTATGTTAGATTGAAAAGAGGATCCAAGATTCGCTGTCGTATGGGGGCCTATATACACCTATATACACATGTCATAATTTTTGTGCTCTAACGTCTTAGACGAATTGCCTAATTTGTTTCCAGTGCCCGATTTCAAGAATGGCCAGGCATAGGTAGTGTTCATAATAGCTAGCATCTTCCTAAAACGTCTTATATACACCATTACTCCGCTGCTCCTGTCGGCATAGACGTACTCTCAACGCTAGATTGCCGTTTCGACCGAGCACCAAAAAAAGTTTTTCAGCGGTAGTTTATCCCTCTCACTAATGATGTTGACATTCCTGTGTATTTCATAGTTTATCTTCAGCTATAAGACGGAGGTTCCTTGTTATTGAGCTAAATATAGAATCGGGTAGCACTTATTATTAAGAGAAAAATTCACCACCTGTCCAACAGGCAATCCTACGAAATATTGTCACTAACGGACCTATTACAGGACTAGTACCAGTGCTCGAGTTTGTCGTAGTTTTTAAATTTTCATATAACTTATTGATTTCTATACTTTCTTTATTTTAAAATTTTATTTAATCTAGACATTTACCTATGGGCCAACATAGTCCAAAAGGGTTTCTTTTTGATGAAATTTGGATGATCAAAATAATACCGGTACCTGAGGGTTTGTCCCAGACTGGTTCATGAGGACCTGTCTAGTCCTACTAAGTTCTCCCAGGTCAATCCGTGGCCTGCAGTGTAAATTTATCCCCGTCAATGACAAACCCGTGTTGAAGTGACCGGTCCCTTCTATACGTTTCGGCCAGAACTGGGACTGGTCTACTCACACCAGGGAGTAGTCCTGTACCGGTTCTGTTGCAAATCCATTTCCCGTAGCGAAGCTGCGCCACTCTATCTAACCTAACTTTATCAGTTACCCGGCCATTGAATGTGTGTTCTCACACATTTTAATGGACTCTAAATATCTTGGGAATGCCGTACTTTGTGGACATTTCCTAAGGACTTAAGCCATTCTCACAATCGTCAAATATTGCTGATTTTTTGTTGTTTATTTTCTTAAGATTAAAAGCCTTTTTGTTAAATCGAACGTAAATTTTGTCCAATTGTTCGTTATTTAGAATACTCAATGTTAAGAATTTTGACGTTCGTTAAATTGGATTTTCGCTAAATGGGATATTCGTTAAACAGAGCTTCGACTGTATTTAGAAAATTTTAACTAAACAGTATTACAAATGTTGGCATCACGCCGATGTCATAAAAATGAGTAAATTATTTTAGACAAATTCAAGAAACAATAAGCATTGTTCGACTGTTCACCACTTAGGTGAATTCTAACAAATTAGCTTTCTAAAAATAAATTTCGTGTTGTTGCATTACTATGTAACAAAACGAAATAAAAATAAGATTAAGGGACTTGTAAGTTATATGAAAAGATGATGTACAGTGGGAGAAAAGATGATTCAATTTGTAAGAGGAAATTTCCCAAATGTTTTCTCCATAAGGAGTTAGCATAAAGGGCCCAAAATTGAGTTATCTCTCCCAGCCAGATCTATACTAAAGGCTGTGGAAAGGTTCATTCGCCCGAACCGAAACATGTACAGTCCAGGCGTGTATAGATTTGTATCTGGCGTTTTCTTTTCAATGGCTCTATTAACCATGTTCCTTAATCTATGTCTGTCCATAAAGCTCGAATAATAATTGTATAATTAGATAAAATTCAAGAAAATTTATTAGACATAACTAATTTTTTGCACTTGTTAAAGAAAATTTTGTAGTTGGAAGGAAAAACTTGGAGTTTAAAATTGCAAAAATGTCTTTAGTGACATACGAAGTTCATGATGGACGCATTTTTGGTAAAATTTACAAATTTAAAGAAAATCTAAACTATTTTGTGGAAGACACGAATTTAGTTAATCTTTATGCTTCATTTGAGTATATTTTTTTCCTCGGTTTTAGTTAATTTAACTAATATACACAAAAAATTTATTAGAGTAAAGGAAACTTTCTCCAAACATAATAATTCCATGAACTAAAATAAAGTTAAATTCGCTTTAGTGAAATAGAGAATTCACTTTTTTTGAGTGTATATGGGAGCTATATCTAAATCTGAACCGATTTCCATGTGTCTATCTCGTCTCCTTCTGGATGTTGCAAACATATGCACTAACTTATAATACCCTGTTCCACAGGGTATACAAATCCACTACCATGACTCGAACCTTGATTGTCTGCTCTATTCGCGTTAACAGTCGCCTTAGCACATTACACCACCGACTGAGATGCCATAAGAACGTCTGACGTCTAATTCTAACATTTTCATGGCCACAGAAAAACGAAAGCCTTTCATGAAATCATGAACGCCCGTCGATGAAAAAGTTAAAATTCTGTTTTGATTTTTCGTGAACGTTTCCGTTTCATTTTGTTACCGTCCGTTCATGATTTTGGAACGTATTTTTTGTTTCAATTAATGCCAGTCGATCCTGCCATGTCCGCTCGTCCATAAGTCTGTGAATACATTTTTGTGCTCTTTTTCGAACATCAATAGCTGTAGTCCAAGTTCATCTCTCAATAGGTGTTGCATACGTTCTTGCTATTTTTTAAACTCACAAGCAAGTTTTTTCTCGATTACGGATGCCAGTCTTTAGTGGAACTTTGTACATAATCCATGGTGGAGAAACATAAGATTCGGTCCGGCCGAGCATTTTGCTGTTTTTTTTTAGCTAGAATTTATTAAATTCTTTTTACATCCTGTAAAATACTATTCCTACAAAGAAACATTTTGAGCGCGAAAATAAATTTCCAAGCGAGGTTCATTGTGTCTAAAATTCCGTTTTGGAAGAAAGTATTTTCGTTACTTACTAAATTGGTAATGGCTGAATGCACTTGAAGATATTTTGAATTAATAGCTCGAAATCAGGTCAACAATATTTTCCCAGTTTCTCCTTTTACCAGTCCAATCTAATTCTTTATATACTATCAGTCAAAGTATTCTCAAGTATTTGTTTCCCATTAACGAAACGAAGTATCATTCCATTCACCTAATGAGAACTTCAAAGACTTGTGCATAGATGGATGGATTGGTTTGGAATGCTGTTCATGTGCCATATGGAGTTTGATGTGAAAACCGGATATCAAGGATAATTGTGCGTATGATTGACTCAGCTGGAGCAATGACAACTAATTAATTCAAATGCATTTGGACAAAACATGTTTTATTTGTATACCATCAAACATAGGGTGGTATGCCATATTTGTCTTTAAAGCGTATCCAAATATTGGTCGTAATATTCATAGAATTTGAAGACTAACTCATACAATTCAGTAGCAAGTTGTTTCATTGGAAGCTATAATACTCTTAAGGGGTAAAAAAATTTGTCTTGGATGGAAACGCATTCGATCCAAGCGCACTTTTGGGATAAAGAATTCAAAACCTCTTAAGCTCTAGTTTGGCTCTATTTATTCTAGTAGGTTGCTGGCCATTGGAAATAATTTATATCGAACCATACTGCAGCAACATATAAAGTGTTAGACCGATAGCCTCTACACTGTTAGAAAAATATGTTTTTCATATGTTCCGATATAAACAAAATGTGTTTCGGGCACGATTTTAAACCACAATATATTTAAGTGCGAACATGTAATTTTCCTAAACTAACACTAAATGTTTGGGACATCTATGTTAATATGTTAGAATATATTATGTTTGTGGCATGAATGTTTCATAAAAATCATATATGTGAATACAAACATATATAAATTTACAAATTTCAACTAAACATACATATGTTGTGATATTTTATTCAAAGCGACAGAGAGAGTATAGAGAGAAATAGAGATGGAAACCGGGAGAGTTGACGAAAGATATCAATATAACACAGCAAAAGAGTCAAAAGAGAACAATTTCTGTGAAACCGCTTGTATGTTGTTTCGGAAAACTGTTTTATGATAAGGCCAAAAATTTGATATGTTTAAGTCTAAATATTATTTAATTTGAATAAAGAGAATATACATTCTGAACCAAGAGAATAGACATTTGAAAAACAAACAGCTTATGTTTTCGCCTTGAGAGCAGCATTTTATGTATGTGTGGACATGTGTTTTGTTTATCATTTTGGCATTATTTTTTTCTTGGTTCGTTAAAAGAAATCCGGGGTCCTCATAAAAATAACGAAAGGGCACTATACTCTTTTTAGAGTTGGGACGGTAAAATGAAATAAGGAGGAAATAGTGAAAAATTACACAGTAAAATGTAAAAAAACAAAGTTTAGTTTCTCTTTATTAAAATGTAGTCCACGAGGAGTTGACGGACACCATCAAATATAAAAGCGGGCATTAAGTTCGACTTTTACAGCTAAAACAATTTAAAAAGTTTATTTTCTTTAAAATGAATTATTAAAGAAAAATAAAATGAATTTTAGAGCGATGGTGTTAAATGCAAGTAAAAAACTGTTCACTCCTAAATAAATTTATGTTTATATTATAAAATTATGTATGTATATTTATACTCGACTCCACGTTCTTCTTTTGTTAGTTTTTGAATTCCTTCCAAATTTTAAAGTTTTGTACAAAAACAGTTTTTTATTACAAGATTGTTATTTTTGCAATAAAAAATAATATTTTATCCAAAAATCATTCAATTTCGTTTATATCAAGCACTGTTACTGACTATAAATCTTTAATAACGCACATTTCGATGTTTCATTTAAAAAAAATAATATAGTATAAATATAAATGTGTAAATTAAAAAAAAAAAAAAAAAAAAAAAAAAAATGTTCGGTCGGAGCAGGGATTGAACCCACGACCCTTTGCATGCAAGGCAGACATGCTAACCACTGCTCCACGTGGCAAACAAATGTATGTTTCTGTTAAATAATGTTATGTTTGCATGGGCTCGTGGGCGCTGCAAACTATGCTATATAAATGTAACTTAAAACGATAATTATCTACTGGTGACTATAACAGCTACGTAGCCCAGTGGATAGTGTGTTGGCTTACAAACTGTATGGTCCTCGGTTCGATTCTCCGTGCAGGCGAAAGGTAAAATTTAAAAAATTTATAAAAGTGAATAATTTCTTCAACATTATTTGTATTACAGAGAAAGGTGCCAATAACTAAAAAATTTCGTGGAAGTGAAAATTACGAGTATGTTAGGGAATGAGCACAATCGTGTTTGGGAAAAATTCTTCCAAGCATATTATATTTTTTTTTGGCTCAAAATGCTTCCAAACATATAATATGTTCACATAAAACAAACATATTAATGTTTCGGCAGTATGCAATAATATATGTGCTTCCTGCAAAATATGTTTGGAACATATGTTAAAGAAGCAATTTTTTTTGAGGGTGTAGTTGCTAGTACCCGTATAAATAAGTTTATTATAATTTGTAATTATAATAAATTAAGTAATAAATAAATAAATATAAAGTGTGGCTGATATGTACAGCGACCAAATTCAAACAGGTGCACTGAAAAAAATATTGTCGTGAGGTCAAAGATTTCATGTCTTTAAAATACGAATACAAATTTTGCTTAGCATAGAAGACGCATTTCTCTAAAATAAAGTTATTTTCCTTGTCCAAAAGTCGATAAACTTTTCAATGAAGTCATATTGTCTTTATAATTAAGTGATTTGACTTAAAAATGGGTATCTTAACATGAAAGAAAAAATTTATAGGCTAAGGTCAACTTGACGTTAATAATTCAGAAAAATTCTTTAAATTTAATGAAATTGTCTTTAAATTTGTTGTCTTTTTGCATCTTGACTACAAAGCAAAAAATCGTTCAAATATAGGACATGTTTTTCAAAACTTTATTTTAAAGATGTTTTTTACTTCAAACATAGCATAATTTCTACTGGAAGTCGAGTCCTAGTTTGGAAAATAAAGTTGCCGTTAACTCGTTTTTAAAGGACTTTGATAGCATATGAAGAAAAAAAGCTGAGAAAGCGAAAAATTAAAATTTGTTTCCTAGAAGCAAGTACACAAAACCTAAATTTAAAAGAGAATTATGTCTTAAAAGTATCCTTACTTGTATTCTCCGCTTCTTTGGCTCGGAATCAATACCAAATTTTTTAAAGTAAAGACAAAATCTTTGGAACCGAGTATGCTTTTTTTTCAGTGTGGCGTCCATTTCCAAACGTTTCTAAAATTGTATTTCTGTAGGAGATTTGGTCCAAAATTTTATTTCTATACACCGAAAAAAAAGTAAACTTTTTTATAAGAATAATAAACACGAAATTACATCCTCTAATAGGAGAAACAAGTATATACGGCCGTAAGTGAAACCCAGAAACGACAAACGCAGTTTTATAAACTCAATGGCTGCCAAAGCCGAGTCAGCGGCAAGCTGACTTAAAAACGGTTTTTGACATAACCACAAAACGTTCGGGGAAAAAGCAATACAGTGACATATCATAAAAAAAAAGGATATACGGCGTAAGTTCGGTCAGGCCGAACCTTATGTACCGTCCACCATGGATTGCGTAAAAACTTCTACTAAAGACGGTCATCCACAATTGAATTACTTGGGTTGCGGCCGATGGCAATTTATCTTAAAAGTTCTTAACATCAATTTCTAAATTGTAAGTTAGTCCATGCGGGATATATAGGAGACAAAAGAAAGGTCGATTAAATACGTATATATTCAGTTCTTGACCGAAATTATTACGAACCGATATGAAGTTTTGTGCGGTAATTATAGAGCCAGAATTGAAATATGGGGGTCGCTTTTTATGGGGGCTATATACAATTATGAACACGAATCTACCAAAAATGATAGATTTTTTACTGTTTGGTAGATTAGTAGAATTCTTGATGTTTTGGAAGATTTTGCAAAATATTCCTCTCCAACTACGCTTACAAGAAGAATCTGAGAGGATACAAGCGAGAACTGAGAAAGGCTCAGCATAACTCTTGGAATGCTTACTGCAGCAGTATTGAGAATACGTCCGAGGCTTCCAGACTACGGAAGGTTCTAGCATCCACCAACTCCGCTCCAGGTTTCATTAAAACATCGGAGGGCAATTGGACAACGTCCAGTGAGGAGACGCTGGAGGTACTATTGGACACACATTTTCCTGGAAATCAGACGGTTGAACCATGTACTGGCGGTGCCACAGTTGCTCAGCGGTCGTTTCCTGTCGAGGACATTGTATCGGAAACTAGAATAAGATGGGCGCTAAATAGCTTTGGACCATTCAAATCCCCTGGACCTGATGGAATTACTCCGGCGGAGTTACAAGCTGTAACTGACAAAATTATCCCCTGGTTGTCGGTGATATATAAAGGATGTATCAACTTATCATATATCCCAGGAAAGTGGAGGGAAACAAAAGTCGTTTTCATACCTAAAGCGGGAAAAGCCTCTCACTCGAGGGCGAAGGATTTCCGACCAATCAGCTTATCCTCATTCCTACTTAAGACTCTGGAGAGGATGATAGATATTTATCTTAGAACTAGCATCGATTCAAGTTTGTTCTCGAAACGACAGCATGCATACTCGAAGGGCAGGTCTACTGAGACCGCACTACATGAACTAGTCAGCTTTATTGAAAGCTCACTATCTGTCAAAGAATACACAATCGTGGCGTTTCTAGACATCGAAGGGGCGTTCAATAATGTCCATCCGAGCTCGATATTAAATGGACTGACAACTCTGAATGTTGATCCATGTATACTCAGGCTGTTAGACGAACTGCTAATGAAGAGACGTATTTCAGCCACACTAGGACAAGCAAACATACAAAAGTATGTGAACAGAGGCACTCCCCAAGGAGGAGTTCTATCACCTCTTCTTTGGAATGTTGCTATAAATAGCCTTCTGGTTACTCTAGAAAAAGAAAGGATAAAAGTGGTGGCATACGCAGATGATGTAGCTCTGGCAGTCAGGGGAAAATTCCCATCCACAATCAGAGATATTATTCAGAGGGCCCTCCGGATGACTGAAAAATGGGCGAAAGACAATGGTCTTGGGGTAAATCCTGCAAAGACAGAATTAGTCATGTACTGCAAAGATCGCAAAACTCCCACGGTTAGGCCTATTTCCTTAGGGGGTATTGAAATTCCCTTTGGTGATTGTGCAAAATACCTTGGCGTTATTTTGGACAGGAAGCTGAACTTTAAGCTTAATATTGAAGAAAGGGCGAGGAAGGCAACTGTAGCTTTGTACTCGTGCAAAAAGGCAATAGGAAAAAAGTGGGGACTAAAACCAAAAATTGTGCATTGGCTATACACGGCAGTGGTTAGACCTATAATGCTATATGGTGTTGTAGTCTGGTGGCCGGCACTTCAGAAACCGACTGGTTTAGATAAAGTTCAGCGTATGGCGTGTTTGTGTATTTCAGGCGCATTCAGCAAGACAGGAACAAATTCCCTTAATGTCATGATGCATCTATTGCCTTTAGACATTTTGGCCAAACAGTCAGCTGCAACAACGGCTGTGCGGTTGCGCGAACTATCGCTGTGGTCGGAAAATGGTTACGGTCACAGTTCTGACCTCAAAATAATGTCAGATGTGTCTAACGTAGTGGATTACACTTTGGCGAGTCCACTTTCCGACAAAAAGTTTGAGACTCTAATCCCCAACAGTGAGGCGTGGTGCACACATACCCCGGGGAATAAAGAATATATAGATTTCTACACTGATGGCTCCAAATTGGATGGACAAGTGGGTTTCGGAGTATATTCTAATGATCTGGAACTTCAAATAGCGAAAAGATTACCTAATCACTGTAGTGTTTTTCAGGCTGAAATATTAGCAATAAGAGAGGTGGCGAATTGGCTGAGAAGTAATGTTCCAAAAAATGTGGGCATTAATATATACTCAGACAGTCCACCTGCAATAAAATCCTTGGACTCTGTGTTCCTCAACTCGAAAACGGCCATCGATTGCCGCAAATCTCTCAATGAGATGGCTGAGCAGTACAATATTCACCTAATATGGGTGCCTGGCCATAGGAACATTCCGGGGAACTGCGAAGCGGATGAGTTGGCAAGGCTAGGGACTACCTTACATATTCCAGGGGAACTAGAATTTGTTGGTATGCCCCTAGCTACCTGCAAGCTCATGCTGCGTGAGAAGGCTGTTATGATGGCAAATATTCGATGGGAGAATTGCAAGGGTTGTAACGACACCAAGCAAATATGGCCCCATTTCAACTTAAACCGCACACTAGATATGCTAATGTTCTCGAGACGTCAGGTATCACTCCTGATATCTGCTATAACGGGTCGCTGCCTGATAGGAGATTTTGCAAAAACTATTGGCGCGAAGTATAATGACTATTGTATGAGCTGTCATGATGCGGAGGAAAAAGAATCAATTAAACACCTCTTGTGTAAGTGTCCTGCATTTTGTGTAAAGCGCAAGCAACTTTTAGGAGCATATAGCTTCAGATTACTGGCGGATCTGGAAAACGTTAACTTAAGCAGTCTGCTAATATTTTTGGAACAATCTGGTTGGTTCAACAAAGAAAAATAATCAAGAAGGTTCAGCGGTTAAAACTAGAAGTGCCCATATGTAATAGGTACTTTTAGTTAATGTGGTATCACAATGGACTGAATAGTCTAAGTGAGCCTGAATCTTAATCGGGCTGCCACTTTAACCTAACCTAACTATAAAATGCTTCATAAATTTTCTATAGAAATAACATTTTGACAAAATTTTCTATAGAAATAAACATTTGACAAAATTTTGTATAGAATTTATATTGTGACAAAATTTCCTAAAGAAATAAAATGTTTAAAAAATTTTCTATAGATTTAAAATTTTAACAAAATTTCAACCGGATCGGATGAATTTTGCTCCTCAAAGAGGTTCCGGAGGTTAAATCTGGGGATCGGTTTATATAAGGGCTATATATAATTATGGACCGATGTGGACCAATTTTAGCATGGTTGTTAGAGACCATATACGAACACCATGTACCAAATTTCAGCCGGATCGGATGAAATTTGCTTCTCTTTGAGGCTCCGCAACCCAAATCTAGGGATCGGTTTATAGTGGGATATGTGTATATAATTATGGACCGATATGGACCAATTTTTGCATGGTTGTTAGAGGCCATATACTAACACCACGTACAAAGTTTCAATCGGATCGGATGAAGTTTGGTTCTCTTAGAGGCTCCGCAAGCCAAATCTGGGGATCGGTTTATATGGGGGCTATATATAATTATGGACCGATATGGACCAATTTTTGCATGTTTGTTAGAGTCCATATTCTAACTCCATTTACCAAATTTCAGCCTGATCGGATGAAAAAGGCTTCTCTTAGAGGCTTCGCAAGCCAAATCTGGGGTCCGTTTATATGGGAGCTATACCTAAAAGTGAACCGATATGGCCCATTTGCAATACCATCCGACCAACATCAATAACAACTACTTGTGCTAAGTGTCAAGTTGATAGTTTGTTTCCTTCGGAATTTAGCGTGATTTCAACAGACGGACGGACGGACATTCTCAGATCGACTCAGAATTTCACCATGACCCAGAATATTTATGCTTTATGGGGGTTTTAGAGAAATATTTCGATGTGTTACAAACGGAATGACAAAGTTAATAAAGGGTGATACGGTCAAAATTTGGTCAAGGGAAAACGCGTGTAAATCGGTGAAATCGTTTATTTAAAAAATCAAATTAAATTTCTTTTTCAAGTTTAATTAGTATAAAATTTAGGAAAAATATTCAGTTAGGCTTTCGCTTTTCCAAATCCGAATTGCCGGGCCTCACGCTTGACACCTGCCATCAGATTTTGTACAGCCACCTTGTCCACCTTCTTCGCCGCAGAAAGCCAGTGTGCCTTGAACTGCTGCTCGTCCTTAGCAGTTTTTTTGGTCTTCTTTAGGCTCCGCTTGACAATAGCCCAGTATTTCTCAATTGGGCGGAGCTCTGGCGTGTTGGGAGGGTTCTTGTCCTTGGGAACCACCTGCACGTTGTTGGCGGCGTACCACTCCATGGCCTTTTTACCGTAATGGCAAGATGCCAAATCCGGCCAAAACAGTACGGAACAACCGTGTTTCTTCAGGAAAGGCAGCAGACGTTTATTCAAACACTCTTTCACGTAAATTTCTTGGTTGACAGTCCCGGAAGCTATGAAAATGCTGCTTTTCAAGCCACAGGTACAGATGGCTTGCCAAAGCAGATATTTCTTTGCGAACTTTGACAGTTTTATGTGCTTGAAAATATCTGCTACCTTTCCCCCTTCCTTTTGCCGTATAAAACTTCAGTCCCGGAAGCTGCTTGTAGTCGGTTTTGACGTAGGTTTCGTCGTCCATTACCACGCAGTCAAACTTCGTCAGCATCGTCGTGTACAGCCTTCCGGAGCGCTTTGGCCGTCGTATTTTGCTTATCATCGCGATTTGGAGTCACTACCTTCTTGTAAGTCGATAGTCCGGCTCGTTTTTTGGCTCGATGCACGGTTGTAGACGATACACCCAGCTTATTTGCGGCATCTCGGAGAGAGAGGTTAGGGTTTCGCTTGAAACTACCGGCAACTCTATTGGCGTCTCAGCGGCTTCCGGTTTTCGATTTCCCCCCGATCCAGACCTCCTGGCTGTCGACAAACGTTCCCCAAACACTTTAATTACATTTGTAACGGTTGATTTGGCAACTTTTAGCGATTTTGCAAGCTTTGCGTGCGAGTAGCTCGGATTTTCGCGATGCGCGAGTAAAATTTTGATACGCTGCTCTTCTTGCTTGGGCGGCATTTTGACAACTGAAGAGTGAATACCAAAATCAAAATAGGAGCAACATTCTACACACACACACCTTCAAAATGAGGGGTGTTCAGGTTTTTTAAATGCAAAATTGAAAGAAATACGTCAAGTTTATATTGACCAAATTTTGACCGTATTACCCTTTATACCCCCATCCTATGGTGGAGGGTAAAAAAAAATTTCGTTTGGTCAAAGTCAAGGTCAAGTTAATGGCTTTAAAAACTCTGAAAAATGCTTTAAAATTAACGTTTTCCAGGACACCAAATGCAGGACACGTGTAGTAGTCATTGTACTTCAGTTTTTGCAAACTCGCCTATCAGGCAGCGAACCGTTATAGCAGATGTCAAGAGTGATATCTGGTGTCTTGAGAACACTAGCATATCACAATGGACTGAATAGTCTAAGTGAGCCTGAATCTTAGTCGGGCTGCCACTTTAACCTAACCTTTAACCTAGCATATCTAGTGTGCGGTTTAAGTTTAAATGGTGTCATGCAATGGTGCGGTGTCATTGCAACCCTTGCAATTCTCTAATCGGACATTTGCCATCATAGCAGCCTTCTCCCGCAGGAAGAGCTTCCAGGTAGCCAACAGATTCTAGTTCCCCTGAAATATGTAAGGTAGTTCCTAAGCTTGCTAACTCATCTGCTTCGCAGTTTCCCGGTATGTTCCTGTGTCCAGGCACCCATATTACACTGAAAAAAAGCATACCCGGTTCCAAAGATTTTGTTTTTATTCCGAATTTTATTTTTATTTACTTTAAAAAATTTGGTATTGATTCCGAGCCAAAGAAGCAGAGAATACAAGTAAGGATACTTTTAAGACACAATTCTCTTTTAAAATCGGGTTTTGTGTACTTGCTTCTAGGAAGGAAATTTTAATTTTTCGCTTTTTCAGCTTTTTTTCTTCATATGCTATCAAAGTCCTTTAAAAACAAGTTAACGACGACTTAATTTCCAAATTAAGACTCGACTTCTAGTAGAAATTATGCTGTGTTTCAAGTAAAAAACGTCTTTAAAATAAAGTGTTGAAAAACATGTCCTATATTTGAACGATTTTTTGCTTTGTAGTCAAGATGCAAAAAGACAACAAATTTAAAGACAATTTCATTAAATTTAAAGAATTTTTCTGAATTATTAAAGTCAAGTTAACCTTAGCCTATAAATTTTTTCTTTCATGTTAAGATACCCATTTTTAAGTCAAATCACTTAAATATAAGGACAATACGACTTCATTGAAAAGTTTATCGACTTTTGGACAAGGAAAATAACTTTATTTTAGAGAAATGCGTCTTCTATGCTAAGCAAAATTTGTATTCGTATTTTAAAGACATGAAATCTTTGACCTCACGACAATATTTTTTTCAGTGTAGGTGTGCTAAAAATGGTATGTATCGGTCCATGTTTTGGTATAGGCCCCATATAGACCGATCTCCCAATTTTCTTCTAGAAAACGTACTTTCTATCCGATTTGCCTAAATTTAAAATCTAGAATTATTTTAAGACCACACAGCCCATGTGTTGGTATAACCCACGTATAGAACATGTGAACATATTATACGTTTGGAAGCATTTTGAGCCCAAAAAATAACATTTGTATTTATACTTAAATTTTTATAATGAAACTTCAAAATGTGGGTTATTAAAGATTTATAGTCAATAACAGTGCTTGATATAAACGAAATTGACTGATTTTTGGATAAAATATTATTTTTTTTTTGCAAAAATAACAATTTTGTAACAAAAAACTGGCGTGAACAGTTTTTTACTAGCATTTAACACCATCGCTCTAAAATGCCTTTTATTTTTCTTTAATAATTAATTTTAAAGAAAATAAACTTTTTAAATTGTTTTAGCTGCAAAACTCGAACTTAATGCCCGCTTTTATATTTGAAGGTGTCCGTCAACTCCTCGTGGACTACTTATTAATAAAGAGGAACTAAACTTTGTTTTTATACATTTTACTGTGTAATTTTTCACTATTTCCTCCTTATTTCATTTTACTGTCCCAACTCTAAAAAGAGTATAGTGCCCTTACGTTATTTTTATGAAGACCCCTGGTTTATTTTAACGAACCAAGAAAAAAATTGTGTCTATAATGCCAAAATGATAAACAAAACACATGTCCACACATACATAAAATGCTGCTCTCAAGGCGAAAACATATGCTGTTTGTTTTTCAAATGTCTATTCTCTTGGTTCCCAATGTCTATTCTCTTTATTCAAATTAAATAATATTTAGACTTAAGCATATCAAATTTTTGGCCTTATCATAAAACAGTTTCCCAAAACAACATACAAGCGGTTTCACAGAAATTGTTCTCTTTTGATTCTTTCGCTGTGTTATGTTGATATCTTTCGTCAACTCTCCCGGTTTCCATCTCTATTTCTTTCTCTATACTCTCTCTGACCCTTTGAATAAAATATCACAACATATGTATGTTTAATTGAAATTTGTAAATTTATATATGTTTGCATTCACACATATGATTTTTATGAAACATTCATGCCCCAAACATAATATATTCTAACATATTAATATAGATGTCCCAAACATTTAGTGTTAGTTTAGGAACATTACATGTTTGCACTTAAATATATTGTGTTTTAAAATTGTGCGCGAAACACATTTTGTTTATATCGGAACATATGAAAAACATATTTTTCTAACAGTGTAAGAACGAACGAACACGAAACAATGAGACTGACAAAAATTGATTTTATAACAAATTTAAAACAAGTTTTATACATTTTTTTTTATTTTAAAATATAGTTAATACCATTTAGTTCAATGTTCATTTCGATTTATTTCGATATAATTTTTCTTTTTTTTTATTTATTTAAAAGTGCACTTAATTTTATACTTTTTCACACTTCAAAAACCAACTGCTTACTTGCTCTCTGTCTTGAAGCCGTTCTTAAAGAGTACAGATGGAATAAAACAAAAACAAATACACATTGTAAAACTTTGTTTGCATAAGAAACAGTGATGCCACACTTTTTGAAAAATTTCTAACTTTGATTTTTTATTTTTGGCCAAAGAAATCGACCACTGTGCGTTATAGCAGATGTCAGGAGTGATATCTGGCGTCTTGAGAACACTAGCATATCTAGTGTGCGGTTTAAGTTTAAATGGGTCCATATATTAGTATTAGGTGAATATTGTACTGCTCTGTCATCTCGTTGAGAGATTTGTGGCAGTCGATTGCCGATTTCGATTTGAGGAACTCAGAGTCCAAGGATTTTATTGCAGGTTTACGGTCTGAGAAGTAATTTTCCAACATTTTCTGGAACATTACTTCTTAGTCAATTTACAATATTTTTTATTACTAATATTTCAGCCTGAAAAAACAGTGATTACACTAAAAGAATATTTACGTGTTATTAAAGATTACGCAACCTAAATTTTAGGATGCGAAATTTACAAAATATTAAGGACAAATTTCTTTAAAATAATGAAATTTTAATTAAAATAAAGTTTATAATCTTTGCTTCAAAAAAAACAATTTTTTTTCATTAAATTTAGGACACAAATTTTTTAAATTTGCATCCTTCCATTAAAGTCCCATGTCTTTGATCTAAGACTAATTTTCCTTGAAGTAAAGAAACACATTTTTTATTTAAAGAAATTGTCCTTAAATTAACTGAAATATTGAAACTTTAGATTTAAGATAAAAACGCTTCAAATATAGGCTAAGACTTATTTTGAGGTTTTAGCGACTTTGGTTTAAAGTTTTTCTGGAATTAAGAAAACATATTTAACATATACGTTATAATTTGGATTTTTAAACTGGCATTTGTTTGTACGTGAGTACCTTTATTAAAAACCGCGAAAAGAGAATAAAAATTTGATAAATGAGATCTGTATCCTAATTTTAATTTCATTGGTTTAGGACCAAGCCAGATAGGTCGCTAAAAAATTTCTTTATTTTAAAGAAGAAGCATTTTTGGCTCGGAATCAATACAAGAATCCTTAAGGGAAGGTCAAAATCTTTGGATCCAAGTAAACTTTTTTTTTTTGAGTGTAAGTAATCTTTTCGCTATTCGAAATTCCAGGTCTTTAGAATATACTCCAGTTTGTCCATCCAATTTGGAACCATCAGTGAAGAAATCGTTCGTTCAAAAAAGGCTCGTGTCGATTGGTCGAATAAAATACTCCAAAAATATGATCGCGGTGCTTAGAAACACGTCTATGACATCGTGACAGACGATGAATCGTGGATTTATGCGTATGATCCAAATGCAACAAAAGTTGCTCGCACACGAAGGACTTTCAAGGAAACGATCGCCTGTTTCTTTTTTTCGAAAAAATACTGGACATATGACAATCGTTCTACTACACTGGTAGAAAAAGTTTCGTTAATACGATGAATTTCTACGTTGTATTAACGAAATTCTTCATTAAAAGTCAGCCAACGTAGCATTTCGTTATAACAACGTAATTTTACGTTAAATTTACGAAACCTTTTATGAAATACATTTCGTAGTATTAACGAATAATTACGTTGTTATTACGTAGCCTTTTCGTTTTATTAACGAATATTATTCGTTGTATGAATGAAATTTATTCATTGTATGGATGCAGCTTATACGTTGTATGAATGAAAATCTTTCATTGTATGAATGAAAGGCGAACGTTGTATAAATGAACACAAACGTTATATTAATGAAACCCAACCAAGTATTGCATTTGAGTGTAGTTATTGGTAGTGTATTATTTTTGTTAATATCTTTGAAATATGATTTATATATAGTAGGAAATAATATTTATTGATAAATTAAGTAATTTAATAATCATATATTGTGACTTTCACTTAAGAAAAAAAAACCTCTTATTTCTAAGACCAAAAAATGGTAATCGTATCGCCGTGTCCATTTATCCAACCAAGGTTCATTGCGGTAATTGTTCCGCCTTCTTCATCTGAAAGTTCACTTCCCCGGGGAATTTTCACTAAAGATTAAAAATTTATACTAAATTTCTTGCGAATATACAAAAAACACCAATTTAACTCACCCACAATCTATGTTTTTTATTCACAACGAAACTGTAATGAGCCTGTGCACTCTTCAGCGAAAAGAACGTAAATGTTGTTAAGGTTTGCCCATCAGACAAGTTTTCTGTTGAACTTTTTACCGTTTGTTTTCCAAGACGCACACGCAAACATGTGCTTATTGCCATGCTTACATGAGTATGTACAAATTACATAGACGCTGCAGAGGTATTAGAGAGAGTATGGAGAGACGTTTTAGAGAGAGAGAGATAGAGAGAGTAAGGAGAGGCAGAAATACTCAAACTCCCATTCGTATTATTAATGAACATATTTCATTAATATAACGAAATATAACAATTTAAAATTTATTTTTTAACGATCCATATCGTTATATTAACGATCGCTTTCGTTTTATAAATGAAATTTTCAATTCCAGTTTCGGAGTATATAAAACGACTATTTTAAGGGCTAAAAGTTTCCAAAATTTACTCTCTATGTGCAAATGATTATAATAATTCCATTCCAATGATTATAATAATAATTTGTTTATTGAAATTCTTGATAAAATTAAAAAGTTAATATTCGTAATATTAACGAAACGTGTTTCATTAATATAACGAAAAGCCAAAACACAAAATTGTCTTTTAACGATTGATTTCGTTGTATTAACGATCACTTTCGTTTTTATAACGAAAAATTGTGTAATATTAACGAAAAATTATCAACGAAGCCCGTTCGTTAATAGTACGAAACATTTTTCTACCAGTGTAGAACAATGCCAGTTGCCATCCAAGAAATCAGGAAAACCAACCGCCGAAGATGGATCACTCTTCATCACGATAATGCGAGATCTTATACATCGGCTCAATCAACTGCATTTTTTGCCCTCCAAAAATCGATTTGATGGGTCATCCGTCGTATAATACTGACATTGAACCCAATTACTTCTTTTTATTCCCGTGAGAAAAAACTAAAATATTGTTTTTCGATACCTGAATAGGTGGTTGATGTATTTGAGATACTTCAATTACTGCGGCATAAGTACTTCGATAATTGCTTCAAACTCATGCAAACATCTATGGATTTTTATGAAGATATTTTGAAAAATAATAAAGCGATAATTAATATTCGTTTATGTTCTCTATTACCGATATGGTTTAGAGCCGAATTTTAATTTGTATCAAAATTAACTATTTTTTTTTTTTTTGTACATAAACAAGTCTTCGAACAATTCCAAAATTTTGTAAAATCGTATAATGACCTTTAAAATTTCACTGGCAGGTGAATAATGGTTAGCATAATTTGGAGAGATGTCAAAGGAGGTATGACAGGAAACGGATACGCATCGAGAGATTATTCTACGAATTACTTGAATTTCCTTTTTATGAGACTACATTCATAAGTTGATTACATTTTTTGTTGTATATACAATTTCAAGCAATTTTAGATAAGAGAAGGCTAACAATTTTAGATAAGAGAAGGCTAAGAGGTACTAACAACAATATTTCTCATACGCCCACACGCACACACATGCGAGGAAAGCTCACCTAAACATTCATACAATCAGAATCAGTAACACACCTATTTAACTCATTCATATATTAAACCACTATCACTACCACGTCCACCACACACACACACACATACACTTACACAAACCCACTTTCATTTGTGGTTGCTGTTTTGAAGGATCTATGGGTAGAAAGTTCATTGTGTCATATTCATGATGTTGCTTAGCTACAATGTCCTATTTTTTAAACTTTCACTTTCAGTTTTTAAATTCGGTTACGGATGATGCTTTGTTGTCAGTTTAAATTTCGTTTCCTTTGATTGTTGGTAGCAGGCCGTTGAAGCAGCAGCAGCAGCACCAGCCGCGGCAGTAGCATCATTATGACTTTACTTTGTGTCCACAAGATTTTATGCTTAAATGTAATATCATTATACAGGATGGAAGGGGGAAATTTTAAAGTTTGCTATCTCTCTTGCCATACATATGGACATGAAAGCCGAATCATTAAGCAGAATTTAGTTGGAATCAAAGATACTAGATTTCTAAGGCAACGTGGTAAATTCATTTGTACACATTTGAAGTTTGCTGCAATAAGGCTTTAATATACAGGGAAGGTGACACAATGTTTTACAAATTCAAACGGTAGTACAATGAAAAAAATAGTGATCAAATATTAAGGATTATGACACCTACATATGGACCCAAAATTTACACAATACTTATAAGAGCAACTATTTTTTATACCCTTCACCACTACTGTGGTACAGGGTATAATAAGTTTGTGCATTTGTATGTAACGCCAAGAAGGAAAAGTCTGAGACCCATCGTTTAGTATACCGATCGTCTTAGAATTAAATTCTGAGTCGATTTAGCGATGTCCGTCTGTCTGTCTGTCTGTCTGTCCGTCTGTCTGTCTGTTGATGTATTTTTGTATGCAAAGTACAGCTCGCAGTTTTAGTCCGATTGTCCTAAAATTTGGTATAGGGTCCTGTTTCGACTCAAAGACGATCCCTATTGATTTTGGAAAAAATCGGTTCAGATTTAGATATAGCTGCCATATATATTTTTCACCGATCTGGTCATAATTGGCGTGTATATCAACCGATCTTCCTCCGTACATCCGAATATTTTTTGAGTCTCGAAAAACTTGCAAAATATCAGCCAAATCGGTTCAGATTTAGATATAGCTCCCATATATAGCTTTCGCCCGATTTACACTCATTTGCCCACAGAGGTCAATTTTTTGCTCCGATTTAGTTGAAATTTTGCACAGGGAGTAGAATTAGCATTGTAGCTATGCGTGTCAAATTTGGTTGAAATCGGTTCAGATTTAGATATAGCTCCCATATATATCGTTCGCTCGATTTACACTCATATGACCACAGTGGCCCATTTTTTACTACGATTTAATTGAAATTTTGCACAGGGATTAGAATTAGCATTGTAGCTATGCGTGCCAAATTTGGTTGAAATCGGTTCAGATTTAGATATAGCTCCCATATATAGCCTTCGCCCGATTTACACTCAAATGACCACAGTGGCCAATTTTTTGCTCCAATTTAGTTGAAATTTTGCACAGGGAGTAGAATTAGCATTTAAGCTATGTGTGCCAAATTTGGTTGAAATCAGTTCAGATTTAGATATAACTCCCATATATAGCTTTCGCCCGATTTACACTCATATGACCACAGAGGCCAATTTTTTGCTCCGATTTAGTTGAAATTTTGCACAGGGAGTAGAATTAGCATTGTAGCTATGTGTGCCAAATTTGGTTGAAATCAGTTCAGTTTTAGATATAGCTCCCATATATAGTTTTCGCCCGATTTACACTCATATGACCACAGAGGCCAATTTTTTGCTCCGATTTAGTTGAAATTTTGCACAGGGAGTAGAATTAGCATTGTAGCTATGCGTGCCAAATTTGGTTGAAATCGGTTCAGATTTAGATATAGCTCCCATATATATGTTTTTCTGATTTCGACAAAAATGGTCAAAATACCAAAATTTTCCTTGTAAAATCGCCACTGCTTAGTCGAAAAGTTGTAAAAATGGCTCTAAATTTCCTAAACTTCTAATGCATATATATCGAGCGATAAATCATAAACTTTTGCGAAGTTTTCTTAAAATTGCTCCAGATTTAAATGTTTCCCATATTTTTTTACTAACATTGTGTTCCACCCTAGTGCATTAGCCGACATAAATTTTGAGTCTATAGATTTTGTAGAAGTCTATCAAATTCTGTCCAGATCGAGTTATATTTAAATGTATGTATTTGGGACAAACCTTTATATATAGCCCCAACACATTTGACGGATTTGATATGGTATCGAAAATTTAGATCTACAAAGTGGTGCAGGGTATAATATAGTCGGCCCCGCCCGAATTTAGACTTTCCTTACTTGTTTTTTTATTAAAGACATTCTATTAAAAATTTGTTCTTTTTTTAATTTTAATTTTAAATACTTTTATACCCTCCACCATAGGATGGGGGGTATATTAACTTTGTCATTCCGTTTGTAACACATCGAAATATTGCTCTAAGACCCCATAAAGTATATATATATCTTCTGAGTCAATCTAACCATGTTCGTCCGTCCGTCTTTTGAAATCACGCTAACTTCCGAACGAAATAAGCTAAGCTATCGAATTAAAACTTGTCACAAGTAGTTGTTATTGATGGAGGTCGGATGGCATTGCATATAAACCGACTCCCAGATTGACCTCCGGAGACTCTTGGAGGAGCAAAATTCTTCCGATCGGGTTGAAATTTGGTACGTGATCTAAGTTTATAGTCTTTCATAACCATACAAAAATTGATCCATATCGGTCCGCAATTATATATAGCCCCCATATAAACCGATCTCCAGAATTGACCTCCGGAGCCTCTTGGAGGAGCAAAATCCTCCGATTTGGTACATTGTTCCAGTATACGGCCGCTAACAACCATGCCAAAATTGGTCCATATCGGTCTATAGTCTATCCCCCAGATAAACCAATCCCCAATCACACAAAAACTGGTCCATATCGGTTCATAATTGTATATAGCCCCCATATTATGCGACCCCCATATTTCAATTCTGGCTCTCTAATTAACGCGCAAAAGTTCATATTGGTTCGTAATTATTTGTAGACTTCCCTATATATACGTAACAGGTACGCTGATAAGGTCCCCGGTCTGACACATAGATGACCAGTATTAAATGCATATTATTTTTATATAGTACCAACCTTCAAATGATTCGTGTCAAAATTTGACGTCTGTAAGTCAATTAGTTTGTGAGATAGAGCGTCTTTTGTGAAGCAACTTTTGTTATTGTGAAAAAAAATGGAGAATAAGAATTTCGTGTTTTGATAAAATACTGTTTTCTAAAGGGAAAAAATACGGTGGAGGCAAAAACTTGGCTTGATAATGAGTTTCCGGACTCTGTCCCAGGGAAATCAACAATAATTGATTGGTATGCAAAATTCAAGCGTGGTGAAATGAGCACGGAGGACGGTGAACGCAGTGGACGCCCGAAAGAGGTGGTTACCGACGAAAACATCAAAAAAATCCACAAAATGATTTTGAATGACCTTAAAATGAAGTTGATCGAGATAGCAGAGGCCTTAAAGATATCAAAGGAACGTGTTGGTCATATCATTCATCAATATTTGGATATGCGGAAGCTCTGTGCAAAATGGGAGCAGCGCGAGCTCACATTTGACCAAAAACAACAACGTGTTGATGATTCTGAGCGGTGTTTGCAGCTGTTAACTCGTGATACACCCGAGTTTTTCCGTCCATATGTGACAATGGATGAAACATGGCTCCATCACTACACTCCTGAGTCCAATCGACAGTCGGCTGAGTGGACAGCGACCGGTTAACCGTCTCCGAAGCGTGGAAGGACTCAAAAGTCCGCTGGCAAAGTAATGGCCTCTGTTTTTTGGGATGCGCATGGAATAATTTTCAACGATTATATTGAGAAGGGAAAAAACCATCAATAGTGACTATTATATGGCGTTATTGGAGCGTTTGAAGGCCGAAATCGCGGCAAAACGGCCCCATATGAAGAAGAAAAAAGTGTTGTTCCACCAAGACAATGCACCGTGCCACAAGTCATTGAGAACGATGGCAAAAATGCATGAATTGGGCTTCGAATTGCTTCCCCACCCACCGTATTCTCCAGGTCTGGCCCCCAGCGACTTTTTTTTGTTCTCAGACTTCAAAAGGATGCTCGCAGGGAAAAATTTTGGCTGCAATGAAGAGGTGATCGCCGAAACTGGAACTATTTTGAGAAGAAGTACTACCAAAATGGTATCAAAAAATTGGAAGGTCGTTATAATCGTTGTATCGCTCTTGAAGGGAACTATGTTGAATAATAAATTTTGACAAAAAAATGTGTTATTCTTTGTTAGACCGGGGACTTATCAGCCAACCTGTTATTTAATCTGCTTTTTTATGAGGGGAAGGTCAAAATCTTCGGATCCAAGTAAACTTATTTTTGAGTGCACTCAAAAAAAGTTTACTTGGATCCAAAGATTTCGACCTTCCCTTAAGGATTCTGTTATTGATTCCTAGCCAAAGATGCGTCTTCTTTAAAATAAAGATTTTTTTTGCGACCTATCTGGCTTTAAATCTAGGACCATTTATCAAATTTGCATTCTCTTTTCGCGGTTTATTAATAAAGGTACTCACGTACGAACAAATGCCAGTTTAAAAATCCAAATTATAACGTATACTTCAAATTAAACAGATTTTTCTTAATTCCAAAAAAACTTTAAACAAAAGGTGGTAAATCCTCAAAATAAGTCTTAGCCTATATTTGAAGCGTTTTTATCTTAAATCTAAAGTTTCAATATTTCAGTTCATTTAATGACAATTTCTTTAAATCAAAAATGTATTTCTTTACTTTAGGGAAAATTAGCCTTAGTACAAAGACATGCGACGTTAACGGAGGGACGCAAATTTACAAAATTTGTGTCCTAAATTTAATGAAAAACATTTTTGAAACAAAGATTATAAACTTTATTTTAATTAAAATTTCATTATTTTAAAGAAATTTGTCGATAATGTTTTGTAAATTTCGCATCCTTTAAATTTAGGTTGCGTAATCTTTAATATCACGTAAATATTTTTTTCAGTGTGTATTGAAAATCTTAGTCTACACAATGGTGCATGGTTTAATATAGTCCTGAATTTCCAATTATTTTAAATTACGAATGTTTGTCCTGTTGTTCTTTACTACACTCAAAAAAAAAAGTTCACTTGGATCCAAAGATTTTGACCTTCCTTTGAGGATTTTGGTATTGATTCCGAGCCAAAGATGCGGGTTCTTTAAAATAAGAAAAATTTTTTGCGACCTATCTGGCTTTAAATCTAGGATCTATAAAATTAAAATTAGGATACAGATCTCATTTATCGAATTTTCATTCTATTTTTCCGGTATATTAATGAAGCTATTTACGTACAAACAAATGCCAGTTTAAAAATCCAAATCATGACGGATACTTCGAAGTAAAAAATATTTTCTTAATTCCAAAAATATTTTAAACCAAAGTCTTAGCCTATATTTGAAGCGTTTTTATCTTAAATCTAAAGATTCAATATTTCAGTTAATTTAAGGACGATTTCTTTAAATCAAACATCAGTTTCTTTACTTTAAGGAAAACTTGCCTTAGTTTAAAGACATGCAACTTTAACGAAGGGATGCACATTTTCAAAATGAGTGTCCTAAATTTCATGAAAAGAAATTTTGAAGCAAAAAATATAAACTTTCTTATAATTAAAATTTCATTATTTTAAAGAAATTTGTCCTTAATAGTGTGTAAATTGCGCATCCTAAAATTGCGGTTGCGTAATCTTTAATATCACGTAAATATTTTTTTCAGTGTACCTTTAACCCTGGATTTACCCTTTTTGTGTTGTAGATTCCTATGCAGCTTTTTGATTGCTAGCATTTGCAACATTAATACACATGAGGCTCTATGGGCCTTAAGAACAATGATAGTAAACTTTTGTCTCTTCCTATTTTTTTTTTTGGTTAAATGGACATTACATTGTTAAGCCTTTTGGCTAAAACTTTTCGTTTATAGCCTACATATCCAGATTTGTGTGAAATCGCTTTTAATGGCACCACATTTTTCTGAACTTGTTTTTGTGGAGATCCCTGGTCGACGAAATCATGATATTGACTCCATCAATTTTGTTAATGTAATGTGTGCTAGGACTTGGATTGGTCAAAAGATATTTATTTCCGTGGGATTTGTGTGTGGAAAAGTCAAGGTGGAAATTCCACCCCCGACACAATTTACACAGAAAGATAATTATCAAGGTTTATCTCTAATTCGTTTCAGCTTCTATACGTTTTCATACATCATTCAATGTGTAGTGCATATACTCGTATATCAAAAAATCGAAAATATGCGTACATCAAAAGTTGATTTTTATACCCTTCACCACTACTGTGGTACAGAATTAAATTCTGAGTCGATTTAGCAATGTCCGTCTGTCTGTCTGTTCATGTATTTTTGTGTGCAAAGTACAGCTCGAAGCCCAAATTTGGCATATGGTCCTATTTTCGCTTAAAGACAACCGCTATAGATTGTGGACAAAGTAGGATCATATGGTTTTCGTCCATTTTCCTCAAATCGTTAAAATTTTGACAAACTTTTCTGTAGAAATAAAATTTTGACAAAAATTTCAATAGAAATAAAATTTTGCCAAACTTTTGTACAGAAATAAACTTAAAAAAAATTATAGATACAAAATTATGCAAAAATTTTGCAAACATTTTATATAAAAATAAAATTTTTCGAAAGCTTTCTATAAAAATAAATGTTTGACAAAATTTTCTATAAAAAATAAAATTTTGGCTAAATTTTCTATAGAGATAAAATTTTTGGCTAAATTTCCTATGGAAATGAAATTTTCACAAAATTTCCTAGAGAAATAAAATTTTTAAAAAATTTTCTACAGAAATAAAATTTGGACAACATTTTTTATAGAAATAAAATTTGTTATTGTTGTTTTTGATCTCAGCGTAAAGCCATGCATTGACTAAACTACAAGTGTAGCTTAACCAACAGAGGAAAAGTATGCTTGTCAAATTTATTTGGGCAAAGCCCTATAGACTGCAAGATGGTTGGATGTACAGCTGTTTCGGAATTACCACATTCCAAAATTTATTTGGCCAAAATTTTCTAGAGATGAAATTTTGACAAAATCATTTACAGAAATAAAATTTGGACAAAATTTTATATAGATATGAAATTTTGGCAAAATGTTCTATAGAAATAAAAATTTGGATAAATTTTCTATAGAAAAGGAATTTTGACAAAATTTCCTAAAGAAATGAAATTTTGACAAACGCTTGTCTGAAACGTTTGACCTAAGATATTTTCAAAAATTCACAATTTTTTCATATCGGATTTAGCATTTTTTTCGACAAAATTTTAATAATAAAAATAAAAAAAAATTGCAGCGGGAAAATGCCCTAATGACGGTGTTGTAGACAAAAATTTCGGCCGTAGAATGAAATTTCGGAATGAGAATTTTCAAAAATTATCTAAATTTTAATTCGATAAATGAAGACTGTATCCTAATTATAATTTTATTGATCCTAGATTTAAAGCCAGATAGGTCGCTAAAAATGTCTTTATTTTAAAGAAGTCGCATCTTTGGCTCGGAATCAATACCAAATTCCTTAAGGGAAGGTCAACATCTATGGATCCAAGCAAACTTGTTTTTGAGTCTACTATCTGGCTCAGAGGCCATATAATTGCATATCGGGTGAAAGATATATCTACAAACTACCCTACGGGAAATGGATCAACCACAGGGCCGGTATAGGACTAGTCCCTGGTGTGCATGCACGCAGAGAAGAAACATGATTGTCACAATCATATTCGAAGAGCAAAATAATATGATAGGAGCTATTTTTGCGGCGACCATGTAACATTTTAACCTGCAACCATGTTGGCTCTGTGAACATGGTTCTAAGAAAAATGTAATTGTCCTCATCTAAAATGTTATTATATTGATAAAATAAATTTTGTTAGAATGAAAAGACAATGGTCACGATTTAAAATGTTATGGTATTCATTAAAAATGTTTTTCTCCTAGTTAAAAGAACATGGTCACAACCTAAAATGTTTTGATCTTTATGAAAAAACTTTTTTCATCGTCGAAAAAAGGACGCCACTTGAGAAAAGAAAACACAAAATTAATTTTATTTGTTTGTTTTTATTTATTTATAAACTAATTCATTGTTTATTTGTATTTATAATGCCGTTCAAGCAAACATCATATATTTTTACACACTCTATTTTATTTCAATTTCAACAATAAGTAATTATTCCATATTTACATCGTGCGCATCAAATGTACAAACGCAGACATCATGTAACTGCAAATAAAAATAAATGATACCGTATAGCAAAATGCAGAACAAAAAACAGTTACATTTTTTCAATTACACTTTCCTTTTTTGTGTTATAATTACTTCGCCAGGATAAAACTCAGCCGTTCCAGGATTCAAAAGACAAGCAGAAATTTCTTAGTGAATTCAAATAAATTTATATTTTATTCAATAATTTGTTTACAATAAAAGAAATTTCAATAACTCAGCAAATCGTAGGAAACAGAACACAACGACCGCGAGACAACCAGAAAGCTTGAAAACCAGAATCGAATTGATCTGTCAAGGGATAAAAATATTTTTATGTGGATAGAATTTTAATAGTTAGTGTATTAGTTCATCAAATGTCTGGGATATATGGCTGTAAAATACCAGTAGTTTTCCCCGTACACTACAACTATGGTGCCTGGGATCTATGGCCGTTGGAACCAGTAGCATCCCTAAGCCAACCAGTGTCTGGGTACTATGGCTGTAAAAACCAGTAGCGCCCTGTACACCACTACTTGAGTCGTGCTAGGCTATGCTAGTGTGGCTGCCACCGAAGCTGTCGCATACTTGCAGCGACTGTCCACACACGATGACAGCCTAAGCCCAACTGAAGAGTAGGTGATCAACCGATGGGTAAATATGCTATCACTGGATCATGGGTATCTGTGATGTATGAGTATGACTATCAGTAGGTGTATCTGTGACGAGAGAGTATGAAGAAAAGCATACTTGTAGTGATGAGGTAATTCAGTATAAGAGCGTTTGCGTTGTATAAGAGAATTGAATAGAACTTTCTGGAGCAAGATTTGAGAGAGATGAGTGTAACAAATTGTAGGCTGTTGTGTTTTGTTGTAACAATAAAGAAAGAAATATGAAATGGAATAACATACTATTGAATTCAAATAATTATAATTCATACAACTTCAATATATCTAAATAATACATAAATAAATACATGTAACGAAAGCTTCGTTACAGTGTTCACATAAAACCACGTGCCACTTCTGAATAAATAAATTAACACAAAACACAGTAAATCCGTATTTTCCGTCCATTCCAAGAAACAATCAACACACGACTGACGCGCAAAATGAAAATCGTGTGTACCTGCTCAATGTTTTTATAAAATTCTTTTCGCTGCAAACAAGTTAAAAAATTAAATGGTCACGAAAAAAATGTAAATGGTCTTTATGGCCATGTAATGGTTCTAGACATGTCTATACTTAACCAATAAAAATACTTTTTTCCCTGTAAGAAAGTAAAAAAATTTAATGGTCAGATGCATGATTTTCCCGACCATTTAATGGTCTCAAATTCTATCATTTAAATGATAGAACATGTTTGCGGTATTTGAGAACCATTCAAATGCTTATTGCCACCATACATTTTTCTCCGCTCGAAAACTATTTTTACAAAGCCAAAATACATGGTTTTCGCGGCAATTACATGCTCTAGATAAGCATTAAATGGATGCGGCAACCATGTCCAAATATGGTTTTTCTGTGCGTGTGGACCAGTCCTAGTTCTGGTCAAGACGAATGGAAAGGACCGGTCACTTTAAAATGGGTTTGTCATTGAGACCTTCAAACGCTCCAATAACGCCATATAATAGTCACTGTTGATGGTTTTTCCCTTCTCAAGATAATCGATAAAAATTATTCCATGCGCATCCCAAAAAACAGAGGCCATTACTTTGCCAGCGGACTTTTGAGTCTTTCCACGCTTCGGAGACGGTCCGGTCGCTGTCCACTCAGCCGACTGTCGATTGGACTCAGGAGTGTAGTGATGGAGCCATGTTTCATCCATTGTCACATATCGACGGAAAAACTCGGGTGCATTACGAGTTAACAGTTGCAAACACCGCTCAGAATCATCAACACGTTGTTGTTTTTGGTCAAATGTGAGCTCGCGCGGCACCCATTTTGCACAGAGCTTCCGCATATCCAAATATTGATGAATGATGGAACCAACACCTTAGTTTGATATCTTTAAGGCCTCTGCTATCTCAATCAACTTCATTTTACGGTCATACGGTGGATTTTTTTTGATGTTTTCGTCGGTAACCACCTCTTTCGGGCGTCCACTGCGTTTACCGTCCTCCGTGCTCATTTCACCACGCTTGAGTTTTGCATACCAATCAATTATTGTTGATTTCCCTGAGGCAGAGTCCGGAAACTCATTATAAAGCCAAGTTTTTGCTTCCACCGTATTTTTTCCCTTCAGAAAACAGTATTTTATCAAAACACGAAATTCCTTTTTTTCCATTTTTTTTTCACAATAACAAAAGTTGCTTCACAAAAGACGCTCTATCTCACAAACTAATTGACTTACAGGCGTCAAATTTTGACACGAATAATTTGAAGGTTGGTACTATATAAAAATAATATGCATTTAATACTAGCGACGCCATCTATGTGTCAGACCGGGGACTTATCAGCCAACCTGCTACCCTACGGGAAATGGATGAACTACACAAAAAAATTAATTCTTTCCTCCCAAACGAAATTTTAGACAAACAAAGTTCGATTCTCATTTTCTTTTCGCTGTAAGGAAGTGTATTTGGAAGAAAAGTATATACTTTTTGTGATAAACGTTTTTTCTTTTCCGGGATGTAAAAACAATTTCATAAAGACAAATTAAAAAAAAAATAACATTGTTTTCTTGCTAATTCCATTTTCCCTCACATATTTCTCACATCCACGAGTTTTTTTAGTTCTTAACACCTTTTCCTGTAATATCAACAATGTAGAAGAAATTATACGATTTTATAAATTTTAAAAATTTTTTTACCTTTCGCCTGGACGGAGAATCGAACCGCGGACCATGCACTTTGGAAGCCAACACACTTACCACTGAGCTATGTACCTGTTATGGGCATCAATAGATAAATATAAGTTATATTTATATAGCATAGCTTGCGGCGCCCACGAACCGAATAAACAAAGTTTATTTAACAGAAACAAACATTTAGTTTGGCACCGTGGAGCAGTGGTTGCTACGTCCGACTTGCATGCCAAGGGTTGTGGGTTCGATCCCTGCTTCGACCAAATTTTGTTTTTTTTGTTTTGTTTTTTTTTTTTTTTTTTACATATATTCCATGGGGGTATATTAACTTTGTCATTCCGTTTGTAACACATCGAAATATTGCTCTAAGACCCCATATAGTATATATCTTCTGGGTCGTGGTGAAATTCTGAGTCGATCTAAGATTGTCCGTCCGTCCGTCTGTTGAAATCACGCTAACTTCCGAACGAAACAAGCAATCAACTTGGTACAAGTAGTTGTTATTGATGTAGGTCGGATGGTATTACAAATGGGCCATATCGGACCACTTTTACGTATAGCCCCCATATAAACCGACGCTCAGATTTGACTTGCGGAGCCTCTTGGTCCATAATTACATATAGCCTCCACATCGGTCCATAATTACATATAGCCCCAGATTTAGCTTGCGGAGCCTCTAAGAGAAGCAAATTTCATCCGATCCGGTTGAAATTTGTTACATGGTGTAAGTATATGGTCTCTAATAACTACGCAAAAATTGGTCCACATCGGTCCATAATTATATATAGCCCCCATATAAACCGATCTCCCGATTTGGCTTACGGAACCTCTAAGAAAAACGAATTTCATCCGATCCGGTTGGAATTTGGTACATGGTGTAACATAAGTATATGGTCTCTAACAAATACGCAGAAATTGGTTCACATCGGTCCATAATTATATATAGCCCCCATATAAACCGATCCCCAGATTTGACCTACGGATCCTCATGGACGTGCAAAATTCATCCGATTCGGTTGAAATTTGGTACGTAGTGTAAGTATATGGTCTCTAACAAACATGCAGGAATTGGTCCATATCGGTCCATAATTATATGTAGCCCCCATTTAAACCGATACCCATATTTGAACTCCGGAGCCCCTTGGAAGCCCCGTATGGACTAGCAATTACAATTAAGAAGACGGTGTTAAGAAGTTTTAAGATACCTTGCCATCGGCAAGTGTTACCGCAACCCAAGTAATTCGATTGTGGATGACAGTCTTTGGTACAAGTTTCTATGCAATCCATGGTGAAGGGTACAAAATATTTGGCTTGGCCGAACTTACGGCCGTTTCATTTTAGTGTCCCAACTCTAGAAAGAGTATAGTGCCCTTTCGTTATTTTTATGAAGATCCCTATGTAATTTTTGTATATTTTCCACCGTTTTTTTTAATTTCCTTTGGCTAAATATTTTGACTTACTTCTCGTACGTTCCGATTTCTTTTAACGATCCAAGAAAAAAATTTTACCCATAATGCCAAAATGATAAACAAAATACATATCCACACATACATAAAATGCTGCCCTCATAGTTTAGGAACATTACATGTTTGCACTTAAATACATTGTGTTTAACTATTGTGCCCGAAACAAATTTTGTTTATATGACATATAACATATGAAAAACATATATTTCTAACAGTGTAGGTCTGTCAGTGGCAATTTGCACCAATTTCCCATAGGGCATATATAAATTTAAACCAATTTGTACCAAAATCAATTGGCACGAAATTTGTCTAAATCTGTGTCCTAGACTGTTATTGACAAAAATGTACTTACATACAGACAGACATCATTAAATCGCCTCAGGAAGAGGTCCTGAGTATATTTGCCACACACACCATGTGTCTATCACGTCTCTTTCTACGTTTTGCAAATATATGTACTAACTGACAATTCACAGAATGATGTACAGATAGAAAAAGCTTCATAATATAAACAAACTTTGTCGTTAAAATTGAGCCAACGAAAAAATTTCATAAATACAATGAAACTTTTCGTTATTGTTACGATTTTTCTATTAAATAACGAAATATTACATCTAAATCTAAATCGATTTGTACCAAAATCAGTAGAGATCGATCCAAAACAAATGCTTGTGCAAAAGTGGACAAAATCTGTGATCTATACTTTTATTACCCAGCAAAAAAATTATAAGTTCTTCCAAATGCACAACTTTAAAAGCACTTCCAGAAGATGCACTCCCAATGATGTTCTTTATTTTAACTAGCCAGGAAGTTCTTTTAATTCAATTTTTATACCCTCCATCATAGGATGTGGGTATATTAACTTTGTCATTCCGTTTGTAACACATCGAAATATTGCTCTAAGACCCCATAAAGTATATATATTCTGGGTCGTGGTGAAATTCTGAGTCGATCTAAGCATGTCCGTCCGTCCGTCCGTCTGTTGAAATCACGCTAACTTCCGAACGAAACAAGCAATCGACTTGAAACTTGGCACAAGTAGTTGTTATCGATGTAGGTCGGATGGTATTGAAAATGGGCCATATCGGTCCACTTTTACGTATAGCCCCCATATAAAGGGACCCTTAGATTTGGCTTGTGGAGCCTCTAACAGAAGCACATTTCATCCGATCCGGCTGAAATTTGGTACATGGTGTTGGTATATGGTCTCTAACAACCATGCAAAAATTGGTCCACATCGGTCCATAATTATATATAGCCCCCATATAAACCGATCCCCAGATTTGGCTTGCGGAGCCTAAAAGAGAAGCAAATTTCATCCGATCCGGCTGAAATTTAGTACATGGTGTTGGTATGTGGTCTCTAACAACCATGCAAAAATTGGTCCACATCGGTCGATAATTATATATAGCCCCCATATAAACCGATCCCCAGATTTGGCTTGCGGAGCCTAAAAGAGAAGCAAATTTCATCCGATCCGGCAAAAATTGGTCCACATCGGTTCATAATTATATATAGCCCCCATATAAACCGATCCCCAGATTTGGCTTCCGGAGCCTCAAAGAGAAGAAAATTTCATCCGATCCGGCTGAAATTTGGTACATGATGTTGGTATATGGTCTCTAACAACCATGCAAAAATTGGTCCATATCGGTCCTTAATTATATATAGCCCCCATATAAACCGATCACCAGATTTGGCTTGTGGAACCTCTAAGAGAAGCATATTTCATCCGATCCGGCTGAAATTTGGTACAAGGTGTTGGTATATGGTCTCTAACAATCATGCAAAAACTGGTCCACATCGGTCCATAATTATATATAACCCCCATATAAACCGATCCCCAGATTTGGCTTGCGGAGCCTCAAAGAGAAGCAAATTTCATCCGATCCGGCTGAAATTTAGTACATGGTGTTGGTATGTGGTCTCTAACAACCATGCAAAACTTGGTCCACATCGGTTCATAATTATATAAAGCCCCCATATAAACCGATCCCCAGATTTGGCTTGCGAAGTCTCCAAGAAAAGCAAATTTCATCCAATTCGGTTGTAATTTGGAACATGGTGTTAGTATATGATCTTTAACAACCGTGCCAGAATTGGTCCATATCGGTCCATAATTATATATAGCCCCCATATAAAACGTTCTCCAGATTTGACCTCCGGAGCCTCTTGGAGGAGCAAAATTCATCCGATCCGGTTCAAATTAGGAACGTGGTGTTAGTATACGGTCGCTAACAACCATACCAAAATTGGTCCAATCACACAAAAATTGGTCCATATCGGTTCATAATCATGGTTGCCACTAGAGCCAAAAATAATCTACCAAAATTTTATTTCTATAGAAACTTTTGTCAAAATGTTATTTCTATACACGCAAAAAAATAATTCTTTCCTCCCAAACGAAATTTTAGACAAACAAAGTTCGTTTCTCATTTGCTTTTCGCTGTAAGGAAGTGTATTTGGAAGAAAAGTATATACTTTTTGTGATAAACGTTTATTCTTTTCCAGGATGTAAAAACAATTTCATAAAGACTAGCTCAAAAAAAAAGCATTATTTTCTTGCTAATTGCATTGCCCCTCACATCTTTCTCACATCCACGAGGATTTTTAGTTCTTAACACCTTTTCCTGTAATACCAACAATGTAGAAGAAATTATACGATTTTATAAATTTTTAAATTTTTTGGCTTACAATGTGCATGGTCCGCGGTTCGATTCTCCGTCCAGGCGAAAGGTAAGCCTGGACGGAGAATCGAACCGCGGACCATGCACATTGTAAGCCAACACACTAACCACTGAGCTATGTACCTGTTATGGTCATCAATAGATAAATATCCATATAAGTTATATTTATATAGCATAGCTTGCGGCGCCCACGAACCGAATAAACAAAGTTTATTTAACAGAAACAAGCATTTAGTTTGGCACCGTGGAGCAGTGGTAGCTACGTCCGACTCTCATGCCAAGGGTCGTGGGTTCGATCCCTGCTTCGGCCAAAGTTTTTTTTACATATATTCCAGATATATTCGGAAGATTCCGAAAAAATGTTCAACATTACATTGTACTATATTAAATTTTGAACTGTAAAATGTGTCTTATTAAAGACCTAAAGTCAGAAAAGAACAGTGTTTGATATAAACGAAATGGACTGTGTTATTTCAAAAATAACTTTTTTTTATTGAAAAAATAAAAATTTTGTAACAAACGAATTTTTTGGTGATAAAAGTTTAAAATTTTCGAAGCAATTCAAAAAACTCTAACAAAAGAAAAACGTTTTCGGTACACGTTTTCCAAACGTTTTTTTTCTTTGCGTGTAGAAATAAAATTTTTAAAAAATTTTCTAAGAAATAAAATTTTTACAAAATTTTCTATAGAAATAAAATTTTGATAAAATTCTATAGAAATAAAATTTTGACAATATTTTCTATATAAATAAAATTTTGGCAAAATTTGCTATAGAAATAAAATATTGACAAAACTTTCTATAGAAATAAAATGTTGACAAAATCTTCTATAGAATAAAATTTTGAAAAACAAATTCTATAGAAATAAAATTTTTAAACAAAAAAAATCTATAGAAACAAAATTTTGACAAAATTTTCTATCGAAGTAAAATCTTGGAAAAATTGAGAAAGTTTTTCCGGTTAGTAGAAAGAGTTCATGTTCCATGTTGCTGATCGTATAAAATTTTCTATAGAAATAAAATTTTGACAATATTTCCTATAGAAATAAAATTTTGACAAAATTTTCTATGGAAATAAAATTTTGACAAAATTTTCTATAGAAATAAAATTTTGACAAAATTTTCTATAGAATTAAAATGTTGACAAAATTTTCTATAGAAATAAAATGTTGACAAAATTCTCTATAGAAATAAAATTTTTAAAAAAAATCTATAGAAATAAAATAAAAAATAAAAAAATACAAAATTATATAGAAATAAAATTTTGACAAAATTTTCTACAGAAATAAAATACGGCCGTAAGTTCGGCCAGGCCTCCACCATGGGTTGCGTAGAAACTTCTACGAAAGACTGTCATTCACAATCGAATTACTTGGGTTGTGGTATCTTAAAACTTCTTAACATCGTTTTCTAAATTGTGAGTTAGTCTACAAAAAGGGAGCCACCGTGGTGCAATGGTTAGCATGCCCGCCTTGCATACACAAGGTCGTGGGTTCGATTCCTGCTTCGACCGAACACCAAAAAGTTTTTCAGCGGTGGATTATCCCACCTCAGTAATGCTGGTGACATTTCTGAGGGTTTCAAAACTTCTCTAAGTGGTTTCACTGCAATGTGGAACGCCGTTCGGACTCGGCTATAAAAAGGAGGTCCCTTGTCGTTGAGCTTAACATGGAATCGGGCAGAACTCAGTGATAAGAGAGAAGTTCACCAATGTGGTATCACAATGGACTGAATAGTCTAAGTTAGCCTGATACATCGGGCTGCCACCTAACCTAACCTAACCTAGTCTACAAATAAATACGAATCGATATGGACTTTTTGTACGGTACGTAGGGAGCCAGAATTGAAATATGGGGGTCGCTTATATGGGGACTATAAACAATTATGAACTTGATATGGACCAATTTTTGTGTGATTAGGGATCGAATTATCTGAGGGCTATATATAACTGTAGACCGATATGGACCTTGTTAGGTATGGTTGCTAACGGCCATATACTAGCACAATGTATCAAATGTCGACTCACTCGGATGAAATTTGCTCCTGCAAGAGGCTCCAAAACCAAATCTCGGGATCGGTTTATATGGGGGCTATATATTATTATAAACTGATATGGACCACTTTTGGCATGGTTGTTAAATATCATATACTACCACCACGTACCAAATTTCAACCAGATCGGATGAATTTTGCTTCTCCAAAAGACACCGGAGGTCAAATCTGGGGATCGGTTTATATTGGAGCTATATATAATGATGGACTGATAGGAACCAATTCCTGAATGGTTGTTGGATACCATGTACTAACATCACGTACCAAATTTCAACCGAATCGGATGAATTTTGCTCTTCCAAGGGGCTCCGGAGGTCAAATCTGGGGATCGGTTTATATGGGGGCTATATATGATTATGGACTGATATGGACCATTTTTGGCATGGTTGTTAAATATCATATATTACCCAACCAACCAGATCGGATGAATTTTGCTTCTCCAAAAGACACCGGAGGTCAAATCTGGGAATCGGTTTATATGGGGCCTATATATAATTATGGACTGATAGGAACCAATTCCTGCATGGTTGTTGGATACCATATACTAACATCACGTACCAAATTTCAACCGAATGGGAAGAATTTTGCTCTTCCAAGGGGCTCCAGAGGTCAAATCTGGGGATCGGTTTATATGGGGGCAATATATGATTATGGACCGATATCTACCAATTTTTGCATGGGAGTTTGAGGCCATATACTAACACCACGTACCAAATTTCAACTGAATCAGATGAATTTTGGTCTTCCAAGAGGCTCCGGAGGTCAAATCCGGGGGGCTATATATAATTATGGACCGATGTGGACCAATTTTTGCATGGTTGTTAGAGATCATATACGAACACCATGTACCAAATTTCAGCCGGATCGGATGAAATTTGCTTCTCTTAGAGGCTCCTCAAGCCAAATCGGGGGATCGGTTTATATGGTGGCTATATATAATTATGGACCGATGTCACCCAATTTTTGCATGGTTTTTATAGACCATATATTAACACCATGTACCAAATGTCAGCCGGATCGGATGAAATTTGCTTCTCTTAGAGGCCTCGCAAGCCAAATTTGGGGGTCGGTTTATATGGGGGCTATACGTAAAAGTGGACCGATATGGCCCATTTGCAATACCATCTGACCTACATCAATAACAACTACCTGTGCCAAGTGTCAAGCCCATAGCATAGTCGGAAGTTAGCGTGATTTCAACAGACGGACGGAAATGATCAGATAGACTCAGAATTTCACCACGACCCAGAATATATATACTTTATGGGGTCTTACAGCAATATTTTGATGTGTTACAAACGGAATGACAAAGTTAATATACCCCCCATCCTATGGTGGAGGGTATAAAAAAACAACCGTCTCTGGTATACGATCATGGATTATTGCGACATTCGCTATTTTACTCATCGTCTCCCCTATTATCCTTTGATGCTTCAGCATGTTTCGTGTTTCCATCCATTCTCCCAACATCTTCAATTTCATCGCAGCCATGGTGGGTACTCTTTTTGTATGAATCGTCTCCAAGGCTCTGATTGACATGGTTTTCATTGCCCCAGCATGTCCGTTGGACCCGTTGTAAAATTTCTCTGTTGCATTTCCTCTCTATTGATGTCCACTAGATTATTGACGCTTCTTTAGGATTAGTCTTATTAGGCCCTAATATGTGGTGCGTCACCTTTGGATTCAGGCCCCATTTAGAGTCCACTGCTCTTCTGCACAGTTCCCAACATCTATAGGCTTTCTCAGTCCGCTCTTTGATGTGGCTCTTCCGATTCGATTTGCTGTTTAAAGTTACTCCTCAGCACTTTATTTTATCAGACAATGGTATCGTCTTGCCCAAAAAACTCGGTTCGATATATTGGGCAATTTTAGTTCTTCTAGTGAATAGGCATAATTCCGTCTTCTTCGGGTTAACATGCAGGCCACCTTTGGGCCGCCTGCAGAGTCTGATAGGATCCGTACCCTACAAAAGTATCCGTACCCTACAAACGTGTTTGAAAAAATCACCCCACGGTTGTCAGCGAGCCTCCATCACTGCTGCGAATATTCTCTGTACACTAGCCCGTTTTTTGCCAAGATATCAGTCATTTAATCAACTGAAACACAGTGGGACCAGGTGTACATTTACACACCTACGTCCGGCGAACATATTTTCATTTAAATCGAAATTATTACACCCTCGCACATATCTAAGGTATACAAAAAATTATATTCCGACTTATAGATTTTTTTACCCCCAAAAACCACTGTTTTGGAAATAACCCATATTGCAAAGGAACATAACCGCATGGACCAACGCACTCCTTACACTCCACCCACACACACACACACTCATACATATACCATTGTGTACCCGCACACATAGCAAATTCACTTTCGTTTCATTCATTTGTAGACAGAAAAGGTGCGTACAATCATTTTATTGATTTATATGCCAAAGCTATTACAACTGACGTTACCACCTTAACGAAATATAAGAACAACAACCAACATTACCCCTCCCACCACCTAAAACTCTCAAAGTTGGCAATTCCGTTAAAACTCCCCAAGTCCAGCAATAAAGGTAAGCAATACTCATACCCGATTGTTCTTGGTATCCTGCATTTTTTCCCTTTCGCCGCCGCAGCTTCACCAATAAGTGTCCCTTCACACAGTGCAAAACCATGTCGCTTTCACGTTCATGATGGTGCCCCCTTTGTTTTACCTTTTCTTCTTTTTGGCTATAGCTTATCATGTGGCACACTGATTATACAAGTGAATGTTGTGAATGTCATGGCCAGTGGGGGGATATGAAAGGAGATAGGTTATCACAGAGGGCCTTAATTACTAGACCATATATTTTGTTTAAAAGCTGATGAGTGAACCATTTAGGGGCAACTGCAGGCATGGAGTTGTTAGTATGGACATCTTGCATACAAAGAACCGTGGGTTCAATGCCACCATTTACTGGTATGAATGGTTTTTATGCCCATCTTCCACGCATAGCTTCATAGCTCTTCTCCAGTGTAAGAGGGAAATTGGGTAGAGGAAGGAAGGAAACTTACGACTAGAGAGACAGCTCTCCTCCAGTATAAGGACGGGAATGTATAGGAGAAGAAAGGCAACTCACAACTATCGAGAAGGCGCTATTCCTGTGTAAGAAGATGAAAGGTGTAGGTTAGGTTAGTTAGGTTATGTGGCAGCCCGATGTATCAGGCTCACTTAGACTATTCAGTCCATTGTGATACCACAGTGTTATCACTGAGTGCTGCCCGATTCCATGTTAAGCTCAATGACAAGGGACCTCCTTTTTATAGCCGAGTCCGAACGGCGTTCCACATTCCAGTGAAACCACTTAGAGAAGTTTTGAACCCTCAGAAATGTCACCAGCATTACTGAGGTGGGATAATCCACCGCTGAAATCCACCACGACCATGTGTATGCAAGGCGGGCATGCTAACCATTGCACCACGGTGAAAGGTGTAGGATAGGGGAAAAAGAGACTTACGACTAGAGAAATGGCAACTCACAACTAGCGAGACGGTGCTCCTCCAATTTAAGAGGGTGAAAGGTGTAGGATAGGGGAAAAAAGAGACATACGTCTAGAGAAACGGATCTCACCCAGAGTAAAAGGAGAAAATGTGTAATGGGAAAGGTCACTTAAGTCTAGAGAAACGGCTTTCTTCAAGTGTAAGAGGGGGAAATGTGTAATGGGAAAGGAGACTTACAACTAGAGAGACGGCTCTCCTGCAGGTAAGGGGAAAAGGGATAGGAGGCCTACGACTAGGTTAGATTAGGTATATTGGCAGCCCGGCATTTCAAGCTCACAATACTAATAATCCACCGCTGTTTTGGTGATGGGCGAAACTGGGTTTGAGCCCACGACCTTGTGTATGCAAGGCGGGCATGCTAACCCTTGCACCACGGTGGCTCCTAGAGTGACGGCTCTCCTCCAGTGTAAGAGGGGGGAATGTGTAATGGAAAAGAAGTCTTATGACTAGAGAGACGGCTCTCCTCCAGTGCAAGGAGAAAAGGAGGCTTACGACTAGAGAGGGTAAGAGGGGGATATGTATAATACGAAAGTAAAGGATGGAAGCAATGGCTCACTGCTAGGTAGACAACCCTCCGTGTCACAATGGACAGAATAGTCTAGATGAGCCTGACAATAAATCGGGCTACCACTTTAATATAGCCCTCCTTAGCTAACAAAGAAAAACACATTTTTTTTGTCAAAATTCGTTTTTATTATTCAACATACACAGTCTCACACAAGTTTACATACGATTAAAGAATTTGTATTTTATTGAAATAATAAAATATTATAAACTATGCATATACATGCTTTAATTTTTGTAAAATAATTTGAAAACATAGTATTTGTTAATTTTTAACAATATTTTTTTAGTGTGGTTTATAAAAAACAACAAGAAAGATGTTTGGTTAATAGGTTAAAAACTCAGGGGTATGTAAACTTGTGTAAGACTGTGTAGTTCCCTTCAAGAGCGATACAACGATTATAATGACCTTCCAATTTTTTGATACCATTGTGGTAGTACTCCTTCGGTTTTGCCTCAAAATAGGCCTCAGTTTCGGCGATCACCTCTTCATTGCAGGCAAATTTCTTCCCTGCGAGCATCCTTTTGAGGTCTGAGAACAAGAAAAATCGCTGGGGCCAGATCTGGAGAATACGGTGGGTGGGCAAGCAATTCGAAGCCCAATTCATGAATTTTTGCCATCGTTCTCAATGACTTGTGGTACGGTGCGTTGTCTTGGTGGAACAACACTTTTTTATTCTTCATATGGGGCCGTTTTGCCGCGATTTCGACCTTCAAACGCTCCAACAATGCCATATAATAGTCACTGTTGATGGTTTTTCCCTTCTCAAGATAATCGATAAAAATTATTCCATGCACATCCCCAAAAAACAGAGGCCATTACTTTGCCAGCGGACTTTTGAGTCTTTCGACGCTTCGGAGACGGTTCACCGGTCGCTGTCCACTCAGCCGACTGTCGATTGGAGTCAGGAGTGTAGTGATGGAGCCATGTTTCATCCATTGTCACATATCGACGGAAAAACTCGGGTGTATTACGAGTTAACAGATGCAAACACCGCTCAGAATTATCAACACGTTGTTGTTTTTGGTCAAATGTGAGCTCGCGCGGCACCCATTTTGCACAGAGCTTCCGCATATCCAAATATTGATGAATTATATGACAAACACCTTCCTTTGATATCTTTAAGGCCTCTACTATCTCGATCAACTTCATTTTACGGTCATTCAAAATCATTTTGTGGATTTTTTTTGATGTTTTCCTCGGTAACCACCTCTTTCGGGCGTCCACTGCGTTCACCGTCCTCCGAGCTCATTTCACCACGCTTGAGTTTTGCATACCAATCAATTATTGTTGATTTCCCTGAGGCAGAATCCGGAAACTCATTATAAAGCCAAGTTTTTGCTTTCACCGTATTTTTTCCCTTCAGAAAACAGTATTTTATCAAAACACGAAATTCCTTTTTTCCATTTTTTTTTTTCACAATAACAAAAGTTGCTTCACAAAAGACGCTCTATCTCACAAACTAATTGACTTACAGACATCAAATTTTGATACGAATCATTTGAACGTTGGTACTATATAAACATAATATGCATTTAATACTAGCAACGCCATCTATATGTCAGACCGGGGACTTCTCAGCCAACCTGTTAACATAAGGCAAAGTTTTGATGCATTTAAGTCAATGCCTCGTTAAGGCCTCTAAACAAAAAACCTTCCCAAGCTTTTCACTGGTTCGATACAGGAAGAATGGTAGGCTGTTTTGTTGCTTCATCATGCGTTCTGCGAGAGTTGTGCGTTTTGTGGTCGATGTGGTAGTGATGGTGGTGATGGTGGTGGAGATGGAAATAGAGATGGGTGGCAGTTTGGTTGGGATGCTACTAAGGTTCGGTTGGGAAGTTTTGAGTTTGGCGCGTGTTATGTTTTGATGCTTCAGCTTTATGCTGAACACATTCTTATTTAGTTGGGCTCTTGTAAATTTAGCCGGGAACTGATGATGTTGGAGATGTTGATGCTTCTAATGTTGTTGCGACGGTTGATGCTGTTTCAACTACTCCATGGGCTAGGATTCATGGAGAGAGGATGGGTGACCATGTTGTTCTTGACGATGTTGAGGATGATGATGATGATGCTGCTGCTGTTTTTTCTGATGATGATGATGATGGTTGTAGTAGTGGTTGAACATACACTAAGGGTACACTTGCACTTGCCTCTTTAGGCTGTCATGTCATACATCCACACACACACACACACTGAGAATACTGTGCGTGAGTTGCGTTGTGGCATATTGGGCCTGGTAGTTGAGTAATAGTATTTGTCTGTATTTCGTTGCAGATGTCTTGTTGCCTCTTCCTTTTGGATACGGATGCTATTCCCATTTTTTATGGTAGTATCAATGTGTCCACACACACACACGCATATACATTTTCAGATTGGAGTACTATGCGTATCCTGGGTACCACCCAACCTCTTCAGGGAGGCTCAGTCATCTTCATCATCATCATCATGGAACGCAGCAGCATTGTTTTTATTTTGTTTCGTCCTTTGACAACTTGCCTGGTATGAGTACACAAGCCTACCGCTAGCACTATAGCTCATGGCTCATGCTATGGACGGGTGGTAATAGCAATAGTAAGGATTTGTCAGTCACTTTTTGCGGGAGAGGGGTGGATGGAGTAACCAAGAACTGACAATAGGAGCCAAATAGGAATTGTAATGCTGGTGATGTGGATGGAGGCATTAGGAGGAGGGGGGTTTGCTGTAATATGGAATCCTTCTGGCTTTAAGTTGGGGGTAATGTTAGCTAGAAGATAATGAACATTAGAAATGCGTGCAGGCAAGCAAGTGCCATAATATCACATCACAAGGATTTTCAGTTTTAGTCCTTTCGCCAAACACACACACACTCACCACCACCAACACCACTACCGCCATCATTTATACACAAAGTATATGCATGTATGCGTATCTGCAGGGTTTTTGTGCGTATTTTAATGTGCCCTTGTTTTTAGTTTTAAACTGTCAGTGGGCGTAATTAAATATTTGAGATAATTTTGCTTTAGGAATTTCATAGATAATCTCTGGAAAAAAGCCAACTACAACAACAACAACAAAATGGGTAAACTCCAAGAACAATCAAAAATAGTTGATAATAGTTTTCGACAGAAATTTTATATATGGTTAGCAAAAGCGAATTTACATTTTGTGTATTTAATTTTTAGTGCATAAAAAACGAGTTGGGAATACCATAAAAAGTGAGATTTTCACAACACAGCAAGAATATATCCAGGATAAATGTACCAAGCAATAAAAACGTACCAAAAAAAAAACCACGAAAATATTAATTGTTGATATTAAAAAGATGCATAATTTTATATACGATTTCTATAGATTAGTATTTTCATTTGCGCTGCAAATAACATTTATGTTTATACCACACAGAATGAAAATTTCATTAAAATTGAGCCAACGAAATTTTTAATAAATACCCAGCAAAAAACGTCGCCAAAAAAGTAATGAAAATGTTCTTTTTGGATCTGGAAGTGGTGCAAAATTGACGCAGAAGCGATGAATTTAACATGGACTTGTCATAGGACAGAAGTCCTCCATTTCAACAGCCGTTGCACTGAATTTGCATCACTTCTCCAGGTGTGATCCAAATTCAATGTTTTGGATGTAAATTAAAAAATTCTGTGATATTTTGTGAAATAAATAATTTTTATAATTTTCTATAATTTTTAATGGATTCTAACGCTTGTCGGAAACGTTTGACCTCAAATATTTTCAAAACTTCACAATTTTTTCACATTGCATTTAGCATATTTTTCGACAAAATTTATTAGATTTGTACCATTTTATGAATTCTTACTCTGTTTTTAACCTATTTGAAACAAAAAAGGTTAAAATTACCTATTAAAAGTATGAAAAAACCAAGTTATAAAAAATTGAATTAAAAGAACTTCCTGTTAAAAAAATAAAATAATAAGTTAAAATAAAGAACATCATTGGGAGTGCATCTTCTGTAAAAATAAATGATACCGTATAGCAAAATGCAGAACAAACAAGTATATACGGCCGTAAGTTCGGCCAGGCCGAAGCTTATGTACCCTCCATCATGGATTGCGTAGAAACTTCTTCTAAACACTGCCATCCACAATCGAATTACTTAAGTTGCGGTAACGCTTGCCGATGGTAAGGTATCTTAAAACCTCCTAACACCATCTTCTAAATTGTATGTAAGTCCATACGTGGTATATATTAAATCAAAAAAGATCGATCCAATACGTATATAGGTTAGGTTAGGTGGCAGCCTGATGTATCAGGCTCACTTAGACTATTCAGTCCATTGTGATACCACATTGGTGAACTTCTCTCTTATCACTGAGTGCTGCCCGATTCCATGTTAAGCTCAATGACAAGGGACCTCCTTTTTATAGCCGAGTCCGAACGGCGTTCCACATTGCAGTGAAACCACTTAGAGAAGCTTTGAAACCCTCAGAAATGTCACCAGCATTACTGAGGTGGGATAATCCACCGCTGAAAAACTTTTTGGTGTTCGGTCGAAGCAGGAATCGAACCCACGACCTTGTGTATGCAAGGCGGGCATGCTAACCATTGCACCACGGTGGCTCGTATATAATTCAGTTTGACAAAGTAGACATAAAATTTTGACAAAATTTTCTACAGAAATAAAATTTTAACAAAATTTTCTATAGAAATAAAATTTTCACAAAATTTTCTATAGAAATAAAAATTTTGACAAAATATTCTATAGAAAGAAATTTTTGACAAAAATTTCTACAGAAATAAAATTTTAACAAAATTTTCTATAGAAATAAACTTTTGACAAAATTTTCTATAGAAATAAAATCTTGGTAGATTATTTGTGGCTCGAGTGGCAACCATGATTATGAACTGAATAAAATTTGAACAAAATTTTCTGTAGAAATAAAATTTTGAAAATGATGAAACTTTTATTATGAACCGAATAAAATTTTAACAAAATTTTCTCTAGAAATAAAATTTTGATAAAATTTTCTACACGCAAAGAAAAAAAAACGTTTGGAAAACGTGTACCGAAAACGTTTTTCTTTTGTTAGAGTTTTTTGAATTGCTTCGAAAATTTTAAACTTTTATCACCAAAAAAATTCCTTTGTTACAAAATTTTTATTTTTTCAATAAAAAAAAGTTATTTTTGAAATAACAACACAGTCCATTTCGTTTATATCAAACACTGTTCTTTTCTGACTTTAGGTCTTTAATAAGACACATTTTACAGTTCAAAATTTAATATAGTACAATGCAATGTTGAACATTTTTTGCGGAATCTTCCGAATATATCTGGAATATATGTAAAAAAAAACTTTGGCCGAAGCAGGGATCGAACCCACGACCCTTGGCATGAGAGTCGGACGTAGCTACCACTGCTCCACGGTGCCAAACTAAATGCTTGTTTCTGTTAAATAAACTTTGTTTATTCGGTTCGTGGGCGCCGCAAGCTATGCTATATAAATATAACTTATATGGATATTTATCTATTGATGACCATAACAGGTACATAGCTCAGTGGTTAGTGTGTTGGCTTACAATGTGCATGGTCCGCGGTTCGATTCTCCGTCCAGGCGAAAGGTAAAAAAAATTTTAAAAATTTATAAAATCGTATAATTTCTTCTACATTGTTGGTATTACAGGAAAAGGTGTTAAGAACTAAAAATCCTCGTGGATGTGAGAAAGATGTGAGGGACAATGCAATTAGCAAGAAAATAATGTTTTTTTTTTTTTTTGAGCTAGTCTTTATGAAATTGTTTTTACATCCTGGAAAAGAATAAACGTTTATCACAAGAAGTATATACTTTTCTTCCAAATACACTTCCTTACAGCGAAAAGCAAATGAGAAACGAACTTTGTTTGTCTAAAATTTCGTTTGGGAGGAAAGAATTATTTTTTTGCGTGTAGATGCGTCATTTATACCCTTTCTAGGGCAAACGCTAACCTCTGGCTTCTCGCTCCGTTCTCTATTTCCGCAGAGGAGGCAATCACATCCGAATAAAAGGCGGCATATCCTTTCAATATCCGTCATCGAACAGGAAATTGTCGGATGAAAAGATATTGGAGGAGGGGACAGATTTGGAGGCCAACTTTTCAAAGAAACGCTCATTATTAAAGGTAAAGCATTCCCGCCTTGCATACACAGGGTCGTGGGTCGATTCCTGCTTCGACCGAACACCAAAAAGTTTTTCAGCGGTGGATTATCCCACCTCAGTAATGCTAGTGACATTTCTGAGGGTTTCAAAGCTTCTCCAAGTGGTTTCACTGCAATGTGGAACGCCGTTCGGACTCGGCTATAAAAAGGAGGTCCCTTGTCATTGAGCTTAACATGGAATCGGGCAGCACTCAGTGATAAGAGAGAAGTTTAGCAATGTGGACTGAATAGTCTAAGTGAGCCTGATACATCGGGCTGGCACCTAACCTAACCTAACCTAACCTAATGCACCGCTAGATCAATCATTATTGACTTCGAAAACGAAACGATTACAAATCCGAAGAATAGAAAACTAAACCCAACCGATTTTTCATAGAAAACCTTGCATGGATACGATTAGCAACATGGAACATAAACTCTTTCTTCTAAACGGAAAAACTTACTCAATTAAAAGTAGAATATAAGACACTAAACATTTCTATAGTTGGACTAAGTGAAAGACGTTGGAATGGCAGCGGCGACCGTTTGCTTTATATCGTGACCCCAATACTAATCTGGCCAACTATTTCAGAGTTGGCTAGAATTACAACATTCAACTTTTTAACTGTAAACAAGTATATACGGCCGTAAGTTCGGCCAGACCGAATCTTATGTACCCTCCACCATGGATTGCGTAGAAACTTCTACGAAAGACTGTCATCCACAATCGGATTACTTGGGTTGTGTTATCTTAAAACTTCTTAACATCGTTTTCTAAATTGTGACTTAGTCCATACGTGGTATATATTAGACAAAAACGGTATGTATAGGTAAGTCCACAAATAATTACGAATCGATATGGACTTTTGCACAGTACGTAGAGAGCCAGAATTGAAATATGGGGGTCACTTATATGGGGACTATAAACAATTATGAACTTGATATGGACCAATTTTTGTGTGATTGGGGATCGATTTATCTGAGGGCTATATATAACTATAGACCGATATGGACCTAGTTAGGCATGGTTGTTAACGGCCATATACTGCCACAATGTACCAAATTTCAACTGACTCGGATGAAACTTGCTCCTCCAAGTGGCTCCAAAACCAAATCTCGGGATCGGTTTATATGGGGTTTATATATATGATTATGGCCTGATATGAACCACTTTTGTCATGGTTGTTAAATATCATATACTACCACCACGTACCAAATTTCAACCAGATCTGATGAATTTTGCTCTTCCAAGGGGCTCCGGAGGTCAAATCTGAGGATCGGTTTATATGGGGGCTATAAATAATTATGGACCGATTTCGACCAATTTGTGCACGGGTGTGTGAGGCCATATATTAACACCACGTACTAAATTTCAACTGAATCAGATTAATTTTGGTCTTCCAAGAGGCTCCGGAGGTCAAATCTAGTGATCGGTTTATATGGGGGCTATATATAAACCGATTATTGACCGATGTGGACCAATTTTTGCATGGTCATTATAGACCATATACTAACACCATGTACCAAATTTCAGCCTGATCGGATGAAATTTGCTTCTCCTAGAGACTGCCCAAGCCAAATCGGGGGATCGGTTTATATGGGGGCTATATATAATTATGGACCGATGTGGACTACTTTTTGCATGCTTATTAGGGACCATATACTAACACCATGTACCAAATTTCAGCCAGATCGGATGAAATTTGCTTCTCTTAGAGGCTCCGCAAGCTAAATCGGGGGATCGGTTTATATGGGGGCTATATATAATTATGGACCGATTTGGACCAATTTTTGCATGGTTTTTAGAGACCATATACTAACACCATGTACCAAATTTCAGCCGGATCGGATGAAATTTGCTGCTCGCAATTTCAAGTCGATAGCTTGTTTCGTTCGGAAGTTAGCGTGATTTCAACAGACGGACGGACGGACATGCTCAGATCGACCCAGAATTTCACCACTACCCAGAATATATATACTTTATGGGGTCTTAGAGCAATATTTCGATGTGTTACAAACGGAATGACAAAGTTAATATACCCCCATCCTATGGTGGAGGGTATAAAAAAACACCATATACAAAATTTCATCAAAATCGGTTAATAATTGCGACCGGAATTCTGCGAATAGCAAATACGTGAACAGACGGACGGTATACGGACGAAGATTGTGAATCGTGCGTGAGGCTTTAAACGTTGTTCATGCGTGAATATCACTTTCCATTTCGTGAATGGGCATCAGTGTGAATTCCTTCCCACATGTCGTGTGTAAATATGCGTGAGTACAAATATTTCTTCGTGCATTATATCTAATCTTCATCGATTTTGAAAAGGCTTTCGGTGACTTAAATAGAAACAAGACCTGGGAAGCCCTTAGGGAAGAAAAACTTGCCAGAGAAAATAGTTAACCTTATACAGGCTCAAAACACCGATTCAACCAGGGCATAATCAGTGAACTCTTCAAATATGTAATAAGCGATTCAAGCTATTTATTCGTTTTTCAAGAAAATTTTTCATGTCAAAAGTAAACTGTGAAATTTCGTTCCTCCGAATTTAATTCTTTGTGTACGATGTTAACTACGACCATAATTCTAATTACATATTAACTCAATAATTAGATATTCAAATTGAAATGAACTATAATTTCATTGTATTCCATGGGGTTAATGCTTTGCAAAAAAAATTCTCTGATGGGATATTTCATGAAGAATGGTGGCATAATTAATTTCCTGAATGACCAAACAACGACCATGCAGTTTTAATGATTTTACCATTGGTTTTTGTTTATTTTATATATATATATTGTACGGCCGGGATATTTTCAGGATTATGTTTCAATACCCCCTCCCTTGGGCTTGTGGTGAGCCCAACATGCATGATGGTGTACTATTGTTGTCTCCAAGTACTAATTAGCAGAGACGTCAACATTGCGCTTCAACGGAAGTCAAGTACAATTTGCTATGATTATGTTAGCCCATAGCAGAAGGATGTTAGAAATGGGACAATGTTGTCCTAGAAATGGAAACATTCATTTTGTTCAGGGATTGGGGGGTCAGCAAAGGGTTTAGTGTGAAGCTTTGGATAACTCGTTTACAATTCAAGCGATTATACTTTTTTTTAAGGGCGTGATACAATTTTAAACCCTCCACAGCATGGGAATGGGGTGCTCTAACTTTTCCATTTACGCATCGAAGTATAGGTCTCAGATCACATAAAGTATATATATTCTGTATCATTACGAAATTCCGATTTAGCGGTGTTCGTCCGTCTATTGAAATCACGCTAACTTTCGAACAAAACAAGGCATCGGCATGAAACTTGACACATGTAGTTGTTATCAATGTAGCTATTATGGCAAATGGGCCATGGTTAGGTAAGGTTGTAGAGGGTGACATCAATTTTCTTGAATTGATGTCCACTTAGACCAGTATAGGTCCATTGTGATCCCTCGATGTGATTTTTCAATCTTTCTCCTTCCGATGCGGTCCGCTTTGTCCCAGAAACTTCCACCTGCTCGTTCTCTTTGAAAAAAATCTCAGAATAACCAACCAGAGGCCCTGATGAATGCAAGTATGTTCCTTAAGCTGCACTCCCGCAGATCAGTGAGAGGCTGAAAGAAAAAGGAGCCCATTATCTTGTTTCTTCTAAAGGATAAAGCTGGGCACTTACACAGGAAGTGGTACGAGTCCTCCGTAACTTCCGGGTCCAGGCACCATCTACAGATATCATCGTCTTCAAGTCCTATTCTTACCATGTGTTTCCCAAGTGTGTTATGTCCTGTTATGTTACCAATCAATGGCCGTAGTTCCTCTCTGTTCATCGACAACAAAATTTCACAGTTCCTACGTTTCATCCCATATCAACTTGGTTTGCTCGCAACCATCCGAAGAGACCCAGCGCCATATCGGACCACTTTTAGATGAATTCGACATATAATACGATCTTGAGGCTCCTGAAGGAGCTAATTTCATCAGATCTGGTTGAAAGTCTTTCACACCAAATATAGAAGATTACAGATAATCGCTTATCATCATTTGGATGAGAAGATTTTCTTTTCTCTTGAAATATGTTTGGGGCGAACATATTCCTTCTTTGCGTGTAAGAACCTAACCTATATGTCTTTATTTCACCATAGGATAGGGGGTATATTGAATTTGTAACACATCGAAATATTGGTCTTAGTCGTGGTGAAATTCCGAATCGATCTAGCGATCTCCGTCCATTCGGTGAAAACACTCTAACTTTTGAATGAAATGAGCTATCGATTTGAAACTTGGCACAAGTAGTTGTTATTGATGTAGGTTAGGTTAGGTTATGTGGCAGCCCGATGTACCAGGCTCACTTAGACTATTCAGTCCATTGTGATACCACATCGGTGAACTTCTCTCTTATCACTGAGTGCTGCCCGATTCCATGTTAAGCTCAATGAAAAGGGACCTCCTTTTTATAGCCGAGTCCGAACGGCGTTCCACATTGCAGTGAAACCACTTAGAGAAGTTTTGAAACCCTCAGAAATGTCACCAGTATTACTGAGGTGGGTTAATCCACCGCTGAAAAACTTTTTGGTGTTCGGTCGAAGCAGGAATCGAACCCACGACCTTGTGTATGCAAGGCGGGCATGCTAACCATTGCATCACGGTGTTATTGATGTAGATCGGATAGTATTGCAAATGGATCATAGGGATTATACTTTCATATGATATGTTACTAAATTTGAAAAAAACAAGTGTATACGGCCGTAAGTTCGGCCAGGCCGAATCTTATGTACCCTCCACCATGGATTGCGTAGAAACTTGTACGAAAGACTGTCATCCACAATCGAAATACTTGGGTTGTGATATCTTAAAACTTCTTAACATCGTTTTCTAAATTGTGAGTAAGTCCATACGTGGTATATATTAGACAAAAAAGGTATGTATAGGTAAGTCCACAAATAATTACGAATCGATATGGACTTTTGCATAGTACGTAGAGAGTCAGAATTGAAATATGGGGGTCGCTTATATGGGGGCTATATACAATTATGAACTTGATATTGACCAATTTTTGTGTGATTGGGGATCGATTTATCTGAGGGCTATATAAAACTATAGACCGATATGGACCTAGTTAGGCATGGTTGTTAACGACCATGTACTAGCACAATGTACCAAATTTCAACTGACTCGGATGAAATTTGCTCCTCCAAGAGGCTCCAAAACCAAATCTCGGGATATGTTTATATGGGGCAATATATGATTATGGCCTGATATGGACCACTTTTGGCATGGTTGTTAAATATCATATACGATCACCACGTACCAAATTTCAAGCAGATCGGATGAATTTTGCTTCTCCTAAAGGCACCGGAGGTCAAATCTGGGTATCGGTTTATATGGGAGCTATATATAATTATGGGCTGATAGTAACCAATTCCTGCATGGTTGTTGGATAGCATACACTAACATCACGTACCAAATTTCAACCGAATGGGAAGAATTTTGCTCTTCCAAGGGACTCTGGAGGTCAAATCTGGGGATCGGTTTATATGGGGGCTATATATAATTATGCACCGATGTGGACCAATTTTTGCGTGGTTGTTAGAAACCATATACTAACACTATGTACTAAATTTCAGCCGGATCGGATGAAATTTGCTTCTCTTAGAGGCCTTGCAAGCCAAATCGGGGGATCGGTTTATATGGGGGCTATATATAATTATGGACCGATGTCAACCAATTTTTGCATGGTTGTTAGAGACCACATACTAACAGCATGTACCAAATTTCAGCCGGATCGGATGAAATTTGCTTCTCTTAGAGGCCTCGCAAGCCAAATCGGGGGATCGGTTTATATGGGGGCTATATATAATTATGAACCGATATGGACCAATCTTTGCATGGTTGCTAGAGACCGTATACTGACACCATGTACCAAATTTCAGCCGGATCGGGTGAAATTTGCTTCTCTTAGAGGCCTCGCAAGCCAAATCGGGGGATCGGTTTATATGGGGGCTATATATAATTATGGACCGATTTGGACCAATTTTTGCATGGTTGTTAGAGACCATATACTAACACCATGTACCAAATTTCAGCCGGATCGGATGAAATTTGCTTCTCTTAGAGGCCTCGCAAGCCAAATTTGGGGGTCCGTTTATATGGGGGCTATACGTAAAAGTGGACCGATATGGCCCATTTGCAATACCATCCGACCTACATCAATAACAACTACTTGTGCCAAGTTTCAAGTCGATAGCTTGTTTCGTTCGGAAGTTAGCGTGATTTCAACAGACGGACGGGCGGAAGGACGGACATGCTTTATGGGGTCTTAGAGCAATATTTATTTTATGGGGTCTTAGAGCAATATTTCGATGTGTTACAAACGGAATGACAAAGTTAATATACCCCCTATCCTATGGTGGAGGGTATAAAAATTATTTATTATTACTGAATAAATTTTTTGATTTGTTTTTGTTTTATTGTTAGTTGCAAACTACTACTCCCCGCACACATAGAAGGAATATGATCATCCCAAAGATAAATTTTATCCGATCCAGTTGAAATTTGGTACGTCGTGTAAGTATGTGTCCTCTAATAATCTTGCAAAAATTGGTTCATATCGGTCAATAATTATATATAGTCCCGATATAAACCGATCCCCAGATTTGAAGTCCGGAGCCTCTTATATATATGTATTTCCTTTATTTAAACAAATGTGTTTTAAAATTTGATTAAAAGTTCATTTAGAACAAAGTGCATCAACGAATTCTCTCCACTTTAACGGTCCTTCGATTTTAAATATTTGCTTCAAGCACTTGTTGTGAAATGATTGAAGCTTTCTGCGGGAGTTTTGTGTAGTATTCCAAGTGGTGCAGCCGTATAGGACTGATTTAAGGACTGTCGAAAATTTTCAGTTTTACATCTGTCGAGATGTTATTTGCACACCAAACTCTGTGCAAAGAATGAAAAGCGTTTCTGGCCTTATTTATTCTGCCCGATATATCATCTTGTGAGCCTCCATCTTTGGTAATGATGCTACCCAGTTATGAGAAAGTTTCAACATCTTCGATTATCTGGTCGTCGAGGGAGTGTAGTGAGTCGTTGTTGCTTCCAATTCTCATCAACTTTGTTTTGGTTGCGTTAGTTTTCAAGTCAACAGCATTGGCATTTCTTGACAGGACTTGGAGTTTCTTTTGAATATCCTCAAATCGGTGAGCAAAAAGGCAGATGTCATCCGCATATTCGTTGCCGAATAGAAATCCTCTCACATTCCAGCGTATTCCATATGGTGTTTCGAAATGTGTCTGGAATAAGAGAAATAAGGTGGGCGTTAGGACGCAACCCTGTTTGACGCCTACACGGATGAAAAAGACTGTTTTTCATATGTTTGGCTATAAACATTATATGTTTGGAACACAAATTTTTAAACACAATATTTTTGAGTGCAAGCATATAATGTTCATAAACTAGCATAACATGTTTGGGACATATATGTTAATATGTTAGAACATATTATGTTTGGGACATAAAATGTTTGTAAATATAATATGCTTGGATGCAAACATATATTAATTTAGAAATTGCCTATAAACATATATGTGTTTAGTAGCTTGGAGCGCTATTTAACTGGGAGCGATATTGAATTAAGTTGGTGGTTGTTGCTTGTTATTATAAAATTAACATTTTATTTTTCCTTGGGCAATTGATCAGCTACTTCTTTGATCCTTACAAACTGTGTGGTCCGCTGTTCGAATCCCCGTCCGGCAAAAGGTAAAATTAAAATAAAAAAAATTATAGAATTGAATAATTTCTTCTACAATGTTTGTATTACAGAAAAAGGTGCTAAGAACTAAAAAATCTCGTGGAAGTGAGAAAGATGTGAGGGAATATACAATTGGGCAGAAACAAAATTTTGAGCATTCAGGTCGAAAACCTATGTTGTTAGCACCTATATTACCTGTTTATTTTCATAATTCATTATGATTGTAAATATATAAATAAATAAATACAATTTTGAGAACAATATTGTTTGGGAGAATTTTTTTAAGCATATAATATTTTTGGGTGCAAAATGCTTCCAAACATATTATATGTTCACATAATAACATATTGTTTTTTGGAAGACAACATTATTGAATTTGGATGCAAAAATACAAAATGTTTGGAGCTTAGAATACCCAAACATATATTTTTTAGACCAATATGCTTTCAAACATATTATATATTGGAAGAGATCAAACATATAAATGTTTGGGCAATACCCAAAAATATATATGCTTGAAGCAAAATATGTTTGGGAGTATATGTTACAGAAGCGATTTTTTGTGAGCGTGTGGATAACTACATTTAAACTGATCCTACTAAAATGTGGTACTACACACAATTTTTATACCCTCCACCATAGGATGGGGGTATAATAACTTTGTCATTCCGTTTGTAACACATCGAAATATTGCTCTAAGACCCCATAAAGTATATATATTCTGGGTAGTGGTGAAATTCTGAGTCGATCTGAGCATGTCCGTCCGTCCGTTGAAATTACGCTAACTTCCGAACGAAACAAGCTATCGACTTGAAACTTGGCACAAGTAGGTGTTATTGATGTAGGTCGGATGGTATTGCAAATGGGCCATATCGGTCCACTTTTACGTATAGCCCCCATATAAACGGACCCCCAAATTTGGCTTGCGATGGCTCTAAGAGAAGCAAATTTCATCCGATCCGGCTGAAATTTGGTACATGGTGTTAGTATATGGTCTCTAACAACCATGCAGAAATTGGTCCATATCGGTCCATAATTACATGTAGCCCCCATATAAACCGATCCCCCGATTTGGCTTGCAGAGCCCCTAAGAGAAGCAAATTTCATCCGATCCCGCTGAAATTTGGGACATGGTGTTGGTATATGGTCTCTAACAACCGTGCAAAAATTGGTCCACATCGGTCCATAATTATATATAGCCCCCATATAAACCGATCCCCAGATTTGACCTCCGGAGCCTCTTAGAGGAGCAAAAGTCATCCGATCCGATTGAAATTTAGTACGTGGTGTCAGTATATGGTCTCTAACAACCATGCAGAAATTGGTCCACATCGGCCCATAATTATATATAGCCCCCATATAAACCGATCCCCAGATTTGACCTCCGGAGCCTCTTAGAGGAGCAAAAGTTATCCGATCCGATTGAAATTTAGTACGTGGTGTTAGTATATTGTCTCTAACAACCATGCCAAAATTGGTCCATATCGGTCCATAATTATATATAGCCCCTATATAAGCCGATCCCCAGAGTTTACTTCCGGAGCCTCTTAGAGGAGCAAAATTCATCCGATCCGGTTGAAATTTGGTACGTGGTGTTAGTATATGGTCTCTAACAACGATGCAAGAATTGGTCCATATCGGTCCATAATTACATATAGCACCTATATAAATCGATCCCCAGATTTGTCCTCCGGAGCCTCTTGGAGGAGTAAAATTCATCCGATCCGGTTGAAATTTGGTACGTGGTGTTAGTATATGGTCTCTAACAAACACGAAAGAATTGGTCCATATCGGTTCATAATTATATATAGCCCCCATATAAACCGATCCCCAGATTTGATCTCCGGAGCCTCTTGGAGGAGCAAAATTCACTCGCCACTCGAGCCAAAAATAATCTACCAAAATTGTATTTTTATAGAAAACATAGTCAAAATGTTATTTCTATAGAAAATTTTGTCAAAATTTTATTTCTATAGAAAATTTTGTCAACATTTTATTTCTATGGAAAATTTTGTCAAAATTTTATTTCTATAGAAAATTTTGTCAAAATTTTATTTCTATGGAAAATTTTGTCAAAATTTTATTTCTATAGAAAATTTTGTCAAAATTTTATTTCTATAGAAAATTTTGTCAAAATTTTATTTCTATCGAAAATTTTTTCCAAATTTTATTTCTATAGAAAATTTTTTTCCAAATTTTATTTCTATAGAAATTTTTTTCAAATTTTATTTCTATAGAAAATTTTTTCAAATTTTATTTCTATAGAAAATTTTGTCAAAATTATATTTCTATAGAAAATTTTTTCCAAATTTTATTTCTATAGAAAATTTTTTCCAAATTTTATTTCTATAGAAATTTTTTTTCCAAATTTTATTTCTATAGAAAATTTTTTTCAAATTTTATTTCTATAGAAAATTTTTTCCAAAAATGTTGTCAACATTTTATTTTGTCAAAATTTTATTTCTATAGAAACTTTAAACTTATTTATATACGTATTTAATCGGCCTTTTTAGTTTAATATATACCACGTATGGACTATGTGGTATATATTACGGTGTTAGGAAGTTTTAAGATACCTTGCCATCGGCAAGTATTACCGCAACCCAAGTAATTCGGTTGTGGATGACCGCCTTCAGTAGAAGTTTCTACGCAATCCATGGTGGAGGGTACATAAGCTTCGGCCTGGCCGAACTTACGGCCGTATATACTTGTTTTTTAATTGAAATGTCTTCACTCACAGGAATTATAGTATCAATAAAACAATTTATAGAAAGTCAATAAAAAAGTAATTGATCCAATCAAAAAATTAATTCATACTGTTAATTTTTATTATTGATTTTTGTTTCAATTAAAAAATTTGTTGAATCAATTACATTTTTAATTGAATATTTTTTAAAACTCAATTAAGATTTTAATTGGAAAAATTTTCGTGAAATTTTTTTCTGTGTAGTCATAGAAAAATTGACCCATTTCGTATAAACCGACCCCCATATTTTACTTCCGGCTACCGCGCAAAAATTAGTTCATATCGTTTTAACATTATTTATAGACTCCTCTATATGTATATAAACCGATCAAGTTTAACTAAAGAGGCTTTTATAGGTATTTAATCTGCCTTTTATATCTAACATATATCCCATATGGACTAACTTACAATTTAGAAGAAGTTTTAAGACAACTTGCTATCGACAAGTGTTATCACAACCATAATTCGATTGTGGATTACATCCTTTAGTAGAAATTTCTACACAGTCCATGGTGGAGGGTACATAAGATTCGGCCCGTTCGAACTTACTGCCGTATATACTTGTTTTTTATTGAATACCTATTTCTATACATATCCCCACTGTTACGCTTTAACTGAGGTCGTTTTCTAGCGTGTTTTGATTTCGTAAAGAAATAAAATATTGCAATTAAACTCTCTCACACCTAAAATAGTGACAAAATTTGTTGCTTCTCCAAAAGAAACAATTAATACAACAGTACAACGCAACGCAAAATATAGTATTTCCTCTATAAACAAAAACAGTTCTAATATAGGGCATATGCGAGTATGTATGTGTATGAATCCCTTTTTCCTCATTATGGGCCTGGAATGAGAAAGTTTGTTCTTAATGAGTGTGTTTGTGTTTCGAATGATGAAAGATTCTAACACATGCAAACAGAAGAGTTCACGTATACTTCATTTAATGGAGGTTAGATTTAGAGTCAAATATATTATGTTACACGCACTTATGCATTTGCTTTGAAAATTTGTTTTAGGTGAATTTTATAAATTGAATCCAAGACTAAACGACCTGATTTGTGTACACAGAAAAAATCCATAAACTAATTCTAAATTTATCTTATTTTTATTATTTGATTTTGCAGCCACACGCTGATATGTATTGCAACCAACTTCATATTGCTATCGAAGCCTCTCGTCTAACAGCTGACAGATTTATTCTAGTGACACATCATTTTATTGTTTACAAGCTTACAAGAGCATTGAGAGATAAAAATATTCGTGATGGAATTTAAGCGCGATAGTGTGATTTATTTATATTTGGCTGAAAATCCACAAATGGCTATCGTTAATGCCGTCATAATATAAATCATTTGTTTGTCGTACCATTGCTCGTTACCATGATACTGGCAGTGTTGCATCGTGTACAAAAAAGTGGACGGAAAAAACTGTAACAATGCCAGAAATGATCCGGAAATTGAAGGCCAGATTTGATTGAAATCCACGTCTTAATTATAGAAACTTGCTCGTGAGCTGAAAATATTGCTAGAACGGATGAAAATTGAGCTTGAACTAAAGCCAGTTCCAAAATGTACCAGAGCTCGCCGAAGCACAAAAAAGCTTAGACTAGAATGAGCCAAGAAATTGCTTCGCTTGAACGAAAGTCGCCAGTTGCCGAATTTGTTTTTCTCCGATGAGAAGCCATTCCAAATTGAGCAGATTGTGATCAAACAAAATGATCGAGTTTACTTACCAAAGAAGTCAGTTAGAAATTTCCACCTCCGATAATGGAAATAGTGTAGGCTTGGTGTAACGGCCGATGATTGGGGAGTCAAAATATATGCGAAATATTATCGGGGAAAATGTCTTTAAAACAGTATTGATGCTCTTTGCAGACCATCGCACCATCTTCGGATCTCAAACCGTTGGACTTTTGTGCCTGTGGGGGCACAAGTGAGGTTGGCACTAAAACTGCCCAAAATGAAGATCATCTTAGAACGGCACTTCGCCGGCAATGGGCTAAAATACCGCAGAGCCACTTTTGTGCAGTGTGTGATGGTTTTGGTGAATTGGGTAAGTAGTAGTAGGATCTCTTTATTGCTTAGTACGTTACATTTCATGTATTAATAATTATGAATTCAAATTAATAAATTGACCCAAAATAAAAATAAACAAGTAAGTAAAGTAGAAAGTCGGGCGGGGCCGACTATATCATACCCTAAACCACCATTACAGAATTAGTAATCATAAGGATTTGTGGGGTAACATATAGGTCTGGGAGATAAACCGCAGTTGCATATTTAAGAAAATTAAGGGGTACATGTTTTGTGTCAATCAGACTATAGCTCATAGTCAATGTTGCCAGGGAAAATGTTCGGTTTACCCTACAAGGACAAAAAAAGTTCCCTACTTTCCTATACATTCCCAAACAATTTTCCCTACTATATTTTTCGTTAAATTTTACAAAACAAAAATGGTTCTAAGTACTTTATTATCATAAAACATGAATGTGCATGTTAAATCTTTTTTGTTAAATCTTTATAAAATCTTTTTGTTAAATCTTTATAAAAATAAAATTTTGGAAAAAGTTTCTATAAACAAATTTTTGTAAGAAATTTTTCTATAGAAATAAAATTTTGACAATAATTCTATAAAAATAAAATTTTGAGACAAAATTCCACAGAAATAAAGTTTTGAGACAAAATTCCACAGAAATAATATTTTGAAAAAAAATTCTACAGAAATACAATTTTGACAAAATGTTCTATAGAAATAAAATGTTGACAAAATTTTATACAGGACTAAAGTTTACCACACATTGTTAAAGATCAAGCCTTGCCGGCTTCTAATTTCCTCCTCTAGAGCCACCAAAATGTAAAAATTATTACAAATTGTGTTGAGTGAAAATGTTCTACATTGTGGACCTACGTCCCTACAAGACGCTAAATATTAGAAAACCCCTACATATAGGGAATTTTCCCTACTTCTAGCAACACTGGCTGTGTTGATATTGCACCTACGGAGTTAGTATGCCACTAATATTGAACCCATTATTAAAAAAGAGAAAATCGTTAAATTAGTGTGGGTAATAAATACAAATTTGTAAAAATCGAGCAATATTCTTATGTAAGAGCTACAAGTACGTGTAAAAACGATCGGCTAGTACATCAAAATTTGAAATTTGAGTAACATTGGTTAATAAATAAGAGTACCATGGTCAAATTTGGGAAAATCGAGCGATGCATATATATGGAAGCTATATCTAAATCTGAACCAATTTGCATAATATTTTGCTGGTTTGATTAATACCACAAAACGTTACCTTGTGCAAGATTTGAGTAAGATCAGTTAAGAAATGAGGCCTGTATGGTCAAAAATAAGGTTATTAGGGCCGAATTTTTCAAAATCGGGTGATACATATATGGGAGCTATATCTACATCTGAGCCGATTTCGATGAAATTTTGCACATATATTTAGTACTATAGATGACTGGATCTAGCCAACTTTTAGTAAGATCGGTTAATAAATAAGGGTTCTATGGCCAAATTTGGGAAAATCGGGCTATACATATATATGGGAGCTATATCTAAATCTGAACCGATTTCGATGATTTTTTGCACATATAGTTAGTGCTATAAAAGACTACATTTAGCCAAATTTGAGTAAGATCGGTTGATAAATAAGGGTTTTATGGCCAAATTTAGAAAAATCGGGCGATACATATATATGAGAGCTATATCTAAATCTGAACCGATTTGGATGAAATTTTGCAGACTTGAAGGGCGATGGAAAAGATTACCTTTTGCCAAATTTGGTGACGATCCGTTTGAAAGAAGCGCAACGTGACCCCATTTGTCGAAATCGGGCGATACATATATATGGGAGCTATATCTAAATTTGATCCGATTTCTTCCAATCCAATAAATTGTGGTCCTAATATACCAAAGTGGATAAAAACTACGTATTCTAGCAGCCCAAGAAATAAATTTGGGAGATACGTCTATATGGAGGCTATACCAAAACATGGACCAATACTCACCATTTGCGACAAACCTCTTAATGGTCCTCAAATACCTCTAGAATTCCAATTTCAGACAAATTGGGTAAAAAACTACGAATTCTAGAAGCCCAAAAAGTATAGTCGAGAGATAAGTCTATATGGGGGCTATACCCAAACATGTACCAATAAGCACCATTTCCGGCAAACCTTTTGATAAATACCTCTAGAGTTCCAATTTCAGGCAAACTGGTTAAAAACTACGGATTTTAGAAGCCCAAGACGTAAAGTCGGGAGATCGGTCTATATGGGGGCTACACCAAACATCGACCGATACACCTCATTTGCGACACACCTATTTGTGGTCGCGAAATACCTCTATGTTTTCAATATCAGCCAAATGGGATAGTAAATACAGTTTCTAGACGCCCAAGAAGTAAAATCGGGAGATCGGTCTATATGGGGCCTATACCAAAAGATGGACCAATATGCGCCATTTTCGCTACACCAATTTTTGGTACTAAAATACTTCTAGTTTTCAAAATAGAGTTAAATCGGATTGATAATATGGTTTCTAGAAGCCCAAGAAGTAAAATCGGGAGATCGATCTATTTGGGGGCTATACCAAAAGATGGACCAATATGCGCTATTTTCGCTATAACAATTTTTGGTACTAAAATACCTCAAATTTCAGGTAAATCGGATTGATAATACGGTTTCTAGAAGCCCAAGAAGTAAAATCGGTAGATCGGTCTATATGGGGACTATACCAAAATATGGACCGATACACCCCATTTTTGATACACCTTTTTGTGGTCATAAAATACCTCTAGAAATACAGTTTCTAGAAGACCAAGAAGTAAAATCGGGAGATCGGCCTATATGGGGGCTATACCAAAACATGAACCGATACACCCCATTTTTGACACACCTTTTTGTGGTCATGAAATACCTATAGATTTTCAATTTCAGGGAAATCGGATAGTAAATACAGTTTCTACAGGCCCAAGACGTAAAATCGGGAGATCGGCCTATATGGGGGCTATACCAAAACATGAACCGATACACCCCATTTTTGACACACCTTTTTGTGGTCATAAAATACCTCTAGATTTTCAATTTCAGGCAAATCGGATAGTAGATAAAGTTTCTAGAAGCCCAAGAAGTAAAATCGGAAGATCGGGAGATATGGGGGCTATACCAAAGCATGGATACACCCATTTTTGACACACTTTTTTGTGGCCATAAAATACTTCTAGATTTTCAATTTCAGGCAAATGGGATAGTAAATACAGTTTCTAGAGGCCCTAGAAGTAAAATCGGGAGATCGGTCTATATGGGGACTATATCGAAACATGGACCGATAGGCACCATTTTCGGCACACCTTTTTATGGTCCTAGAATACCTCTAGATTTCAAACTTCAGGCAAATCGGGAAATAAATACAGTTTATAGTAGCCCAAGAAGTAAAATAGGGAGATCGGTCTATATGGGGACTATACCAAAACATGGACCGATACACTCAAAACATGGACCGATACACCCCATTTTTGACACACCTATTTGTGGTCCCAGAATATCTTTAGATTTCAAATTTCAGACAGTTTCTAGAAGACCAAGAAGTAAAATCGGGAGATCGGCCTATATGGGGGCTATACCAAAACATTGACCGATACACCCCATTTGTGACACACCTTTTTGTGGTCATGAAATACCTCTAGATTTTCAATTTCAGGCAAATCGGATAGTAAATACAGTTTCTACAGGCCCAAGACGTAAAATCGGGAGATCGGTCTGTGTGGGGACTATATCAAAACATCAACCGATAGGCACCATTTTCGGCACACCTTTTTATGGTCATAAAATACCTCTAGATTTCCAATTTCAAGCAAATTGGATAAAAACTACGGTTTTTATAAGCCCAAAACGATAGCGCCAATATTGAACAGACAAACAGACAGACATCCTTATATCGTCTTAGAATTTCTCCCTGATCAAGAATATATATACTTTATATAGTCGGAAATCGATATTTCGATGTGTTACAAATGGAATGACAAACTGGGCAAGCAAAAAGCTAACGCGTGTCATGTGACCCTTGGATGGAGATGATAGCAACTGAAGCGGCTGCTCTGGCTTGATCTTCGTTTGGTCAAATCTACCCTGGTCTGCCGTGGGAGGTCTCGGTAGAGCTTCGGGAACAGGATTATCTTTGTAGCTTTTCCTTTTCAGACCTGTATGGTATTCTGCCTAGTCTAGAGACTCTCTTTTGTAGCGCTAAAAACTCATGGTCTAGAAGGTGGTGGCAGATAGGGCGCACGTCAGCTACGATGCTAACATTTACCGATAGGTGCGAATTGTGACGGCTGCATTTGTCTGATTTCAACCGTGATAGGTCACTTTCCTTCGGTGATATAGACGGCGATCGAGCTTCGAGAACAAGATTAATCTTGGAGCTTCTCACCGCTCTAGCTATAGTATCCTCATGAATTCTAGTGTTTATACACGCAAAGAAAAAAAAACGTTTGAAAAACGTGTTACAAAATTTTTATTTTTTCAATAAAAAAAGTTATTTTTGAAAAAACAACACAGTCCATTTCGTTTATATCAAACACTGTTCTTTTCTGACTTTAGGTCTTTAATAAGACACATTTTACAGTTCAAAATTTAATATACTGCAATGTAATGTTGAACATTTTTTCGGAATCTTCCGAACATATCTGGAATATATGTAAAAAAAAAACAAAAACACTTTGGTCGAAGCAGGGATCGAACCCACGACCCTTGGCATGCAAGTCGGACGTAGCAACCACTGCTCCACGGTGCCAAACTAAATGTTTGTTTCTGTTAAATAAACTTTGTTTATTTGGTTCGTGGGCGCCGCAAGCTATGCTATATAAATATAACTTATATGGATATTTATCTATTGATGACCATAACAGGTACATAGCTCAGTGGTTAGTGTGTTGGCTTACAAAGTGCATGGTCCGCGGTTCGATTCTCCGTCCAGGCGAAAGGTAAAAAAATTTAAAAAATTTATAAAATCATATAATTTCTTCTACATTGTTGGTATTACAGGAAAAGGTGTTAAGAACTAAAAAACCTCGTGAATGTGAGAAAGATGTGAGGGAAAATGCAATTAGCAAGAAAAAAACAATGTTTTTTTCTTTGAGTTTGTCTTTATGAAATTGTTTTTACATCCTGGAAAAGAATAAACGTTTATCACAAAAAGTATATACTTTTCTTCCAAATACACTTCCTTACAGCGAAAAGCAAATGAGAAACGAACTTTGTTTGTCTAAAATTTCGTTTGGGAGGAAAGAATTATTTTTTTGCGTGTATATAGTTTTCTGGTAGATCTGTATGTTATTCCACTGTGTGATGCTTGTTTAAGGATTCTTGTGTTGGCTTTGTCAGCCATTGGAAGGCCATAATTCGTGCTACTTCTAACAAACCTAAACTGATATTAAAATTTGATTTTATTCCGAAATTTTTTTGCTTTTGAACAATAAAACGAAAAAAAATGTACGCTTTACTTCGTAATTATCTTACGTTGAGTCCTTTTTTTGCTAATGATATACTCAAATGTTACTTCGTTGCTTTACATACAGCCACCCTGTAGTTGATGAATGAATTCCAGACACGCTCATAAGTAGATCCCTACAATAAACGGAACTCTACCGGCAAACTTCAAAGTCCATTTAACATTACTATGCTCTAATACTTGATTTTAAATATATTACCAAAGAGGGCCAACATACCCCGAATATAATCCATTTCTCGGCGGCATAAACTCTACACTCTTACACATTCTTACACACACGCAGCCATTAGCCCAGCACTCAACGCGAAAGATCTCTATGAGAGTATAGCAAATTACCTAATAATTTAAAGTATACTTTTAGGCAAATAAATTTTTATTCATCGCCTACACTGCTCAACAAATTTCAAACAAGTAATTCTCGTAACTCGTATTCCAATCAAACATTTCAATTCATATGTTAACACCTCATAAAGTATGAAATTTTCAATGTAATAAAATAAATTAGATATTTTGGCAACACATGGTTGAATAATAACCACCATCAACCTCTACATTGCATTGTGAACTGGTGCTGGAGATAAGGGTGGGGTAATGTATATATAGAAAATTTTGTCAATATTTTATTTCTATAAAAAATTTTGTCAAAATTTTATTTCTATAGAAAATTTTGTTAAAATTTTATTTCTATAGAAAATTTTGTCAAACTTTTATTTCTATAGAAAATTTAGTCAACATTTTATTTATAGAAAATTTTGTCAAACTTTCATTTCTATAAAATATTTTGTCACATTTCATTTCTATAAAAAATTTTTTCAAAATTTTATTTCTATAGAAAAAGGTGTTAAAAGTTTATTTTTAAAGAAAATTTTGTCAAAATTTTATTTCTATAGAAAATTTTGTCAAAAATTTATTTCTATAGAAAATTTTGTCAAAAATTTTATTGCTATAGAAAATTTTGTCAAAATTTTATTTCTATAGAAAATTTTGTCAAAATTGTTTTTCTATAGAAATATTTGTCAAAATTTTGTTTCTATAGAAAATTTTGTGTAAATTTCATTTCTATAGACAATTTTGTCAAAATTTTATTTCTATAGAAAATTTTGTCAAAATTTTATTTCTATAAAAAATTTTGTCAGAATTTTATTTCTATTACAAATTTTGTCAAAATTTTATTTCTATACAAAATTTTATTTCTATAAAAAATTTTGTCAGAATTTTATTTCTAAAAAAAAATTTTGTCGAAATTTTATGTCTATAAAATTTTTTTCAAAATTTTATGTCTATGAAAAATTTTGTCAAAATTTTAATTCTATGGAAAATTTTGTCAAAATATTAATTCTGTAAAGAACATTTTGTTAAAATCTTATTTTTATAGATTTTTTTTTAAATCTTATTTCTATAGAAAATTTTGTTAAAATTTTATTTCTATAGAAAACTTCTCCAAAATTTTATTTCATAAAAAATTTAGTCAAAATTTTATTTCTATAGAAAATTTTGTCAAAATTTTATTTCTGTAGAAAATTTTGTTAAAATCTTATTTCTATAGAAATTTTTGTTTAAATCTTATTTCTATAGAAAATTTTGTCAAAATGTTATTTCTATAGAAAATTTTGTCAAAATTTTATTTCTATGGAAAATTTTGTCAAAAATTTATTTCTATAAAAATTTTTCTCAAAATTTTATTTCTATAAAAAATTTCTCAAAATTTTATTTCTATAAAAAATTTTCTCAAAACTTTATTTCTATACAAAATTTAGTCAAAATTTTATTTCTTGTGTAAATCAGAAAATTTTGTCAAATTTTATTTCTATAAAAAAAATTGTCAAAATCTTATTTCTATAAAAAAGTTGTCAAAATTTTATTTCAATAGAAAATTTTGTTGAATTTTTATTTCTATAGAAAATTTTGTCAAAATTTTAATTCTGTAAAGAACATTTTGTTAGAATTTTTTTTTTACATTTTTATTTTTATAGAAATTTGTTTTCAAAAATGTTATTTCTACAGAAAATTTTGTTAAAATTTTATTTCTATAGAAAACTTCTTCAAAATTTTATTTTTATAGAAAATTTTGTCAAAATTTTATTTCTATAAAAAATTTAGTCAAAATTTTATTTCTACAGAAAATTTTGTCAAAATTTTATTAAAATCTTATTTCTATAGAAAATTTTGTTTAAATCTTATTTCTATAGAAAATTTTGTCAAAATTTTATTTCTATAGAAAATTTTGTCAAAATTTTATTTCTATGGAAGATTTTGTCAAAAATTTATTTCTATAAAAAGTTTTGTCAAAATTTTATTTCTATAGAAATTTTGTCAAAATTTTTTTTTTCTATTTTCCATTTTATTTCTATAAAGAAAATTTTGTTAAAATCTTATTTCTATAGAAAATTTTGTTCAAATCTTATTTCTATAGAAAACTTCTTCAAAATTTTATTTTTATAGAAAATTTTGTCAAAATTTTATTTCTATAAAAAATTTAGTCAAAATTTTATTTCTACAGAAAATTTTGTCAAAATTTTATTTCTGTAGAAAATTTTGTTAAAATCTTATTTCTATAGAAAATTTTGTTTAAATCTTATTTCTATAGAAAATTTTGTCAAAATTTTATTTCTATAGAAAATTTTGTCAACATTTTATTTCCATAGAAAATTTTGTCAAAATTTTATTTCTATAAAAAATTTTCTCAAAATTTTATTTGTATAGAAAAGGGTGTCAAAAGTTTATTTCTATAGAAAATTTTGTCAAAATTTTATTTCTATAGAAAATTTTGTCGAAAATTTATTTCTATAGAAAATGTTGTTAAAATTTTAGTTCTATAGAAAATTTTGTCAAAATTTTATTTCTATAGAAAATATTGTCAAAATTTTATTTCTATAAAAATTTTTGTTAAAATTTTATTTCTATAAAAGACTTTTCTATATTTCATGTTAGCCTGATACCGAAACAGGTAATTGACGTCCAAAATCATTATATCTAATTATACAATTATTCTTCGAGCTTTATGGACAGATATAGATTAAGGAACATGGTTAATAGAGCCATTGAAAAGAAAACGCCAGATACCAATCTATACACGCCTGGACTGTACATGTTTCGGTTCGGGCGAATGAACCTTTACACAGCCTTTTGTATAGATCTGGCTGGGAGAGATAACTCAATTTTGGGCCCTTTATGCTAACTCCTTATGGAGAAAACATTTGGGAAATTTCCTCTCAAAATTTTATTTCTATAAAAAATTTTCTCAAAATTTTATTTCGATAGAAAATTTTGTCAAAATTTTATTTCTATAGAAAATTTTGTTAAATTTTTATTTCTATAGAACATTTTGTCAAAATTGTAATTCTGTAAAGAACTTATTTCTATAGAATTTTTTGTTTTTAAATCTTATTTCTATAGAAATTTTTGTTATTTCTATAGAAAATTTTTTCAAAATTTTATTAATATAGAAAATTTTGTCAAAATTGTATTTCTGTAGAAAATTTTATCAAAATTTTATTTCTATAGAAAATTTTGTCAAAATTTTATTTCTTTAGAAAATTTTATAAAAATGTTATTTCTATAGAAAATTTTTTCGAAATTTTATTTCTATAGATAATTTTATAAAAATTTTACTTTTATAGAAAATTTTTTCAAAATTTTATTTCTATCGAAAATTATTATCATCAGTTGATTTCTATAAAGAATTTTGTCAAAATTTTATTTCTTTAGAAAATTTTGTCAATTTTTTTTTTCTATAGAAAATTTTGTCAAAATGTTATTTCTATAGAATTTTTTTTCAAAATTTTATTACTATAGAAAATTTTGTCAAAATTTTATTTCTATAGAAAATTTTGTCCAAATTTTATTTCTATAGAAAATTTTGTCAACATTTTATTTCTATAGAAAATTTTGTCAAAATTTTATTTCTAAAGAAAATTTTGTCAAAATTTTATTTCTATAGAAAATTTTGTCAAAATTTTATTTCTATAAAAAAAGTTTGTCAAAATTTTATTTCTATAGAAAATTTTGTCAAAATTTTATTTCAAAATTTTAATTCTATAAAAAAAATTTTGTTAAAATCATATTTCTATAGAAAATTTGTTAAGATCTTATTTCGGTAGAAATTTTTTTTTTCAAAAAATTTATTTGTATGGAAAATGTTGTCAAAATTTTATTTCCAAATTTTAATTCTATAAAGAAAATTTTGTTAAAATCTTATTTCTATAGAAAATTTTGTTAAGATTTTATTTCTATAGAAAATTTTTTCAAAAAATTTATTTCTATAGAAAATTTTGTCAAAATTTTATTTTTATAGAAAATTTTGTCAATATTTTATTTTTATAGAAAATTTTTTCAACATTTTATTTTTATAGAAAATTTTGTCAAAATTTTATTTCTATAGAAAATTGTGTCAAATTTTTCTTTGTATAAAAAAGAAATCTGCTGAAAACAGTTCCATGGTAGAAAAAGTTTTTTAGATGTCCACCAACCGCAATTACAACGTCTTCCAATGAATTTAATTTTGGCAAAATTTAAAGTAGTTCTAGATGCCAATCATAAATCTCACATAAAGAGTTTCTCCTCACCAAAACGAAAACAGCATTACCTGCCTATCGTGTCTACCTAACTCACCCAACTAGCCGACATAGTTAGATGGGAATAACATTTTCCCAAATGAATTGGTTTTGCGTACCTCATCAATGTTGAGCCAGTGAGTTGAGTTGTGCGTCCAAAAACGACAAATGCTTGCTGTGACACTAAAGATAACGCACCAAACGATGTCGATGTCTCTGAAACCCTTTCCAAATAAGACCTCCCACCATTCATATACGTGATACGGAGAACCATTGGACCTATAAATGTACGGGTATGCATGCATTTGCTACCACTGCCCACTTTTTGTATCCATTTTCATATTCTTCTAGTGCAAATATTCAAATGTTGAGACATAGTCCTTTGCAATTAAACGACAAAATACATTTATGAACACATTTTGAAATGGCTCGACGAGATACTATATGGAGTATTACTTCTACAGTGGGTGGCCAGTATTGCTTCAAGTTCTCCCGTGTGGGGTGAGTGTGGGTTTGGGGTACTGGGTATCGTCCATTGAACAGCCAGCGTTTTGCGATTCGATTTCTTTTTTTTTTTAATTCAACTCAGTAGCTATCAGTGATGTATTTTTATAATGGTTCTCATAGAAAATGTTTAGACAAACATGTACATTTCGAAGGATCATAAATGAAGAGGTCCGAGAAACAATTTTGAGGAGAACTTTGGTAAATGAGGACATGAAGAATTCTTTATTCGCTATTAGGACACGAATTAGGACACGGCCACTATGACATTTTGAGGCTTTTTCTGTCATATTGTGTTTAAAAAGAAGTCTCATATCAAATATTTATGTTCAGCTCAAAGTTCAATGTTAAGAAAATCCAAAGATTCATTCTCCAGAATCTTTCACTCTCTCACTTGAGCTTAGTCATCGGGAAAGGGTCCGAAATCCTGTTGGAGTTTCAGTACTACCTGCCTTGGAGTTTGTTCGCAAAAATCTGACCGCAGGAAAATCGTCCCTATTTCTGGGGATTTCACTGCTATTTTCCCTTGGCCGTATCTCCTAAAGTCGAGTTACATACCATGCGTTAATGCGTCCGTTGATTGAAGAATTGAATTTTCTCTTTGAAAGCAACAGTTTTGTTAGAGTGCTTCAAACTGAAATATATCAGCCCTTCCATTAACTCATGATATGTAACTCAACCTTTATTTCGGATTGCAGGAGAACTGCATCTAAGAGCATTTCTCTTTCTACAATTATCTTTAGAGCTTATTGGCATTGATCGGAGGTGAAGAGAGAGTTTTAATGATACCTGAAATGTTTTGACCCAACTAAAATTTTTGTACTGGAACCTCCTAAACCTGTACCTAGACAGAATTAATAATGGCGAGACGAGGTTTTTATACCCTGCGCCACTCTGTGGAACAGGGTATTATAAGTTAGTGCATATGTTTGTAACACCCAGAAGAAGACGAGATAGACACATAGCGTCTTTGGCAATAATGCTCAGGGTGGGTCCCTGAGTCGATATAACCATGTCCGTCTGTCCGACTGTCCGTCCGTCCGTCCGTCTGTCTGTGAACACATTTTTGTGATCAAAGTCTAGGTCGCAATTTAAGTCCAATCGCCTTCGAATTTGGCACATGTTCCTAATTTGGGTCAGAATAGAACCCTATTGATTTTGGAAGAAATCGGTTCAGATTTAGATATAGCTCCCATATATATCTTTCGCCCGATATGCGATAATATGGACCCAGCAGCCAGAGTTTTATACCGATTTGCTTGAAATTTTTTACTTACATAACACTTAGTAGTATAGTCAAGTGCGCAAAATTGGATTGAAATCGGTTCAGATTTAGATATAGCTCCCATATATATATATATTTCGCCCAATATGGACTAATATGGTCCTAAAAGCCAGAGTTTTGGCCCAATTTGGTTGACAATTTGCACAGGGAGTAGAATTAGTATTGTAGCGATTCGTGCCAAATTTGGTTGAAATCGATTCAGATTTAGATAATGCTCCCATATATATCTTTCGCCCGATATGCACTTATATGGACCCAAAAGCCAGAGTTTTATCCCGATTAGCTTGAAATTTTGCACAAGGAGTACAATTGGTAGTATAGTCATGTGTGCCAAATTTGATTGAAATCGGTTTAGATTTAGATATAGCTTCCATATATATTTTTCGCCCGATATGGACTAATATGGTTCTAATAGCCAGAGTTTTGGACCAATTTGGTTGAAATTTTCCACTAGGAGTACAATTAGTAATATAGTCATGTGTGCCAAATTTGATTGAAATCGGTTCAGATTTAGATATAGCTCCCATATATATGTTTTTCTGATATCGACAAAAATGGTCAAAAGACCAACATTTTCCTTGTTAAATCGCCACTGCTTAGTCGAAAAGTTGTAAAAATGACTCTAATTTTCCTAAACTTCTAATTCATATATATCGAGCGATAAATCATAAATAAACTTTTGCGAAGTTTCCTTAAAATTACTTCAGATTTAAATGTTTCCCATATTTTTTTACTAAAATTGTGTTCCACCCTAGTGCATTAGCCAACTTAAATTTTGAGTCTATACATTTTGTAGAAGTCTATCAAATTCTGTCCAAATCGAGTGATATTTATATGTATGTATTTGGGACAAACCTTCATATATAGTCCCCAACACATTTGACAGATGTGATATGGTATCGAAAATTTAGATCTACAAAGTGGTGCAGGGTATAATATAGTCGGCCCCGCCCGACTATAGACTTTCCTTACTTGTTCATCTTATATGCAATTAAGAACAGGAGAAATGCTATAATCGGAATAGTTGTGTTCCAATTGAGATCAGTCTTCTACGTGGTCATCCGTCGGTACCCTGTGAGGAAAGTCATTGTCGGTTCCAAGTCTAAAGTCGGGCGGGCCGACTATACTTTGTATACCTTCAAATTTGTTGAGTACAACATATAAGGGTTTATGTTCCCATATACCTATATCTATATCTGATCTGAGATGGAGTACAATGTTAACAAAAAATTTGGGAAATATTTAAATCTTTTAATTTGAAACATATTGCTAAAATGGCAATTGTACTTTCTGGGCAAAAATCGGATTACAACCTTGACGTCTATGGTTTGGCAGACTTTACGACACTACCATTTGTACTCTTTTCGCAAAATTTAAAGCACATCGGGGAAAAAACTCTGGCTTCTGGAGCCATATAAGTGCATATCGGGCAAAACATATATATGGAAGCTATATCTAAATCTGAACCAAAATCAATATGGTTCTATTCTGCGCCAAAACATATACTTGTGCTAAATTTGAAGTCAATTCGACTAAAACTGCGACTTAGACTTTGATCAAGGACGGACGACACACGAACAGACGGGAATGACTAGATCGACTCAGGGGCCGGCCCTGAGCAAATTTGCCAAAGATGCCATGTATCAAACTCATCTCCTTCTAACTTATAATACCCTGTTCCACAGTGTGGATTGCGTAGAAACTTCCAAGAAAGACTGTCATCCACAATCCAATTACTCGGGTTGCGGTAATACTTACCGATAGTTTTCTAAATTGTAAGTTAGTCGATACGTGGTATATATTAGGTAAGCCTTCAAATAATTACGAACCGATATGGACTTTTGCGCGGTAATTAGAGAGCCAGAATTGAAATATGGGGGTCGCTTTATATGGGGGCTATATACAATTATCAACCGATATGGACCAATTTTTGTGTGATTGGAGATCGGTTTATCTGAGGGCTATATACACAGTCTCACATAAGTTTACATACCCTTGAGGTTTTTACCTTATAACTAAACATGTTTCTTGTTGTTGTTTATAATCCAGACTAAAAACATCTTCTTGAAAATGGACAAATACTTTGTTTTTCAAATTAATTTACAAAATCTAAAGCATATATATGCATATGTTATTATATTTTAATAATTAAAGAAAATACAATTGCTTAAACCGTATGTAAACTTGTGTAAGACTGTGTATAACTATAGACTGTTATGGACCTAGTTTGGCATGGTTGTTAGTGGCCATAACAGGTTGCTTGATAAGTCCCCGGTCTGACACATAGATGGCGTAGCTAGTATTAAATGCACATTATTTTTATATAGTACCAACCTTCAAATGATTCGTGTCAAAATTTGACGTCTGTAAGTCAATTAATTTGAGAGAGAGCGTTTTTTGTGAAGCAACTTTTGTTATTGTGAAAAAAATGGAAAAAATGAATTTCGTGTTTTGATAAATACCGTTTTCTGAAGGGAAAAAATACGGTTGAGGCAAAAACTTGGCTTGATAATGAGTTTCCGGACTCTGCCCCAGGGAAATCAACAATAATTGATTGGTATGCAAAATTCAAGAGTGGTGTAATGAGCACGGAGGACGGTGAACGCAGTGAACGCCCGAAAGAGGTGGTTACCGAGGAAAACATAAAAAAAAATGATTTTGAATGACCGTAAAATGAAGTTGATCGAGATAGCAGCGGCCTTAAAAATATCAAAGGAACGTGTTGGTCATATCATTCATCAATATTTGGATATGCGGAAGCTCTGTGCAAAATGGGTGCCGCGCGAGCCCACATTTGACCAAAAACAAGAAAGTGTTGATGATTCTGAGCGGTGTTTGCAGCTGTTAACTCGTAATACACCCGAGTTTTTCCGTCGACATGTGACAATGAATGAAACATGGCTCTATCACTACACTCCTGAGTCCAATCGACAGTCGGTTGAGTGGACAGCGACCGGTGAACCGTCTCCGAAGCGTGGAAAGGCTCAAAAGTCCGCTGGCAAAGTAATGGCCTCTGTTTTTTTGGATGCTCATGGAATAATTTTTATCGATTATCTTGTGAAGGGAAAAACCATCAACAGTGACTATTATATGGCGTTATTGGAGCGTTTGAAGGTCGAAATCGCGGCAAAACGGCCCCATATGAAGAAGAAAAAAGTGTTGTTCCATCAAGACAACGCACCGTGCCACAAGACATTGAGAACGATAGCAAAAATTCATGAATTGAGCTTCGAATTGCTTCCCCACCCACCGTATTCTCCAGATCTGGCCCCCAGCGACTTTTTCTTGTTCTCAGACCTCAAAAGGATGCTCGCGGGACAAAAATTTGGCTGCAATGAAAAGGTCGGCGAAACTGAGGCCTATTTTGAAGCAAAACCGAAGGAGTACTACCAAAATGGTATCAAAAAATTGAAAGGTCGTTATAATCGCTGTATCGCTCTTGAAAGGAACTATGTTGAATAATAAAAACGAATTTTGACAAACAAATGTGTTTTTCTTTGTTAGACCGGGGACTTATCAGCCAACCTGTTATATTAGCACAATGTACAAATTTCCTCTAAATCGGGTGACATTTGTTCCTCCAAGAGGCTCCAAAACCAAATCTAGGGATTGGTTTATATGGGGGCTATCTATGAGTATGGACCAATTTCGACATGGCTGTTAAAGACCATATTCTAACACCACGTTCTAAATTTCAACCGGATCGGATGAATTTTGCTTCTCCAAAAGGGTCCAGAGGTAAAATCTGGGGACCGGTTTATATGGGGGTATATATAACTATGAACCATTTTTTGCATGGTTGTTAAAGACCATATACTAACACTACGTACCAAGTTTCGGATGAATTTTGCTCATTCAAGAGGCTCCGGAGGTCAAATCTGGGGATCGGTTTATATGGGGGCTACATATAATTATGGACCGATGTCCATATACTTACACCATGTACCAAATTTAGCTGGATCGGATGAAATTTGCTTCTCTTAGAGGATCCGCAAGCCAAATTTGGGCGTCCCTTTATATGGGGGCTATACAGTGTTGCCAGGTGATTTTTGATTCTTCCCCCCAAATCTTAAGAAAAAACCCCTAAATTGGTCTAAGCTTTTTTCAAAAACCCACAAAAAATTTCTGAATATAAAAAGTACAAAAAGTGGTCCCAAAATTTAGTGAAAAAAATCCTGTAGTGATACACTTTAAAAAATAAATTTAACACAAATATATATCCTGAAAGAAGAGTTCTTTCCTGAGAAACGAAATTTTAGACAAACTAAGTTTTCTTTTGATGCTAAATTTTTTCTTCGTTTGAAGTAAATAAAAAATAAAATTTGCTGTTTAAGAAAATACTTTAAAACAAAAGAGATTTTCGTTTGCTTAAAATTTCATCCCTGAGGAAATTATTTTTTCTTTGGATGTAATAATACAATATGTATATCAATTTAAAAAGCGGGCTTACTCTTTAAAAGGTTTCAGCTGCTAAGTTAAGATACGATTGTTTTTAAATTTGTCAAATATTAACAAGTATATACGGCCGTAAGTTCGGCCAGGCCTTAGCTTATGTACCCTCCATCATGCATTGCGTAGAAACTTCTTCTAAACACTGCCACCCACAATCGAATTACTTAAGTTGCGGTAACGCTTGCCGATGGCAAGGTATCTTAAAACCTCCTAACACCATCTTCTAAATTGTATGTAAGTCCCTACGTGGTATATATTAAATCAAAAAAGATCGATCCAGTACGTATATAATTCAGTTTGACAAAGTAGACATAACGTTTTGACAAAATTTTCTACAGAAATAAAATGTTAACAAAATTTTCTATAGAAATAAAATTTTCTATAGAAATTAAAATTTTCATAAAAATTTCTACAGAAAGAAAATTTTGACAAAAATGTCTACAGAAATAAAATTTTAACAAAATTTTCTCTAGAAATAAACTTTTGACAAAATTTTCTATAGAAATAAAATCTTGGTAGATTATTTTTGGCTCGAGTGGCAACCATGATTATGAACCGAATAAAATTTGAACAAAATTTTCTATAGAAATAAAATTTTGACAATGATGAAAATTTTATTATGAACCGAATAAAATTTTAACAAAATTTTATCTAGAAATAAAATTTTGACAAAATTTTCTATAGAAATAAAATTTTGGTAGATTATTTTTGGCTCTAGTGGCAACCATGATTATGAACCAATATGGACCAATTTTTGTGTGATTGGACTAATTTTGGTATGGTTGTTAGCGACCATATACTAACACCACGTTCCTAATTTGAACCGGATCGGATGAATTTTGCTCCTCCAAGAGGCTCCGGAGGTCAAATCTGAAGAACGTTTTATATGGGGGCTATATATAATTATGGACCAATTTTTGCACGGTTGCTAGAGACCATATACCAATACCATGTACCAAATTTCAGCCGGATCAGATGAAATTTGCTTCTCTTAGAGGCTCCGCAACCCAAATCTGGGGATCGGTTTATATGTGCGCTATATATAAGTATGGACCGATGTGGACCAATTTTTGCACGGTTGCTAGAGAGGCTTCGCAAGCCAAATCTAGAGATCGGTTTATATGGGGGCTATATATAATTATGGACCGATGTGGACCAATTTTTGCACGATTGTTAGAGACCATATACCAACACCATGTGCCAAATTTCAGCCGGATCGGATGAAATATGCTTCTCTTAGAGGCTCCACAAACCAAATCTGGGGATCGGTTTATATGGGGGCTATATATAATTATGGACCGATGTGGACCAATTTTTGCATGGTTGTTAGAGACCATATACCAACATCATGTACCAAATTTCAGCCGGATCGGATGAAATTTGCTTCTCTTTGAGGCTCCGCAAGCCAAATCTGGGGATCGGTTTATATGGGGGCTATATATAATTATGGACCGATGTGGACCAATTTTTGCACGATTGTTAGAGACCATATACCAACACCATGTATCAAATTTCAGCCGGATCGGATGAAATATGCTTCTCTTAGAGGCTCCACAAGCCAAATCTGGGGATCGGTTTATATGGGGGCTATGTATAGTTATGGACCGATATGGACCAATTTTTGCGTGGTTGTTAGAGGCCATATACAAACACCATGTACCAACTTTCAGCCGGATCGGATGAAATATGCTTCTGTTAGAGGCTCCACAAGCCAAATCTGAAGGTCCCTTTATATGGGGGCTATACGTAAAAGTGGACCGATATGGCCCATTTTCAATACCATCCGACCTACATCGATAGCAACTACTTGTGCCAAGTTTCAAGTCGGTTGCTTGTTTCGTTCGGAAGTTAGCGTGATTTCAATAGACGGACGGACGGACGGACGGACGGACATGCTTAGATCGACTCAGAATTTCACCACGACCCAGAATATATATACTGTATGGGGTCTTAGAGCAATATTTCGATGTGTTACAAACGGAATGACAAAGTTAATATACCCCCATCCTATGATGGAGGGTATAAAAATGCCCTTTCAACAGAAGAGTTTAAAAAAGATAACGAAAATAATGCTATTGCATACTTGTTTGTATTTAGGATCTTCTTGTTGACTTCCCGCATCTTTTTCTGATAACTCATGCTTGAATTGTTTCGAATTTGCTTGAGAATTGCTCCACTTTATAAGGTCTGAAATAATTGTTTACCCCCAAAAATCCCCCCAAATAAATTTTACCCCTAAAAATCCCCCTAAACGGGAAAAAACCCCCTAAATTTGGGGGGAAACCCCTAACCTGGCAACACTGGGGCTATGCGTAAAAGTGGACCGCTATGGCACATTTGCAATACCATCCGACCTACATCAATAACATCTACTTGTGCCAAGTCGATGGCTTGTTTCGTTCGGAAGTTAGGGTGATTTCAACATACGGACGGACGGACATGCTTAGATCGACTCAGAAATTCGCCACGACCCAGAATATATATATATACTTTATGGGGTCTTAGAGTAATATTTCGATGTGTTACAAACGGAATGACAAATTTATTATCAATGGACCTGTAATTTCCCGGCAAAACCTACCTACGGCTCACCTCAACTCAATTTTGTAAGAAAATTAATTGAAGAAACTAAACTAAGATTAAAACTTTTGTGATGTTACTGGAATTTGAAACCAATCTTCGATAGGTTTGAATTATACGATGGTCCCTTCATAACGCATAATTACAACTTTCTAATCCCATGATGGTGTTCCCCAGCACATTAAACCATCCTGTAACGTTAATATAACGCTGATAGATATATGCGGTGGTCACAGGAGTGTTTGTGCTTGCATTGATATAGTATATTTCATTATTGCCAACAGGCATCAACCGCCTTTGGTTTTTTTTTTACCCCATTTCCAATGGGCATAGTGCTGCTTTTTGTTGCTGCTCTGTAAGGGCCAACAAATAAATTTTGCCTTGAATACTTGAGTGTATAACATAACGATTTTTGTTGACCCATACCATACCAGTGGAACACACATTGACGACGATATTTAAAAGAGGACCAAAAGTTAAATGGCAAACATTGTAAAAGATCTATGAATGTACCAACAATCGCGTCATATGTACAAGGAAGGCTGATAGGAAAACACAACGTTACTGGTTGTGGTGGTGATGGTGGGGGAGTTGGAAGAGGGGCTAGTACCCATCATTTGCAAATAGGTATGTGGTACAAGAAATATACCAATCGTTGTCGTATAACTGCAACCAATTTTTTTCCAAGAGGATGAAGTTTTGCATGTGGGATTGTGAATATGTTCCAATATACTGAGGGGGAATTTCTTAGGAGTAGTGACTGGTATGGATTTTAAATTCATTGAAATCGTTCAAAGGATTAGAGATCATTTTCAGAATGAAAGATCTCCTTGATCGCTTTTTGGTCCATCTCTGAATCAGGATTTACAACTATGTTCCATTTCATTCCATGTCGTACATGATAGTTTATATATATTGCAAGTTGCAACCACCGTTAGCATGCCCGCCTTGCATAGACAAGATCGTGGGTTCGATTCCTGCTTCGACCGAACACCAAAAAGTTTTTCAGCGGTCGATTATCCCACCTCAGTAATGCTGGTGACATTTCTGAGGGTTTCAAAGCTTCTCTAAGTGGTTTCACTGCAATGTGGAACGCCGTTCAGACTCGGCTATAAAAAGGAGGTCCCTTGTCATTGGGTTTAACATGGAATCGGGCAGCACTCAGTGATAAGAGAGAAGTTCACCAATGTGGTATCACAATAGACTGAATAGTCTAAGTGACCCTGATACATCGGGCTGCCACCTAACCTCACCTATGTTGCAACCAATTTCAGATCGCGTTGATTTCTTAACAGCTGACAGATTTATTCTAGTAACAGTTTATTTTATTTTTTAAAAACCAACAAAAGCATTTTAATCAATCGCATTCAGGAATAAAGTTATTCGTGATGGAATTCATGCATAATAGTGTGATTGCTTTATAATTACATTGGGAACTTCATGGATCTGAAGTTGCTTCGCTTGCACAAAAGGGGCCAGTTATTGAATTTGGTTTCTTCCATTCCAAATTGAAAAGTTTGTGAACAAACAAAATGATCGGGTTTACTTGCCAAAGAGGTCAGTGAAAATTTCGATTGGCCACCTTAACTCAAACGTCGGCGATGGTAATGGTGTGGGTCACCGAAAAAGCCGAAGCTCGCTCCCCGTCAAAATTTTATTTCTATAGGAAATTTTCTCAAAATTTTATTTATATAGAAATTTTGTCAAAATTTCATTTCTACAGGAAATTTTGTTAAAATTTCATTTCTATAGAAAATTTTCATTTTATTTCTATAGGAAATTTTGTCAAAATTTTCTATAAGAAGTTTTGTCAAAATTTTATTTCTATAGGAAATTTTGTCAAAATTTTATTTCTATAGGAAATTTTGTCAAAATTTTATTTCTATAGGAAATTTTGTCAAAATTCCATTTCGATAGGAAATTTTGTCAAAATTTCATTTCTTTAGGGAATATTGTAAAAATTTCATTTCTTTAGGAAATTTTGTTAAAATTTCATCTCTATAGGAAATTTTGTCAAAATTGTATTTCTATGGAAAATGTTCTCAAATTTTTTTCTATTAAGGTGGGTATTAACTTCGGTTTTAGCCGCTATTTTTTTTTTCATTTTTTTCATGATTACTCTTCTTTAATAATCCATTTTAAGGAATACAAACATTGTAAAAATTTGCTTTGGGATATTCCCCATTAAGTTATAATGAAATCTGCAACAAATATGTATAATTTTATGACTTTTTTTATTGCTTTAGTTTTCACTTTAGTGAAAATTAGGGGCAATACTCGAACTTAATACCCACTTTTAGGTCAAAAACCTTTGTTGTTAGCACCTAATTGTTTTTATACCCTCCACTATAGGATGGTGGTATATTATAGAAAATTTTCATTTTATTTCTATAGGAAATTTTGTCAAAATTTTCTATAAGAAGTTTTGTCAAAATTTTATTTCTATAGGAAATTTTGTCAAAATTTTATTTCTATAGGAAATTTTGTCAAAATTTTATTTCTATAGGAAATTTTGTCAAAATTCCATTTCGATAGGAAATTTTGTCAAAATTTCATTTCTTTAGGGAATATTGTAAAAATTTCATTTCTTTAGGAAATTTTGTTAAAATTTCATCTCTATAGGAAATTTTGTCAAAATTGTATTTCTATGGAAAATGTTCTCAAATTTTTTTCTATTAAGGTGGGTATTAACTTCGGGTTTAGCCGCTATTTTTTTTTTCATTTTTTTCATGATTACTCTTCTTTAATAATCCATTTTAAGGAATACAAACATTGTAAAAATTTGCTTTGGGATATTCCCCATTAAGTTATAATGAAATCTGCAACAAATATGTATAATTTTATGACTTTTTTTATTGCTTTAGTTTTCACTTTAGTGAAAATTAGGGGCAATACTCGAACTTAATACCCACTTTTAGGTCAAAAACCTTTGTTGTTAGCACCTAATTGTTTTTATACCCTCCACTATAGGATGGTGGTATATTAACTTTGTCATTCCGTTTGTAACACATCGAAATATTGCTCTAAGACCCCATAAAGTATATATATTCTGAGTCGTGGTGAAATTCTGAGTCGATCTGATCATGTCCGTCCGTCCGTCTGTTGAAATCACGCTAACTTCCGAACGAAACAAGCTATCGACTTGAAACTTGGCACAAGTAGTTGTTATTGATGTAGGTCGGATGGTATTGGGGGCCAAATGGGCCATATCGGTCCACTTTTACGTATAGCCCCCATATAAACGGACCCCCAAATTTGGCTTGCAGATCCTCTAAGAGAAGCAAATTTCATCCAATCCGGCTAAAATTTAGTACATGGTGTTAGTATATGGTCTCTAACAACCATGAAAAAATTGGTCCACATCGGTCCATAATTATATATAGCCCCCATATAAACCGATCCCCCGATTTGACCTCCGGAGCCTCTTGGAAGAGCAAAATTCATCCGATTCGGTTGAAATTTGGTACGTGGTGTTAATATATGGCCTCAAACACCCCTCCACAAATTAGTCGAAATCGGACCATAATTATATATAGCCCCCATATAAACCGATCCCCCGATTTGACCTCCGGAGCCTCTTGGAAGAGCAAAATTCATCCGATTCGGTTGAAATTTGGTACGTGGTGTTAATATATGGCCTCAAACACCCCTCCACAAATTAGTCGAAATCGGACCATAATTATATATAGCCCCCATATAAACCGATCCCCAGATTTGACCTCCAGAGTTCCTTGGAAGAGCAAAATTCATCCGATTCGGTTGAAATTTGGTACGTGATGTTAGTATATGGTATCCAACAACCATGCAGGAATTGGATCATATCAGTCCATAATTATATATAGTCCCCATATAAACCGATCCCCAGATTTGACCTCCGGTGCCTTTTGGAGAAGCAAAATTCATCCGATCTGCTTGAAATTTGGTACGTGGTGGTAGTATATGATATTTAACAACCATGCCAAAATTGGTCCATATCAGTCCATAATCATATATAACCCCCATATAAACCGATCCCGATATTTGATTTTGGAGCCACTTGGAGGAGCAAATTTCATCCGAGTCAATTGAAATTTGGTACATTGTGCTAGTATATGGCAGTTAACAACCATGCCTAACTAAGTCCATATCGGTCTATAAAAAATTGGTCCATATCAAGTTCATAAATGTAGCCCCCATATAAACGACCCCCATATTTCAATTCTGGCTCTCTACGTACCGTGCAAAAGTCCATATCGATTCGTAATTATTTGCAGACGTACCTATACATACCTTTTTGGTCTAATATATACCACGTATGGACTAACTCACAATTTAGAAAACGATGTTAAGAAGTTTTAAGATACCACAACCCAAGTAATTCGATTGTGGATGACATTCTTTCGTAGAAGTTTCTATGCAATCCATGGTGGAGGGTACATAAGATTTGGCCTGGCCGAACTTACGGCCGTATTTACTTGTTTATATTTATTTTCATAATTTATTATGATTGAAAATCTTGTAATAAATAAATAATTATTTTTTTTTTTCTATAAACAAATTTGTCAAAATTTTATTTCTATACAAAATTTTGTCAAAATTTTATTTCGATAGAAAATTTTGTCAAAATTTTGTTTCTATAGAAAATTTTGTCAAAATTTTATTTCTATAGAAAATTTTCTCACAATTTTATCTCTATAGAAAATGGTCTCAAACTTTTTTCTATTAGGTCAAAAACCTTTGTTGTTAGCATTGTTTTTTATATTTATTTTCATAATTTATTATGATTGTAAATCTTGTAATAAATAAATAAATAATTTTTTTCCATAAACAAATTTGTCAAAATTTTATTTTTATACAAAATGTGTCAAAATTTTGTTTCCATGGAAATTTTTCCTAAAGAAAATTTTTGCAAAATTTTATTTCTATAGAAAATTTTGTAAAATTTTTATTTCTATAGATATTTTGTTAAAATTTTATTTCTATAGAAAATTTTGTCAAAATTTTCTTTCTATAGAAAAATTTTTCAAAATATTATTTCTATAGAAAATTTTGTCTAAACGTTTTATAGTGGATTTTCTCAAAATTTTATTTTTATAGCAAATTTTCTCAAAATTTTAGTTCTATAGAAAAATTTTTCAAAATATTATTTCTATAGAAAATTTCCTCATGTTATTTTGTCAAAATTTTATTTCTATAGAAAATTTTGTAAATTTTTTTTCTATAGAAAATATTTGCAAAATTTTATTTCTATAGAAAATTTTCTCAAAATTTTATTTCTATATAAAATTTTGTCAAAATTTTAGTTCTATAGAAAAATTTTGCAAAATATTATTTCTATAGAAAATTTCCTCATGTTATTTTGTCAAAATTTTATTTCTATAGAAAATTTTGTAAATTTTCTTTTTTCTATAGAAAATACTTGCAAATTTTTTTTTCTATAGAAAATTTTCTCAAAATTTTGTTTCTATATAAAATTTTGTCAATATTTTATTTCTATAGAAAATTTTGTCAATTTTTTTTTCTATAGAAAATTTTGTCAAAATTTTTTTCTATAGAAAATATTTGCAAAATTTTATTTCTATAGAAGATTTTGTCAAAATTTTATTTTTATAGAAGATTTTGTCAAAATTTTATTTCTATAGAAAATTTTGTCAAAATTTTATTTCTATAGAAAATTTTGTAAAATTTTTATTTCTATAGATAAATTTGTTAAAATTTTATTTCTATAGAAAATTTTGTCAAAATTTTCTTTCTATAGAAAAATTTTTCAAAATATTATTTCTATAGAAAATTTTGTCTAAATGTTTTATAGTGGATTTTCTCAAAATTTTATTTTTATAGTAAATTTTCTCAAAATTTTAGTTCTATAGAAAAATTTTTCAAAATATTATTTCTATAGAAAATGTCCTCATGTTATTTTGTCAAAATTTTATTTCTATAGAAAATTTTGTAAATTTTCTTTTTTCTATAGAAAATTTTCTCAAAATTTTATTTCTATATAAAATTTTGTCAATATTTTATTTCTATATAAAATTTTGTCAATATTTTATTTCTATAGAAAATTTTGTCAAAATTTATTTTTTCTATAGAAAATTTTGTCAAAATTTTTTTCTATAGAAAATATTGGCAAAATTTTATTTCTATAGAAAATTTTCTCAAAATTTTATTTGTATATAAAATTTTGTCAATATTTTATTTCTATAGAAAATTTTGTCAATTTTTTTTCTATAGAAAATTTTCTCAAAATTTTATTTCTATATAAAATTTTGTCAAAATATTATATCTATAGAAAATGCTGCCAAAATTTTTTTCTATAGAAAATTTTTGCAAAATTTTATTTCTATGGAAAATTTTCTCATTTTGTTTTTCTACAAAAAAATTTGTGAAAATTTGATTTCTATACAAAATTTTATATCCATTGAAATTTTTGTCAAATTTTTATATCTATAGAATTTTTTTCTAAAGAAAATTTTTGCAAAATTTTATTTCTATTTAGAATTTTCTCAAAATATTATTTCTATAGAAAAATTTCTCAAAATTTTATTTCTGTAGAAATTTTCTCAAAATTTTATTTCTAAATAAAATTTTGGCAAAGTTTTATTTCTTTAGAAAATTTTGTCAAAATTTGATTTCCATAGACATTTTTGTAAAAATTTTATTTCTATAGAAAATGAGAAAATTGGGCATCGATGAGGATCCATAGAAGAAAGCCACCAATCTTATTCTAGCTCCTATTGACTCAGATTTCTTTTCTAGATCACTCAATTTTGTGCAAGGAATTTTCTTTACTCATCGTACTTAATTAAAGTTGCCAGGAATAATTTATTAAACATCAGATTTCCTCACATTGATAACGTTTTACATCATGACCACATTATCGTAGTATTATTTTTCATATCATAATCGTTTGCAGTATACCACATAGATATATGGGTGATTTTTGGTGGCAAAAATTCATGTCCTCCACATCAGATGTGAAAGTTTGAATTATCGTGATTCGTGACACGGCATGTAAAATGTGTATTTTTGTATACCGGTTTGAGCGAATGGCAAAATTTGGCTCTTTTGGTTCTTTGTCCATTCCAGTACCCGCCACCTGCCATCACTTCAACTTTAAATTCATTTTTTGTTTATGCGGAATGAATTCATTGCAAGAAGTAGACATGTGTGGGAAGGCCAAATGTAGATTTCATTCATGTATGAATGCCATACGCGAACGACCATTTCGCGTCATGATGATGGTGATTTTTGGTGTTGGTGTTGAGCTAACCAAATAAATCCTTTTGCACTCAATGTGTCCAAAAAATTCAATGAGTGAAAAGAAAGGATAACAACAGCAATGAAGGCCTTTTTTATGAAAATCAAACTAAAATTTATATGGAGGAGTCTAGAAACAAACCAAATTTTAACCGGATCGGACTAGTCAAAAGTCAAATTCGTGGATCGCTTATATGGTGGCCACATATATTAATGAACCGATATAGACCAATTTGTGTACGATTAGTAGAAAGCATATACTGACATAGGGTCGAATGAAAATTGCATCCCCAGGAAGCTTCGGAAATCAAAAGTGGGCATCAGTTGTTTGCATGTTTATTAGAGGACATATACTAACACCACGTATTAAATTTCAACGGGATCTATTGAACTTTGCTTCTCCAAGAGCCTCCGACAACCAATTCAAGGGTAGGTTTATATTGGTGCTGTACCAAAAAGTTGGCCCTTTTGCAATACCATCCGACCTATGCACAGCGGTCGATCCTATTGGCCAAAAATAAAAAAATCAAAGTTAGAACTTTGTCAAAAAGTGTGGCAACACTTTGCTTCTCCAAGAGCCTCCGACGACCAATTCAAGGGTAGGTTTATATGGTGCTATACCAAAAAGTGGTTCGATATGGCCCATTTGCAATACCATCCGACCTATTCACAGTGGCCGATCCCATTGGCCAAAAATAAAAAAATCAAAGTTAGAACTTTGTCAAAAAGTGTGGCAACACTGTTTCTTATGCAAACAAGGTTTTAAAATTTATATTTCTTTTTGTTTTATTCCATCTGTAATCTTTAAGAACGGCTTCAAAAGAGAGAGCAAGTACGCAGTGGAATATTGCAGTGTGACAAAATATAAAATTAAGTGCAACCTTATATAAATAAAACAAAAGAAGAAAAATTTCTATCGACATAAATCGAAATGAATATTCAATTAAATGGTGTTAACTATATTTTAAAATAATAAAAATGTGTAAAACTTGTTTTAAATTTGTTATAAAATTAATATTTTTCAGTCTCATTGTTACGTGTTCCTTGGTTCATATATGCAAATTTTAACTACACCTTTAGTTGAGTTCCCCCCTGAAGTTTCCAATGAGAATTTTTTTTGGCTTATTAGTTAATATTCCAAGATTCTAAATTGATAATATCAGCTGCTTTCTTTTACCCGTCTTTGCGTTATCTCCCTAAGACCGAAGTGGTCGTGTTGTTTTTATATCCAAATATAAATACGGTTTCTAGAAGCTAAAGAAGTAAAATTGAGACATCGGTCTATATGGGGGCTATACCAAAACATGGACCGATACACACCATCTTCAGCACACCTATTTCTGGTACCTCTAGATTTCAAGTTTAAAGCAAATCGGATAGAAAATACGTTTTCTAGAAGGCCAAGAAGTAAAATCGGGAGATCGGTCTATATGGGGGCTATATAAATACATGGACCGATAGGTACCATTTTCGACACACCTATTTGTGATCCTAAAATACTTCTAGATTTCCAATTTCAGGTAAATCGGATAGAAACTATGGTTTCCAGAAGCCCAAGAAGTAAAATCGGGAGATCGGTCTATATGGGGGCTATACCAAAACATGGACCGATACACACCATCTTCAGCACACCTTTTTTTGGTCCTAAAGTACCTCTAGATTTCATGTTTAAAGCAAATCGGATAGAAAATACGTTTTCTAGAAGGCCAAGAAGTAAAATCAGGATATCGGTCTATATGGGGGCTATATAAATACATGGACCGATAGGCACCATTTTCGACACACATATTTGTGGTCCTAAAATACCTCAAAATTTCCAATTTCCAATTTCCTTACTACAGTTTTAGAAGCCCAAGAAGTAATATCGGGAGATCGGTCTATATAGGGGTTATACCAAAACGTCATCAATCAATTCCATTTTATCATTAAATAGCTCTGACATAATTATAAAGCCGTTATCGAAGTTTCACGATGATACCCATACTGGAAGTAGTTTTGGCCGCTAACTCCATACAGCACGAACCACTGTGCTATGGCAAGTTTTAGTTCGATAGCTTGTTTCGTTCGTGATTTTTTCGACTCAGAATTTCACCACAACCCACAACATATATACTTTATGGAATCTGAATCCAATATTTCGATGTGTTACAAACGGAATGACAAAGTTTGTATTCCATCCTATGGTGGAGAGTATAAAAAGAGTCTTGAAAAATGATATAATTCATAGTGGAAGGCGAGTTTGATTATGCAATTGCAAGTTGTTTTAACACTGATTTTTATCTATCCATGATAAGAACTGGGGAAGTCAGGGACATTCATTTTGTTATTCAATTTGTAAACGGGGAGCACCGAATATTAACCCATTCACAACCGAAATAAACCTAATATTAAAAACTTTAATTTTTCTTCTGTTTTTACTTGTACTAACAGCGTGTAGAACAAAAATTGACATTTTAAGAACCTACCTCAATTACTTCAACAGCTATATGAGCTTGTGCTGAAAACTTCATTCTTGAATTGTGACCAAATGGCCTTACGAAAATAAGCGCTATTTGGCCTATAATATCTTTAACAGTGTGAGAAAAAATACAAAAAAGGTCCCGTAAAAGTATCATATATCATATGATATGTATCATAGCTATAGTTTTTGTTTATTAATGTCCATTTACTAGAAACATACAGTAGAAAAATTGTCCCAAATTTTCGTATTTTTCGTTTATTTTTAAAGAAGTTTATAAAAATGTATTTTAGTGCTCACTAATATGGAAAATATTTATAGCTTATTTAGATTAAAGCCTCTACTTTAAAATAACATCGAGAAATGAATCGAAACTAAGTGGGAAAATAGAATTTGGTGTCTTTTTCGAATGTCCTTCTCGTGACATCGGTAGTGAAAGGGTTAAATATTAAAAAATGAAAATTTATAATAGTTTTTATCAATTGTGTCCTCACGTCGGGCGCCATTTAATTTATGTGACGTTCCATCACACAGGTCCTTTCTCTTCGGAACGTGGCTATTTTCAGGCCCCAGCCATGCTCAGTGATATGTCAGTTCTTATTTATAAGAGAAAGTTACGTCCGATACGTCTGCGTAAAAAACAACAAAACAATATAGCTTTTGAATTTATAAAATAGCAGGATCAAATAATGAGAGAAATAGAGAAAAAAGTGACGCTAATGGAACGGGATGGCATTGGATGGAAGTTAGCGACTGATATTGTCTTCACACACCCTTCCATTCTCAAAACGTGTAAAATTTTTTTTATATTATAAAAAGAAAACAAACATAAAAGCTTATAAATAAGTCAAAAACGTTTGTTGTTAGCACCTAACCTTTTTATACACTAGTGGTTAGGGTATAATAAGTTTGATCGGCCAAAAAATGTGCCTACCAGAAATATTGATTTTAGACCCCATAAAATATATACCGATCGACTCAGAATCACCTCCTGAGTCGATCTAGCGCTTGGTGTCCGTCCGTCCGTCTGTCCATGTATTTGTTGTTCACAGGATTCCGGTCGCAATTATTAACCGATTTTGATGAAATTTGGTACAGGGAGTTTTTTGGTCACAAGGACGAACGCTATTGAATTTGGAAGAATTAGATATAGCTCCCATATATATGTATCGCCCGATTTCGACAAATAGGGTCACGTTGCGCATTTTTTCAAACGGATCGTCACCAAATTTGGCAAAAGGTAATCTTTTCCATCGCCCTTCAAGTCTGCAAAATTTCATTCAAATCGGTTCAGATTTAGATATAGCTCTCATATATATGTATCGCCCGATTTTCCCAAATTTGGCCACAAAACCTTTATTTATCAACCGATCTTACTCAAAGTTGGCTAAATATAATCTTCTATAGCACTAACTATATGTGCAAAAAATCATCGAAATCGGTTCAGATTTAGCTATAGCTCCCATATATATGTACCGCCCGATTTTTCTGAATTTGGCCATAAAACCCTTATTTATCAACCGATCTTACCCAAATTTGACTAAATGTAGTCTTCTATAGCACTAACTATGTGTGCAAAAAATCATCGAAATCGGTTCAGATTTAGATATAGCTCCCATATATATGTATATCCCGATTTTCCCAAATTTGGCCATAGAACCCTTATTTATTAACCGATCTGACTCAAAGTTGGCTAGATCCAGTCCTCTATGGTACTTACTAGATGTGCAAAATTTCATCGAAATCGGTTCAGATGTAGATATAGCTCCCATATATATGTACCACCCGATTTTTCTAAATTTGGCCATAGAACCCTTATTTATTAACCGATCTTACTAAAAGTTGGCTAGATTCAGTCCTCTATAGTACTAACTATATGTGCAAAATTTCATCGAAATCGGTTCAGATGTAGATATAGCTCCCATATATGTATCGCCCGATTTTGAAAAATTCGCCCCTAATAACTTTATGTTTGACCATACAGGCCTCATTTCTTAACTGATCTTACTCAAATCTTGCACAAGGTAACCTTTTGTGGTATTAATCAAACCCGCAAAATATTATGCAAATTGGTTCAGATTTAGATATAGCTTCCATATATATGTATCGCTCGATTTTCCCAAATTTGGCCATAGTACTCTTATTTATTAACCAATGTTACTCAAATTTCAAATTTTGTTGTACTAGCCGATCGTACTTATACGTACTTGTAGCTCTTACATAAGAATATTGCTCGATTTTTACAAATTTGTTTTTATTACCCACACTAATTTAACGATTTTCTCTTTTTTAATAATGGGCTCAATATTAGTGGCATACTAACTCCGTAGGTGCAATATCAACACAGCCAGTGTTGCTAGAAGTAGAGGAAATTCCCTATATGTAGGGTATTTCTAATATTTAGCGTCTTGTAGGGACGTAGGGCCACAATGTAGGACATTTTCACTCAACACAATTTGTAATAATTTTTACATGTTGGTGGCTCTAGAGGAGGAAATTAGAAGCCGACAAGGCTTGATCTTTAACAATGTGTGGTAAACTTTATTCCTGTAGAAAATTTTGTCAACATTTTATTTCTATAGAACATTTTGTCAAAATTGTATTTCTATAGAAATTTTTTTCAAAATATTTCTATAAAAAATTTTCGCAAAATTTTATTTCTGTGGAATTTTTTCTCAAAATTTTATTTCTATAGAATTTATTGTCAAAATTTTATTTCTATAGAAAAATTTCTCACAACAATTTGTTTATAGAAACTTTTTCCAAAATTTTATTTTTATAGAAATTTAACAAAAAAGATTACTAATTTGGGTAGAATTCTACCAACTGTGGCAACCGTGGTGGTAATACAAATTTATATTCTTATATACGTTGCATATTCATGTTTTAAGATAATAAAGTACTTAGAACCATTTTTGTTTTGTAAATTTTTTTAAATTTAACGAAAAATATAGTAGGGAAACTTGTTTGTGAATGTATGGGAAAGTAGGGAACTTTTTTTGTCCTTGTAGGGTAAACCGAATATTTTCCCTGGCAACATTGACTATGAGCAATAGTCAGATTGACACAAAGCACCCATAGACATGTACCCATTAATTTTCTTAAATATGCAACTGCGGTTTATCTCCAGACCTATATGTTACCCCACAAATGCTTATGATTACTAATTCTGTAATGGTGGTTTAGGGTATGATATAGTCGGCCCCGCCCGACTTTCTACTTTACTTACTTGTTTAATAATGGGCTTAATATTAGTGGCATACTAACTCCATAGGTGCAATATCAACACAGCCAGTGTGCTAGAAGTAGGGGAAATTCCCTATATGTAGGGTTTTTCTAATATTTAGCGTCTTGTAGGGACGTAGGGCCACAATGTAGGGACATTTTCACTCAACACAATTTGTAATCATTTTTACATTTTGGTGGCTCTAGAAGAGGAAATTAGAAGCCGGCAAGGCTTGATCTTTAACAATGTGTGGTAACAAAAGTTACCACTCGTGCCAAAAAAAAAAAATCTAACAAATTTTGAAGATTACCACAAATCTACAAAACACATATTTCTATAGAAATTTTTGTTAAAACTTTATTCCTGTAGAAAATTTTGTCAACATTTTATTTCTATAGAAAATTTTGTCAAAATTGTATTTCTACAGATTTTTTTTTTCAAAATATTATTTCTATAAAAAAATTCTCAAAACTTTATTTCTATAGAATTTATTGTCAAAATTTTATTTCTATAGAAACATTTCTAAAAAAAAATTTGTTTATAGAAACTTTTTCCAAAATTTTATTTTTATAGAAATTTAACAAAAAAGTATTGTAGGGAAAATTGTATTCGAAAGTAGGGATCACTTTGGCTATTCAGTGTATTCTGAAACTGCAGATGATGAATTTCTCTGTCATCAAATAGTGGTGTCCGATTCTAATTTTAGCTCAATCACCGTGGACCTCATTTTTATAGTCGCGCCCGCTTGGAATTTCACATTGTTGTGAAACCAGTTAGAGCCGATTACGAACACTCAGAAATATCGCCAGCATTACTGAGAGGAGATAAACCACCGCTGAAAATAATGTCGGTTAAAGGGTTCAATGGCATGCAAATCATTCTTCTATAATGGCATTAGGTTGCCTTTTATGTCTCAGGACTGCAATCTGCCAACTGACAGCTCTATCGTAAAGCTTGACGTTTTGACATACGAGCGATATTTGTGTTATTTACAGCAACTTAAAAATATTAATATCGCCTAAAAATGGAATTGAATCTTCGACATTTTCGCACGATTATTTTTTACAATTTTCAACGTGGATTAACGCAAAAACAGTGCATCGATGAACTTAATTCAATTTTTGAAGCACCATTGTTTATCAACAGAGGTCGTAATTCACTCCAGATGACTTTGGTGAAGGTCGTCAAAAATCAGTTATTGTTCCGGAAAATATTGATGCTGTGCGCTAACTGATATTGCAAGATCGTCATGTGAACATTCGACATAAAAAAACAAGTAAGTAAAGTCTAAAGTCGGGCGGGGCCGACTATATTATACCCTTCACCACTAAGTACACAAACATTTGTGTTACCATCTCAACTACTTCAAATTTGCTGGGAGCTGTATAAAGGTTTGCGTTTCCAAATACAAATACTTTTAATGGATACAATTTTTTTATTTCTACAAAATCTCTAGAATTAAAATTTAAATCGGATAACGCACTGGGATGAAACACAATGTTAGTAAAAAAATATGGGACATATGAAGCGAGAGAAATTTTAATGCAATTGTACAAAAGAGCTTTTATGATTTATCAGGCAATACACATGTATTCGAGATATAGGACAATTTTCGTAATATTTACAAATTTTGCAACTCATCAGTGGTAAGATCTCGCCAAGATATGTGGTAAGTGTGGGTTGTGATATATTATTTGGTCAAGTCGGGCGACTTGGAGCCTTATTTAAAACTCAAGCGTTCTGTGGAAATTCTGGCATTGCAGTGTATAGCATATAACTAAGATATGGGGAAATCATCACAGAATTTTGTATAAAGTCAGGGAATTTTGAATGAAAAAGTCGATAATATTTCCCCAACTCTGGTGTACGTATATATGGAAGCTATATATAATCGGAACCGATTTTAACTAAATATGAACTGCATCGTTATAATAATAATTCTGCAATCTCTGCAAAATTTCACGTAAATGGGAGTATAACTTTGGCCCTCGTGGTCATATGAGTGTAAATCGGGCGAAATATATATATGGGAGCTATATCTAAATCTGAACCGATTTCAACAAAATTTGGCACACTTACCGATACTATTAAACGTACTCCTTGTGCAAAATTTGAAACAAGTCAGGGCGAAACTCTGGCTTTTGAGGCCATATAAGTCCAAATCGGACGAAAGATATATATGGGAGCTATATCTAAATCTGAACCGATTTCAATCAAATTTACCAAGCATTGGTAGAATGCCAACTCTACTCTCTGTGCAAAATTTCACGAAACTCGATAGTAAACTTTGGCCTCTGTTGCCATATGAGTCTAAATCGGACGAAAGATATATATGGGAGCTATATCTAAATCTGAACCGATTTCGATATTATTTTGCAAGTTTTTCGAGACTCATAAAATATTCGGATGTACGGAATTTGAAGAACATCGGTTGATAAACACGCCAATTATAACCAGATCGGGGATAAATATATATGACAGCCATATCTAAATCTGAACCGATTTTTTCCAAAATCAATAGCGATCGTCTTTGTTCCCCTAAACGAGCCTATGCCAAATTTGAGGACGATCGGACTTAAACTGCGACCTGTACTTTGCGCACAAAAATACATGAACAGACAGACAGACAGACGGACGGACAGACAGACGGACATCGCTAAATCGACTCAGACGACGATTTAATTCTAAGACGATCGGTATACTAAACGATGGGTCTCAGACTTTTCCTTCTTGGCGTTACATACAAATGCACAAACTTATTATACCCTGTACCACAGTAGTGGTGAAGGGTATAATTATAGGAAACATTTAAATATGAACCAATTTTGAGGCTACTTCGCAAAAGTGTATTTATGATTTATCGGTCCATAGATGTGTAATAGAGTAATAGGAAAATTTGAGTCATTTTGATAAGTTTTCGACTTAGCAGTGGCGATTTGATAAGAAAAATGTAGGTATTTCGGCCAGTTTTGCTAAATAGGAAAAACATATATATGGAATCTATATCGAAATCTGAACCGATTGCAATCAAATTTCACATGCATAGTTACTATGTTGAATCTACTCCCTGTGAAAAATTTCACGTAAATCGATAACAACTTTGATCTCTGTGGTCATATGACGGAAAATCGGCGAAAGATATACATGGGAGCTATATCAAAATTTGAACCGATTTCAACCAAAATAAACAATTCTACTCCCTCTGCAAAATTTCACGTAAATCAGAGTAGCACTTTTGCCTCTGTGGGCATATTAGTCCAAATCGGTCGAATGATATATATGGGAGCTATATCTAAATCTGAACCGACTTCAACTAAATTTTGCACAATTAACGATACCATAAAACGTACTCCTTGTGCAAAATTTCGAGCAACTCATGGCAAAACTCTGGCTTTTGAGGCCATATAAATCCAAATCGGACGAAAGATATAAAGGGAGCTATATCTAAATCGGAACCGATTTTAACCAAATTAAGCACACTTAACGATACTATTAAACGTACTTGTTGTGCAAAATTTGAAGCAAATCAGGGCAAAACTCTGGCTTTTGGGGTCATATAAGTCCAAATCGGTCGAAAGATATATATGGGAGCTATATCTAAATCTGAACCTATTTCAACTAAATTTGGCACAATTAACGATACTATTAAACGTACTCCTTGTACAAAATTTTAATCAAATCAGGGCAAAACTCTGGCTTTTGAAGCCATATAAGTCAAAATCGGACGAAAGATATATAGGGGAGCTATATCTAAATCTTAACCGATTTCAACAAAATTTGGCACAATTAACGGTACTATTCAACGTACTCGTTGTGCAAAATTTGAAGCAAATCAGGGCAAAACTCTCGCTTTTGGAGCCATATAAGTCCAAATCGGACGAAAGATATATATGGGAGCTATATATAAATCTGAACCGATTTAGCTGATATTTGACAGTTTTTACGGGACTGACAAAACATTCAGATGTACAAAATTTGAAGAACGTCGGTTCATAAATACGTGAATTATGATCAAATCGGTGATAACTATATATGGCAGCTATATCTAAATCTGAACCGATTTTTTCCAAAATCAATAGCGATTGTCTTCTACCCGAAGAAAGACGTTATGTCAAATTTGAGGACGATCGGACTTAAACTGCGACCTGTACTTTGTGCACAAAATTACATATACAAACAGACGGACGGACAGACAGACAGACGGACATCGCTAAATTGACACAGAATTTAATTCTAAGCCGATCGGTATACTAAAAGATGGGTCTATGACAATTATTTCTTGGCGTTACATACAAATGTACAAACTTATTATACCCTGTACCACAGTAGTGGTGAAGGGTATAAAAATTGTTCGCCTTAGATCCCCCATAATTTGTCAATCGTTCGTGGATTGATAAATTCGTAAATGCAGTTTGTTGAATTTATTGTTGAATCTTAAAAAAGGTCGTACAGCAAAAGGAGACATTTTTTTTTGGATTGTGCCTTCTATAAGGCCTCAAAAGCCAAGGCCTTCTAAAATACCTTTATGGTCCAATGCATAGTATGTATGTTCGAAAGTGTGTACGATTTTTATGCATTTCTAACAACATTTATGACCCTCATCATATTCATCCTCATCCTCATCAGCCTCTTCGTCAACCGGGTGATTTTTGCTAGCCATCACCGTCATCATCATCGTCATCTTTATGAATTTGTATGAACCCTTCATATGTGCACCTCCACATCCCCAAACAAAAATTTCATCTTTCTCTCCACTCGTATGGTACTCTATGTGAGTTTGTCCATTGTGTTTGCGGTCCTTGTTGTGCAATTCCAAAATCGATAAATTGCAATTAATTTAATGGTCAAAACACGAACGACATCCAAGAATTTCAAAATCATAAATCACAACATCAATTGTATGTGGTTTAAAGTGAGTCGCATTGAAAAATGCATGCATAGAAGGAAAACATGTAAAAATTTGCAGGTGTTTAAAGAGATAGATTTTGAGACATATAGAAAAAATACCATCAAAATATTTCTAATTAAAAAGTAGTTTGAAGTTGAAAACGTAAATCCATTAATTGATAAAATTAATCGAATTAAAAAGTAAATAATTACGTTTTTAATTAAAATAATACTTATTCCAATTAGCATATTTATTAAATATTTCCAATTAAAAATATAATTCAAAATTGTGCTCGGAAATAATTAGTATTCACACAATTCATTGGGTTATCAATAGTAAACATCAATATTTTGATTACAACAAGATAGTTTCAATTAAAAACTTGATTGAAAGTGAAAACTCACATTCAATCAAAAATAAATAACCTATTTAAATTTGAAGAAAATTTTTCCACAAATCTACCAAATTTAAAATATTTTATTTTGAAGCCTTAAATCAAAATTTTGTGGTTAGTGTGAAGAAAATTTATTTTCTTCGACTGAATTAACGACCCCCTCCTATTAGAGACAATTTTTTTTGCGTGCATAAATATCCCTTGAATTTTAAATGTTCTAAGCTTGCACCAACAAGGACTACTTCTACAATAGTTAGAACTTACTTTAATGGACATTGATAGTATGAAAAAATAGGAAAACAATTTTAAAGGATTTTTTTAAAGAAATTGAATTTACACATTTTTTTTTTTATTTCTATAGAAAATTTTCTTAAAAATGTATTTGTCTCAAAATTTCATCTCTATAGAATATCACAATGGACTGAATAGTCTAAGTGAGCCTGAATCTTAATCGGGCTGCCACTTTAACCTAACCTTCATCTCTATAGAAAATTTTGTAAAAATTCCATTTCTATAGAAAATTTGATCAAAATGTCAATTCTATAGGTAATTTTGTCAAAATTTCATTTCAAATTCTTTAAAAAAAAAATTTCAAAATTGTCAAAATTTCATTTCTATAGGAAATTGTATCAAAATTTCATTTCAATAAGAAATTTTTATCAAAATTTCAATTCTATTGGAAATTTTGTCAAAATGTCATTTCTATAGAAAATTTTATCAAAATTTCATTTCTATAGGAAATTTTGTCAAAATGTAGTTTCTAACATATATGAAATTTTTTCAAAATTTTCTTTCTATAGAAAATTTGTCAAAATTTCATTTGTATTGGAATCTTTGTCAAAATTTCATTTGTATAGGACATTTTGTCAAAATTTGATTTCTATAGGAAATTTTGTCAAAATTTCATTTCTATAGGGAATATTATCAAAATTTCATTTCTTTAGGAAATTTTGTCAAAATTTCATTTCTGGAGGAAATTTTGTCAAAATTTTAATTCTATAGGAAATTTTGTCAAAATTTTATTTCTATAGGAAATTTTGTAAAAACTTTATTTCTAATGGAAATTTTGACAAAATTTCATTTCTAGAGGAAATTTTGTCAAAATTTTAATTCCATAGGAAATTTTGTCAAAATTTTATTTCTATAAGAAATTTTGCCAAAATTTCATTTCTATAGGAAATTTTGTAAAAACTTTATTTCTAATGGAAATTTTGACAAAATTGCATTTCTAATGGAAATTTTGTCAAAACTTCATTTTTCTAGGAAATTTTGTCAAAATTTCATTTCTATAGCAATTTTGTCAAAATTTAATTTGTATGAGAAATTTTATTAAAATTTCAATTCTATAGAAATTTTGTCAAAATTTCATTTCTATAGGAAATTTTGCCAAAATTTCATTTCTCTAGGAAATTTTGTCAAAATTTAATTTTTATGAGAAATTTTATTAAAATTTCAATTCTATAGAAATTTTGTCAAAATTTCATTTCTATAGGAAATTTTATCAATCTTCATTTCTATAGAAAATTTTGCCAATCTTTCATTTCTATGGAAAAAATTTGTCAATCTTTCATTTCTATAGAAAATTTTGTCAAAATTTCATTTTTATAGAAAATTTTGCTAAAATTTAATTTCTCTAGGAAATTTGATCAAAATTTCATTTCTATAAGAAATTTTATTAAAATTTTAATTTTATAGAAATTTTGTCAAAATTTCATTTTTATAGGAAATTTTGTCAACATTTCATTTCTATAGGAAATTTTGTCAAAATTTCATTTCCATAGGAAATTTTTTCAAAATTTAATTTCAAAAAGAATTTTTTTAAAATTTCAATTCTATTGAAAATTTTTTCAAAATTTCATTCCTATAGAAAATTTTGTCCAAATTTCATTGCTATAGAAAATTTTGTCAAAATTTCATTTCCATAGGAAATTTTTTCAAAATTTCATTTCAATAAGAAATTTTTTAAAATTTCAGTTCTATTGAAAATTTTGTCAAAATATCATTCCTGTAGAAAATTTTGTCAAAATATCATTCCTATAGAAAATGTTCTCAAAATTTCATTTCTCTATGAAATTTTGTCAAAATATCATTCCCGTAGATTTTTTTTTCAAAATTTCATTCCTATTGAAAATTTTGTCCAAATTTCATTCTTATAGAAAATTTGTCAAAAATGCATTTCTATAGGAAATTTTGTCAAAATTTCATTTCTATAAGAAATTGTATCAAAATTTCATATCAATAAGAAATTTTATCAAAATTTCAATTCTATTGGAAATTTAGTCAAAATTTCATTTCTGTAGGAAATTTTGTCAAAATTCCATTTCTATAGGGAATATTGTCAAAATTTCATTTCTTTAGGAAATTTTGTCAACATTTCATTCCTATAGGAAATTTTGTCAAAATTTCATTTCTATAGTTTGTCAAAATTTCATGTCTTTAGGGAATATTGTCAAAACTTCATTTCTTTAGGAAATTTTGTCAAAATTTTTATTTCTATAGAAAATTTGGTCAAAATTTAATTTCTATAGGAAATTTTGTCAAAATTTCATTTCTATATAAAAATTTTCTCGAAGTTTTATTTCTATTGAAAATTGTTGAAGAGGAATGTTTTGCAAAATCTAAAAATACGACAATAATTCCACCAATCTACTAAACAGTAAAAAATCTACCATTTGTGGTAGAATTCTACTAACTATGGCAACCGATTTTGCAATACCATCCGACCTACCTATCAATTACGACTTTTTCCAAATTTCAGGTCGATAGCTTGTTTCGGACGGACGGACATCACTAGATCGACTCAGAATTTCACTATGACCAAGAATATATAAACTTAATGGGTCTGAAACCAATGTTTCGATGTATACACATGGAATGAAAGTGTTAGTATAACCCCCATCCTATAATGGGGGGTATAAAAATAATTGACATTTACTGCAGTACCACAGAACAAAAATACATTTTTTTATAGCCTTCAGCCAAATTCGGGCGATACATTTCTGTAAGAGCTATATGAAATTCGGAATAAGATCGGCTAATACATCTAAATTTGACATTTGAGTAAAATTGGTTAATAAACAAGAGTATTACATGAAAGTATCTAAATCTGAACTGAGTTCGATGAACTTTTGCACACTTATGGGGTGGTGACTTAGATCATTTTGTGCCAAACTTGGCGACGATCGGTTAGTAAAGATGCGCAATATGACCCCATTTATCGAAATCCGCCGATACATCCCAGCAAAAAAAAATGGAAGTTCTTCTAAAGGCACAGCTTTAAAAGCACTTCCGAAAATGCCCTCCCAACGATGTCTTTTTTATTTTAACTGCACAGGAAGTTCATTTGAATCGATTTTTTAAGTCGTGTTTTTCATATTTTTAATGGGTAGTTTAAACTTTTTTTGTTTTGAATAGGTTAAAAACGCAGAAAGAAAGAATAAAATGGAAAAATTTATTTAAATTTTGTCGAAAAAAAATTATTGTTGTTTTTGATCTCAGCTTAAAGCCATGCATTGACTAAACTACAAGTGTAGCTTAACCAACAGAGGAAAAGTATGCTTGTCAAATTTATTTGGCCAAAGCCCTATAGACTGCAAGATGGTTGGATGTACAGCTGTTTAGGAATTACCACATTCCTCATCAGCATCCTCTACTTGCAGCAAAACTATCAACCAATTATCAGAATAAATTCGGGTAATTCACTCAACCCAAAGTGAAATACACTTGAACCTTCCGAAAAAGGGTTTAATAGTCGGCTACTGCCTAAACAAATTTGCAAGCATATCTCTTTTCCTTTGCCAAACTCAAATCATCGATTTGTATTTAGTTGGCTGGGTTTGTTTTTGAGCGTGCTTCCTTTATCTTCATTCGTTTTGTTTGTTATTGTTGGCTTCTCTCCAATCGTTATTGTTGTTATTGATCTCAGCTTAAAGCCATGCATTGACTAAACTACAAGTGTAGCTTAACCAACAAAAAAAAAATACTAAATGCATTCTAGAAAAATTGCGAATTTTCGTTCGAGACAAGAATGCATTAAAAATCATAAAAAAAATTTAAAAATTATTTATTTATCAAAATATCACAAAATTTAATTCGCAACCAAAACACTGAATTCGACTGACTCCTTAAGAAGTGATGCAAATTCAGTGCAAAGGCTGTTGAAATGGACGGATGTCGTCCTATGACAAGCCCATGTTAGATTCATCGCTTCTGCGCCAATTCTGCACCACTTCCGGATCCAACAAGAAATGTTCACTACTTTTTTGGCGACGCTTGTTTTGCTGGGATATGGAAGCTATATCTACATCAGAACCGAGTTTTTCCAAATTCAATAGAGTTCATTCTTGTGCCAACAAGAACAGCAAATACATTGACGGACGGACACGAAGGGCTAGATCGATTCAGGAGGTGATTCTGAGTCGATCGGTATATATTTTATGGGGCCTAAAATCAATATTACCCTGACCACTATGTGGCATAAAAAGGAGGAAGCAGCAAGGTTCGATCCCGAGCTCCAAGATATGATGTGTTTCGTAGTCGGCCACTGGTAAGCGATATTTATTGCCAGTGGTAACTCATTATTGTCAATACTCTGGTAATGCGGCGAGTAGTAAGTATGCTAAAAGAATCAAAACTGAATATTACGAAAAATGGAATTCAACTTTTCTACCGTTCAATTTTAGTAAATATCAAAAGGCTATGAGACGACCATGGACAGCATCAAAGGTCGATATTGATGTGATTTAAACAAAAAAAAAAAAAAAAAAAAAAAAAAAAAAATAAATACAGCCGTAAGATCGGCCAGGCCGAATCTTATGTACCCTCCACCATGGATTGCGTAGACACTTCTACGAAAGAATGTCATCCACAATCGAATTACTTGGGTTGTGGTATCTTAAAACTTCTTAACATCGTTTTTTAAATTGTGAGTTAGTCCATACGTGGTATATTTTAGACGAAAAAGTTATGTATAGGTAAGTACAATGAACCAACTTTCAACTGACTCGGGTGAAATTTGCTCCTCCAAGAGGCTCCAAAACCAAATCTCTGGATCGGTTTATATGGGGGCTATATATGATTATGGACTGATATGGACCACTTTTGGCATGGTTGCCAAATATCATATACTACCACCACGTACCAAATTTCAACCAGATCGGATGAATTTTGCTTCTCCATAAGGCACCGGAGGTCAAATCTGAGGATCGGTTTATATGGGGGCTATATATAATTATGTACTGATATGAACCAATTCCTGCATTGTTGTTGGATACAACATAAAGGGTGATTTGTTAAGAGCTTGATAACTTTTTTTAAAAAAAAAAACGCATAAAATTTGCAAAATCTCATCGGTTCTTTATTTGAAACGTTAGATTGGTCCATGACATTTACTTTTTGAAGATAATTTCATTTAAATGTTGACCGCGGCTGCGTCTTAGGTGGTCCATTCGGAAAGTCCAATTTTGGGCAACTTTTTCGAGCATTTCGGCCGGAATAGCCCGAATTTCTTCGGAAATGTTGTCTTCCAAAGCTGGAATAGTTGCTGGCTTATTTCTGTAGACTTTAGACTTGACGTAGACCCACAAAAAATAGTCTAAAGGCGTCAAATCGCATGATCTTGGTGGCCAACTTACCGGTCCATTTCTTGAGATGAATTGTTCTCCGAAGTTTTCCCTCAAAATGGCCATAGAATCGCGAGCTGTGTGGCATGTAGCGCCATCTTGTTGAAACCACATGTCAACCAAGTTCAGTTCTTCCATTTTTGGCAACAAAAAGTTTGTTAGCATCGAACGATAGCGATCGCCATTCACCGTAACGTTGCGTCCAACAGCATCTTTGAAAAAATACGGTCCAATGATTCCACCAGCGTACAAACCACACCAAACAGTGCATTTTTCGGGATGCATGGGCAGTTCTTGAACGGCTTCTGGTTGCTCTTCACTCCAAATGCGGCAATTTTGCTTATTTACGTAGCCATTCAACCAGAAATGAGCCTCATCGCTGAACAAAATTTGTCGATAAAAAAGCGGATTTTCTGCCAACTTTTCTAGGGCCCATTCACTGAAAATTCGACGTTGTGGCAGATCGTAAGTCTATTCATGATGAAATGTCAAAGCATACTGAGCATCTTTCTCTTTGACACCATGTCTGAAATCCCACGTGATCTGTCAAATACTAATGCATGAAAATCCTAACCTCAAAAGAATCACCCTTTACTAACATCACGTACCAAGTTTCAAGCGAATCGGAAGAATTTTGCTCTTCCAAGAGGCTCCGGAGATCAAATCTGGGGATCGGTTTATATGGGGCCTATATATAATTATGGACCGATTTCGACCAATGGGTGCATGGGTGTTTGAGGCCATATATTAACACCACGTACCAAATTTGAACTGAATCAGATGCATTTTGGTCTTCCAAGAGGCTCCGGAGGTCAAATCTGGTGATCGGTTTATATGGCGGCTATATATAATTATGGACCGATGTTGACCAATTTTTGCATGGTCATTAGAGATCATATACTTACACCATGTACCAAATTTCAGTCGGATCGGATGAAATTTGCTTCTCTTAGAGGCTCCGCAAGCCAAATGGTGGGATCGATTTCTATGGGGGCAATATATAATTATGGACCGATGTGGACCAATTTGTGCATGGTTGTTAGAGACCATATACTAACACCATATACCAAATCTCAGCCGGATTGGATGAAATTTGCTTCTCTTAGAGGATTCGCAAGCCAAATTTGGTGGTCCTTTTATATGGGGGCTATACGTAAAAGTGGACCGATATGGCCCATTTGCAATACCATCCGACCTACATCATAAAACAACTACTTGTGCCAAGTTTCAAGTCGATAGCTTGTTTCGTTCGGAAGTTAGCGTGATTTCAACAGACGGACGGACGGACATGCTCAGATCGACTCAGAATTTCACCTCGACCCAGAATATATATACTTTATGGGGTCTGAGACCAATATTTCGATGTGTTACAAACGGAATGACAAAATTAATAACCCCCCCATCCTATGGAGGAGGGTATAAAAATAGTCGAATTTCAAGATTACATAAATTTCGAATTTTGTGCAGATTTTGGAGAAACATACCAAACTTCTATACTATGAGTTTACTTTGGAGATAAAAACTCCCATCTGTAATTGCAAAATGTGACCCAAAATTACAGTCCCAAATATGGTGGTACAATAACACCCAACAATGCGATATGATCAAAGCTTTACTTTGACAATTAACATAAGCCAAGCGTGTAGGAGTCATGCTCTCAAAGATTCGTACCACGATGGTCATATGTAAACAACGGCATTGCATCATCGCCATTGCTGTCTCCATCGCCATTACTAACGGCGCCATAGAACATTGCCATGGCGAAAAATCTCATAGAACTCACATTTCAACAGCCGATAGGCAGCATGCTCCCAGCTATCGTCAATTTGCACGCGTTGACTCAAACGCCAGCAACGCCATCGCATTCAACATAAGCGACACGCACAGAGTGAATTTTTGAATGCGAAATGCTCATGCGATTATAGCGTTTCAGTGTGTGCGCTCCATTTTTATATTCCCATTTTGTTGTTCTTTTGCGTTTATTTTTTTTTTCTTTGAGGTTCGATGTAGAATTCATTTTGGTTCTTTCGCATTCGCATTCGTATGTGTTGATTCTCTGTCGCGGAGGTAGTAGCAGCGAAGCAGGTTGTTTATAGTTTTTGCTTGTGCGTTTTTTGCCCCTTCCGTCTCTGGGTACCCCGTTTGGCAAAGCACAATTGAATTGTTTTTTTAGTTTTGATGCCACACAGTGGGATACAATTTATTTATGCAGAGTTAGAATTCCTGATATACGGTGGTGAGCTCTTTTGTCAGTTATCTCCAGAAATGGGCAAAAATCAAGTACGGAATCATCTCATGCATACTGACTGTGAAATAAGTAGCTCACAGGTGGTAAACTTCTCTACTGTACACCCAGAGGGAATATAATCGCCTGAAATATGTTTCAAAACCATAGTGATATTTTTGGATCCTCGATATCCGTCCAAACTTCCCTATGGAACCATCAATGTTGGCAGATAAGACGGGCGAGATCAGGAAAGAAAACCCAGTTGAGTCTCGTTAAAGAGATCGACCAACACTCATAAGCGAGAAAAGTGACACAAGCATATGAAAGAGACCATTCTTTGATCTAAACAGCTGTCGACGATTTGAAAACTATCTGTCCGAAATGGAATCCCGATTCTCGCCATGGAAATCGAGCAGCTTGTTACCACTCATAAGCGAGAAAAGTGGCGCAAACATATGGAGGAGATGGAAAAGGGATGGTAAGCATCTGGAGGAGATCGATCTATGATCCCCCGTGGTGCAATGGAGTCACCGTGGTGCAATGGTTAGCATGCCCGTCACAATGGACTGAATAGTCTAAGTGAGCCTGAATCTTAATCGGGCTGCCACTTTAACCTATGCCCGCCTTGCCTACACAAGGTCATGGGTTCGATTCCTGCTTCGACCGAACACCAAAAAGTTTTTCAGCGGTGGATTATCCCACCTCAGTAATGCTGGTGACATTTCTGAGGGTTTCAAAGCTTCTCTAAGTGGTTTCACTGCAATGTGGAACGCCGTTCGGACTCGGCTATAAAAAGGAGGTCCCTTGTCATTGGGTTGAACATGGGATCGGGCAGCACTCAGTGAGAAGAAAGAAGTTCACCAATGTGGTATCACAATGGACTGAATAGTCTAAGTGAGCCTGATACATCGGGCTGCCACCTAGCCTAACCATGATTTAACCAGCTGTGATCGATGATTTGCAAACCCTCGGTCCCAAACGGAATCCCGAGTCTCGCTATGGAGGGTCCCACTCATAAGGGAGCAAAAGGGTGCAGTCATCTGGAGAAGACCGATCTTTGATCCCAGCGGTTGTGATCGACGTTTCCGAAACTATCGATCCTAAACGCAAAGATAACATCTCTATTTGGGCGACAAACTCAGAAGGACTACAGGCATTCATCCGTAAATAGAAAGGGTTGTACCGGTTCTGAAGCTAGGTTAGGTACAGTTGCAGCCCGATATTACAGGCTCACTAGACTATTCAGTCCATTGTTATACCACAGTGGTGAACTTCTCTCTTATCACTGAGTGTTGCCCGATTCTATGTTAAGCTCAATGACAAGGGACCTCCTTTTATAGCCGAGTCCGGACAGCGTTCCACATTGCAGTGAAATCACTTAGAGAAGCTTTGAAACACTCAGAAATGTCACCCGCATTACTGGGGTGGGATAATCCACCGTTGAAACCCCTGTGTATGCAAAGTGGCATGCTAGCCATTGCACCACGGTGGCTCCCTTCTGAAGCTAGGATAACAGGCACATCTTGAAGACTCGTATAGGCCGATTACTCTACTTTCTAAGCAGAAGGCAAATGCGATTCTTCCATGCTCGAAGACAGACAGCTCCCATGTGATTTTCAGCCAGGAGTGTGGTCTCCATACGATAAAGGTCACAATTGGCCCAGATAGCTTTGCTATGAGGATGATGAAGGACAATAATGAGAATGGTGCTAGGTTTCTGGTCCACACCTTCAATATTTCGTCAGGTTCCTCGAAACGCCATATATCAGATAAAGGTTTTTCCGGTTCTGAAGCCAGGAAAACAGATATATCTTCATTTTCTAAGCAGAAGACAAAGACGAGTCTTCCGTACTCTCAGACCTGACAGACCCCTATGCTAATCAGACAGAAGTGTGTGCTCCGGGATATAATGAGGTTTCTAGCCCACACCTTTAATCTTTGCCTGAACACTCTCGACATACAAGTTATATATCTAGAAGGTTGCTCTCGTTCTGGAGCCAGGAAAACAGGTACATCTTGGAAACTCGTATCGGCCGATTGCTTTTCTTTCCCCTGTTTTAAAGATGCTGGAAGCAATTTTAGAGCCATACTTCACAGAAAATCAAATGTTTGCTGAACATCAGCCGAATGAAACGACTGTGCTCGATTCGGAAACTCTCGACCTCAAACGGTAAGAAAACTTCTCCATTTCTTTTAGGGGGGGGATTCAAAGGATTCAGGATATCAACCTGCATGACGAATGACTTTTGCAGACGATTTCTCAAGCCCTCTTGACTGCAGATAAGCAGAATGCAAGGGGCGAGATTTCCGTGCACTCAAAGCAAGCAGCCCCCCTATGGTAGTCAGATTGAAGTGTGTGCAATTAATGCCGCAATTTGCACCGATGGTATTGGAGAGGATTGTGTTAGGTTTATGGCCCACATTTACAACCATCCAGCACCATCCAAATACCAAAATAGAGAAGGTTGTTCCGGATCTGAAGCCAGGAAAAAAGGCACACCTTGAAGACTCGTATCGACCAAATACTTTACTGGCACTTGGAGGAAGATAATGATACTATTCAAAAGACCTCGTTTAGTCGTTCCCTCATTGTTTATACGGTCCCCTTTTAGGCCGTATAGATATACAACTGGCCGTTTAGGCCAGCATAGGCCTGCGGATTGCCATTGGATGCCATTCTAAGACAAGGGAATAGCATCTGCAGCATGAGTCCAAAATGTTTTCAAACAAACCTTTTCACTCATCAGCCCCTAATAATGTGCAGGAGGGCAAACCACACGAATTATGCCAAATCCAGAGCCCAAGCCATCCGGTTCGATTTTAGAAAGAACCTACAATCAATAACTGGGATTATGGCAGCTTGGAGGCGAAGAACACGGCAGCGGTTCAAAAGACAATATCAGCGGTGACGTGAGACCAGATAGGTGCTATTTCACCTGACGGCGATGACAGTGATTAGGGAATAAGGGCAGAGCACTAGGCATCGGTTCAGAAGGCAATACCATCATAGTACTGGCTGGAAGACTACCATATGCCAGCGGCAACGAGAGACGACTACCTAGAGTGACCAGATCGGTGCTATTTCTGCTAAGATTGGACATCTCCTGAGTTCGCACTATAACCTTACATATGGGACATGAATTCTATCGGTTAGAGTAGAATTTCAATTATGTTAGCTTCACCAAAATTGAAGCGTACCAGACAATCATCTCCACTTTGTGGTTACAACAATTCATCTCATTGGATCATTGATTCAATTGTCTGGTAAACATAAGTCGAAGAAATATCCATCAAGTTTCTCCACCATCGCATATTGCCACTGAAAAGATGTCCATCGTGGCGGTCCGATCCCCATATGTCCGTCCGTCGTTATAGAAACTTTTAGCTACGCTCTGTTGATATTGTTCAAGTGCCTTACTTCTTTTGGTTGCCATTATTGCTGGTGCTGCTGTTGATATTTGGCAATAGATCTGCTGCTGCGTTTGTATGTAGCTGAGAAATATTGCTGCTGCTTTCTACTGATGGAGCTGTAGGTGCTTTTCTATGACTGTAGAATTCCATGCCATTGTTATTCTATGACAAATACATTCTGCACGAAGTTAGAACTGGAACCACCAACATGTGATGATGATGATGATGGTTCTCATAGTGCCTACATACAATGTTCTAGGGATGGTTAAGCATGGAGGAGGGATAGGAAATCGGATAGCATTATGAAGCGTGTGCGTTTGTAGTGCGTTAATATGCTGCTATTGTGTGTTTTTGTGGTTTGAATGTGCGGGTGCGAGGGTACATGTGCGGCGGGGCAGCAGGGATAACTTGTTGTTCTCTAATATTCATACATGCGTTTTTGTTACGTCGTCTTGAAGTGAATGAACTTTTCAAGGTGAAATTAAAAAAAAGACATAAAATGAATGTACTCTTTCACACATACACGCATACATTCATACAACTACATCATCGGGAATAAGAACAACAACGAAAATAGCAGCAGCAATATAATCAACAATGGTCAAAATGGCAATGACCACAATAATGACAATAGTAATAGTGCGGTTTCTTAAGAGAATATGGGGAATATAATCGACTAGCAAATTTTCGGGATATGGATTGAAATTGCTGATGTTGATAACAATAAAAAACTAGGTTAATAAATTATGGGATTTACGATTTGATCCTATTTAATCATGTTCTGCTCAGCGATCGGAGCAATCGGACCAATGAATAATGTCCAAAGAACGTTGGGAATAGGAAGAAGATCCTGAAGGCATTGTACAGTAGCACTTGGGGAAAGATAACGAGATGATTCAAAAAATCTATGAGTTGTTTGGTCGTCCCCTTATCGATTATGCGGCTCCCGTTCGGACTCCCTATATAAACGAGACCCAATGCAGCAATCTCCAGACGGTACAAAATACAGCGATACGTATTGCCACCTGATGTCATTCTAAGACACCGAAACAGCACAAATTACTCTGGATGACGCAATACTGCGACTTCCTCGCTCACCAGCAAAAGGGCATCCTTTGAAAGAACCGAGACCAACCGGTTCGATTTCTGAAAGGAATTACAATCAATTAATCAACTAATCGGCGATGAGAGTGATTGGGGAATTAGGGCGGCATTGGAGGTCGAACTCATGGCAGTAGTTCAGAAAGCAATATTAGCATTGTACTGGGTGGAAGACCGCCACATGCCAGGGGCAACGAGAGAGGTCTATCTCAATTGCTGTTTCTATGATCCTCTTTTCCGCGCCCTTACCGTCTATGATGGCACTTTTTAAACTTTGTCTGGATTAATGGGGTCCCTTCCGACCCATCTATTTATATATGTTGAACCTTGAGTACCACTGAGCCCTTATTAACTCAACGGGGTCCTGTGTCGCCTCTTACACTGGAGGAGAGCTGTCTCCCTAGTCAAAAGCCGTCCTTTCCCTCCTTTTCCCCATCTTACACTGGAGGAGAGTTGTCTCTCTAGTCGTAAGTTTCCCTTGCCTTTACCCCTCCTAGCCCTTAGTCTCTGCTACCATCCTTTCACTCCCTTTTCCCCACACTTACACTGGAGGAGAGCTGTCTCTCTAGTCGCAAGCCTTCCTTTCCCTCTATTTTTCCCGTTCTTACACTGGAGGAGAGTTGTCTCTCTAGCCGTAAGTCCTTCTTGCCTTTTCCCCCTCCTAGCCATATTATCTGCTACCATCCTTTCCCCCCATATTTACAGGTTGGCTGATAAGTCCCCGGTCTGACACATAGATGGCGTCGCTAGTATTAAATGCATATTATTTTTATATAGTACCAACCTCGTGTCAAAAGTTGACGTCTGTAAGTCAATTAGTTTGTGAGATAGAGCGTGTTTTGTGAAGCAACTTTTGTTATTGTGAAAGAAATGGAAAAAAAAGTAATTTCGTGTTTTGATAAAATACTGTTTTCTGAAGGGAAAAAATGGCCCAGGGAAATCAACAATAATTGAGTGGTATGCTAAATTCAAGCGTGATGAAATGAGCACGGAGGACGGTGAACGCAGTGGACGCCCGAAAGAGGTGGTTACCGACGAAAACTTAAAAAAATCCACAAAATGATTTTGAATGACCGTAAAATGAAGTTGATCGAGATAGCAGAGGCCTTAAAGATATCAAAGGAACGTGTTGGTCATAGCATTCATCAATATATGGATATGCGGAAGCTCTGTGCAAAATGGGTGCGTCGCTAGCTCACATTTGACCAAAAACAACAACATGTTGGTGATTCTGAGCGGTGTTTGCAGCTGTTAACTCGTAATACACCCGAGTTTTTCCGTCGATATGTGACAATGGATGAAAAATGACTCCATCACTACACTCCTGAGTCCAATCGACAGTCGGCTGAGTGGACAGCGACCGGTGAACCGTCTCCGAAGCGTGGAAAGTCTCAAAAGTCCGCTGGCAAAGTAATGGCATCTGGTTTTTGGGATGCGCATGGAATAATTTTTATCGATTATCTTGAGAAGGGAAAAACCATCAACAGTGACTATTATATGGCGTTATTGGAGCGTTTAAAGGTCGAAATCGCGGCAAAACGGTCCTATATGAAGAAGAAAAAGGTGTTGTTCCACCAAGACAACGCACCGTGCCACAAGTCATTGAGAACGATGGCAAAAATTCATGAATTGGGCTTCGAATTGCTTCCCCACCCACCGTATTCTCCAGATCTGGCACCCAGCGACTTTTTCTTGTTCTCAGACCTCAAAAGGATGCTCGCAGGGAAAAATTTGGCTGCAATGAAGAGGTGATGGCCGAAACTGAGGCCTATTTTGAGGCAAAACAGAAGGAGTACTACCAAAATTGTACCAAAAAATTGGAAGGTCGTTATAATCGTTGTATCGCTCTTGAAGGGAACTATATTGAATAATAAAAACGAATTTTGATAAAAAAATGTGTTTTTCATTGTTAGACCGGGGACTTATCAGCCAACCTGTTACATTGAAGGAGAGCTCTTTCTCTAGTCGTAAGCCCTCCTTTCTTTCTTTTTCCCCATCTTACACTGGAGGAGAGTTATCTCTCTAGTCGTAAGTCTACCTTGTCATTCTTTCCCCCTCCTAACCGTTAGTCTTTGCTACCATCCTTTCCATCACATTTTTACCCTTCTTATACTGGAGGAGAGCTGTTTCTCTAGTCGTAAGTCTTCCTTTCCTTTTTCCCCCCTCTTACAGTAGTTGCGAGGTTCCTGCCGAATCCATTAACCTACACGTGCCTAGATCTTCCTCGATCCCGTGCCTAACCTTGCCTTTTTCCTTGAGGAGATTAGCCACTCTGGACACGAAGCGGTACGACCCACAGCCCGACCGCAAGGCATCGCCGAAATATCTGCGACCATTGCAAAATGTTCCTCTCCACCTAAGATCTACTTTACAAATTTTCTATAGAAAAAAAAAATTTTGACAAAATTCTTCTCTGGGAATAAAATTTTGACAAAATTTTCTCTTGGAATAAAATGTTGACAAAACTTTCTTTAAGAATAAAATTTCTCTAGACAATTTCTTATGAAAACTTTGACGCAATTTTCTCTAGCAATAAAACAAAATTTTCTCTAGGAATGCATTTTCCTATAAACATTTTGACAAACTTTTCTCTAGGAATAAAACTTTGACAAACATTTCTGTGGGAATAGAATGTTGACAAATTGTTTTTAAGAATAAAATGTTGACAATATTTCCTATAGGAATAAAATGTTGATAAAATTTTCTATAGAAGGGATAATTCTTATAGAAATGAAGTTTTGACAAGTTTTTCTTTAAAAATAAAATTTTGACTAAATTTTCTATATTAAGTCAACATCCGTTGAATTAGAAACAATTTTAATAAAATTTTCTCTATGAATTAAATTTTGACAAAAATTTTCATAGGAATAAAATTTTGGACAAAATTTTCTGTAGGAATAAAATTTTTGACAAAATTTTCTATAGGAATAAAATTTTTGACAAAATTATCTCTAAGAATAAAACAACATTTTCCCTAGGAATAAAAAAATATTTTTATAGGAATAAAATTTTTGGACAAAATTGTCTAGAGGAATAAAATTTTGACAATAATTGTCTATAAGAATAAAATTTTTGATAAAATTTCCTATAGGAATAAAATTTTGACAAAATTAACTCTAAGAATAAAACAACATTTTCCCTAGGAATAAACAAATATTTCCAGAGGAATAAAATTTTGACAAAAATTGTTATAGGAATAATATTTTTGGACAAAATTTTCTATAGGAAAAAATTTTGACAAAATGTTCTATAGGAATAAAATTTTGACAAAATTTTCTATAGGAATAAAATTTTGACAAAATTTTCTATAGCAATAAAATTTTGACAAAATTTTCTCTGGAAATAAAACTTTGATAAAAATTCGTACAGAAAAGAAAATTCTCTATAGAAATGAAATTTTGACAAATTGTTCTATAAACATAAAATTTTGAAAAAAAAATTTTTCTATAAAGTCAATATTAAGTCAACATCTTTAAAAGTTTGAATTCTCTTTTAGGTCACACTATCAAAGTCCATTGCAGGCAAGTTTTCCTTAGAAATTTTCACTTGTTGATGCAAGCTAAAAATTTTTAAAACTTTGACAAATTTCTAATTGTCGTTATTAGTAGTTATAATAAAACAAAAAATATTTTTCTAAATGAATTCTTTCAAAGAACAATTTTTTTTTTCATATAACCAGAAAAATTTGATCAAAAACTGCAAACATTTTTTTATTTGGTAATTTTATTAGCAACATTTTCCTCAAATTATGATAATAGTTTTTTTTGCTCCAATTGGATTAAGTTATGATTTAGAAGACTATGTTAGGAAGCTTTGAGATACCATGCCGTCATCAACTGTTATCACAACCCAAGTGATGCATTTGCCTCTGACAGCCCTTTGTACAGCTTTTAACGCAATTCATGGTGAACGGTACATTCGATTTCGCCTGGTCCATTTTTCGGCTGTATATACTTTTTATATTCAACAGTTAGTGGACAAACGTAAGAAGTTATAAGATATCTGGCCATATGTAACTGTTACCGCAATGCAAGGATTTCGATTGTGGCATACTGTCTTTAGTAGAGTGTACATAAAATTCGGCTGAATATTTGTCCACATATACTTCTTAATTTCTTTAAGTCTATTCAGTTCGACATCACCCTTTTAGAATTGTCGGTCGAAGACACATTAGAACGCCAGATCTTTCATCTCTTAAAGCACACGTTCATAAACATAAAATTTTATGATTTTCCCCCTTTGTGCAAAAGGAAAAACATGTGCAAAACATTGGCGAAAACTATGTCAACATATAATTTATTAAGACCATTAAATGGTTTATGAGTAAAGAAACAACAGCAACAACAACAAATGGAAGTAAACTATTAACTAAAATAAAAAGTTTTTCCTTTTGTCACATAAAATATTAAATTAAAAATAGCGCTGGGTGAAAAGAGAAAAAATATTCTACTGCATTGCTAGAAAAAACTTTTTACAAATAAGAAAAGCATGCCATCAAAATAAGAAAAGCATGCCATCAAAAATTCACTGAATTTTGCACTAATGAAGAATTTTTTTTGAGCAAATTTTAGATAAACTAGATGTTTTTTTGACGCTAAAAAAAATTTTATATTTTTTATTTGCTTTTAAGAAATTTTTTAGCGTCAAAGAAAATTTGGTTAGTCCAAAAAGGAAAGCATTAGTCCATAGGAAAGCATTTTTTCTTTGTGTGTAAAAACATTTCGTATGAAATTTTTCACTGCCAGAATACCATCGAATTATAGTGTTGATGAAGTGTTAATGAAATCGAGACTGTATTCCATGTCAATTTTCGTTGATTCTATTTGGATATGTTTTACGTTTTCTTTTCATTTCTTTTTGTATCTTCTTCTTCGAAAATACCAAAAATATAGCCCATAGAAATGGAAATGGGCCCATGATAATGAAAGTTACCTTTTTCGTTGATGTTTTGCCTACCCCATATATGTTGTGGTAGGCAAAACCATATTAGCATACATTCGACATCATTCTACTAAATTGGGCATTTTAAATGGCAAAGACATAATAAACATAATTTTTTTTTAATTAATTTCGAGCAAGGTCAAAAATGGACACAAATTTGGTAGAATTTCATTTTATAAATTTGATATCTATCTTTCAAAAAACTTTCGATTATGATATATGACACAATAAATTTATTATAAAGACTGGCGATAGAAATATAACTTGTTGATTTTCTCCTAAATCATACATCAACATAATTTCATTGCAAACAAAATTATATGTTTGTGTGTATTTGTTTTATTTTTTTTTTCAGAAATTTTCTAAAGCCCAAAGAAATTTTCCTTTTTTTATTTGGTTTTATTAAGGACCTATATCTCTATTTGTCAAAATTGTATTTTTACAGAAAATTAGTCAAAATTTTATTTCTATAGAGAATTTTCCCTTATATAGGAAATAAATCTAAATAAATCTTTGTACAAATATCTCTCTTTTCCTTTACCAATGTGAAATCGTCGATTTGAGTGCAGCCTTTTTTTCGGAAGGTTAAAGTGTGGTTCACTTTGGGTTTAGTGTACTACCCGAATTTATTCTCATAATTGGTTGATAGTTTTGCTGCAAGTAGAGTATGATGATGAGGAATGTGGTAATTCCGAAACGTGCGTCCATCCAACCATCTTGTAGTCTGTAGGGCTTTGCCCAAAAAAATTTGGCAAACAATATTTTCCTCTGTTGGTTAAGCTACTCTGTTGGTTTTAAGCTGAGATCTAAATAACAAATAAAAATGTATTTCCATAGAAAAACTTTATATCTATAGAAAAATTTGTCAAAACTTTATTTCTAAAGCAAATTTTGTCAAAATGTTATTTCTATAGATTTTTTTTCAACATTTTATTTCTATAGAAAATGTTGTCAAAATTTTATTTCTAAACAAAATTTACCAAAAATTGGTAGACTTTTGTTAAATTAACAAAAAAAAAAACGTATTTTGAGTTCCATAGAAAATTTTGGCCATATATAATGTCTAGGAAAAAATTTGTCAAAAGAAAATTTTGTCAAAATTATTTCTATAGAAAATTTTGTCAAAATCTTATTTCTATAGAAAATTTTGTCAAAATTCTATTTCTATAGAAAATTTTGTCAAAATTCTATTTCTATAGAAAATTTTGTCAACATTTTATTTCTATAGAAAATTTTGTCAAAATTCTATTTCTATAGAAAATTTTGCCAAAATTTTATTTCTATAGAAAATTTTGCCAAAATTTTATTTCTATAGAAAATTTTGTCAAAATTTTATTTCTATAGAATATTTTGTAAAAATTTTATTTCTAAAGAAAATTTTGTAAACATTTTATTTCTATAGAACATTTTGCCAAAATCTTATTTCTATAGAAAATTTTGTCAACATTTTATTTCTATAGAAAATTTTTTCAAAATTTTATTTCTATAGAAAATTTTGTCAAAATTTTATTTCTACAGAAAATTTTGTCAAAAATTTATTTCTATAGAAAAATTTCTCAAAATTTTAATTCTAAAGAACATTTTGCCAAAATTTTATTTCTTTAGAAAATTTTTCCAAAATTTTGTTTCTATAGAAAATTGTGCCAAAATTTTATTTCTATAGAAAATTTTGCAAAAATTTTATTTCTATAAAACATTTTTTCAAAATTTTAGTTCTATAGAAAATTCTGTCAAAATTTTAGTTCTATAAAAAATGTTGTCAAAATTTTAATTCTATAGAAAATTTTGCCAAAATTTTATTTCTATAGAAAATTTTGCCAAAATTTTATTTCTATAGAAAATTTTGTCAAAATATTATTTTTATAGAAAACTTTCTCAAAATTTTATTTCTATAGAAAATTTTGTAAAAATTTTTATTTCTATAGAATATTTTGTCAAAATTTTATTTCTATTGAAAATTTTGTCAAAATTTAATTTCTATCGAAAATTTTGTCAAAATTTTATTTCTATAGAATATTTTGTCAAAATTTTGTTAAATTAACAAAAAACGTATTTTGAGTTTGTCCAAATTTACTTTCCATAGAAAATTTTGTCCAATATAATTTCTAGGAAAAAATTTGTCAAAAGAAAATTTTGTCAAAATTCTATTTCTATAGAAAATTTTGTCAAAATTTTATTTCTATAGAAAATTGTGGCAAAATTTTATTTCTATAGAAAATTTTATTTCTATAGAAAATTTTGTCAAAATTCTATTTCTATAGAAAATTGTGGCAAAATTTTATTTCTATAGAAAGTTTTGTGAAAATTTTATTTCTATAGAAAATTTTGTGAAAATTTTATTTCTATAGAAAATGTTGTTAAAATTTTACTTCTGTAGAAAATTTTGCCAAAATATTATTTCTTTAAAAAATTTTGCCAAAATTTTATTTCTATAGAAAATTTTGTCAAAATTTTATTTCTGTAGAGGATATTGGTAAAATTTTATTTTTATAAAAATATTGGTAAAATTTTAGTTCTACCCAGCAAAAACTCTCATTACCCGGTAATCTTGTAGGTAAGCCTATTTAAAAATTAATAACCACTTATTAATTGGCATCGCTTCGGATTACATTTACATACGCATGTCCTAGGAGGAAAGTACTTCTACCCAGGCATACTTTCGGCCATAAAATAAGTAGTGCATTTAAAGCATATAATCACCTAATATGTAATGACTTATTCGTAGATACACCAAAGCTTGCAAAATAGCCACTTATTGTCTCAGGCAACCAAATCTCGAAAATATTGATTTCTATCGCCGATTACAATGGATCAAAATATGGGGAGTGGTGCTGTAATAGGAGAACTACTTGAATAGAAATAGAATATTGTATAAATAAACAAAAAATCTAATAAATAATCTAAATAAGATTACACTCAAATTAATTTCACACTTAAAATAGAAATAAATGTAGGTTGTTTAAGGGAGTTGGATTCGTGAATTACGTTATAATATATCCAATAACCAATTCACATAAGGTTCGAAATCTACTAAAAGTGGATTTTAAGTCTCTTTTTTATAAGGCAAATGGCATTTGAAATTTAGTTTAAGCGCATTTTGGAAGTGTAATGTCAATGAGGTATAAGAAAGCATTTATTTAAAACATAATGTGATAATGCCATTAAACACAATTATTATGAAATATTTGTGATAAAAAATTCTTAACGGAAAATTTTTCAGAATTGCCTTTACATTACATATTCTTTTTTATTTTTTATGTAAGTGCTCGATTATGTGAATAATTATATTAACTACAACTGCCTAAAAATTTGAGAATAACAATTCGAAAATTACCGAGAAGTATTTATTTTTGTCATTACAAGTTAGTCATTATAACTCGCCGCAATGTAATGCAACGTGTAATGACAGCTTTACTCCTGGTAATGTCAATTGTAATGAGATGTGGTTACCTAGTTTTTGCTGGGTATAGAGAATTTGTTCCAAATTTTATTTCTATAGAATTTTTTTTTCCAAATGGTGGGATAGGTACTGGCGGTTACAATGGTGTTAAATAGATGGTAAAAAGTGGAATAAATTGAGAGAGCAGTATTCGTATAAACCTGGGGTCCATTCCATCCAGGTCTACAGCATTGGACTTAACTATGGAAAAGCTCTCTATGAAGTCATCTTGGGTTAGGCACCTGAACTCGAAATTGTTCCTTTCAGCTTTCGCCTACACTGTCATCAGTGTCAAAGAAGAACATGTCTGTCGGAGGGGCAGGAATATAACTGTCTGATGACTTTGATTTTCCTGGGGTGGAATACAATGTTAGTAAAAACAAGTAAGGAAAGTCTAAAGTCGGGCGGGGCCGACTATATTATACCCTGCACCACTTTGTAGATCTAAATTTTCGATACCATATCACATCCGTCAAATGTGTTGGTGGCTATATATAACGGTTTGTCCCAAATACATACATTTAAATATTACTCGATCTGGACAGAATTTGATAGACTTCTACAAAATCTATAGACTCAAAATTTAAGGCATTAACCCTGGGGTGGAACACAATGTTAGTAAAAAACAAGTAAGTAAAGTCTAAAGTCGGGCGGGGCCGACTATATTATACCCTTCACCTCTATGTAGGCCAAAATTTGTGTTACCATCTCAACTACTTCACATTTGCTGGAAGCTATATAAAGGAGACAATTTTTTTACTTCTACAAAATCTCTAGAATTAAAATTTAAATCGGCTAACGCTATCCAGTTAATTGGAGGAAACTTCCATTGAAAATGGGTCTAATATGGGTAACAGTCTACCATATTTCCCCAACTCTGGTGTACGTATATATGGGAGCTATATATAATCTGAAACGGTTTTGACTAAATTTGTCATGTATAGTTAGAATAATAATTCTGCTATCTATGCGAAATTTCACGTAAATGGGAATATAACTTTGGCCCCCCTGGTCATTTGAGTGCAAATCGGACGGAAGATATATATGGGAGCCATATCTAAATCTGAACCGATTTCAACCAAATTTGGCACAATTACCGATACTACTAAACGTACTCCTTGTGCGAAATTTGAAGCAAATCACGGCAAAGCCCTGTATTTTGAGGCCATATAAGTTCAAATCGGACGAAAGATATATATCTCCCATATATATCTTTCGTCTGATTTGAACATCTAAATCTGAATCGATTATGACCATATTTGGCACATACAATAGTATCGTTAAAAGTACCGCTTGTGCAAAATTTGAAGTAAGTTAGGGCAAAACTCTAGCTTTTGAGACCATATAAGTCCAAATCGGGCGAAAGATATATATGTGGATATCTAAATCTGAACCGTTTTTAACAAAATTAACGCTACTATTAAATGACACACTTAACGATACTATTAAATGTACCCTTTGTGCAAAATTTGAAGCAAATCGCGGCAAAACTCTGGCTTTTGTGGCCATATAAGTTCAAATCGGACGAAAGATATATATGGGAGCTATATCTAAATCTGAACCGATTTGGCTGATATTTTGCAGGATTTTCGAGATGCATAAAATATTTGGATGTACGATATTTCAAGAAAATCGGTTAATAAACACGCTAACTATGACCAAATCGGGGATAAATATATATGGCAGCTATATCTAAATCTGAACCGATTTTTTCCAAAACCAATAGCGATTGTCTCTGTCCCAAGAAACGGCCCTATGCCAAATTTGAGGACGATCGGACTTAAATTGCGAGCTGTACTTTGTGCACAAAATTACATATACAGACAGACGGACAGACAGACAGACAGACAGACGGACATCGCTAAATCGACTCAGAATTTAATTCTAAGCCGATCGGTATACTAAAAGATGGGTCTATGACCACTATTTTTTGGCGTTGCATACAAATGCACAAACTTATTATACCCTGTACCACAGTAGTGGTGAAGGGTATAAATATGGGAAACATTTAAAACTGAAGCAATTTTAAGGAAACTTCGCAAAAGTTTATTCATGATTTATCGCTCGATACATATGAATTAGAAGTTTAGGAAAATTAGTGTCACTTTTACAACTTTTCGACTAATCAGTGGCGATTTTACAAGGAAAATGTTGGTATTTTGACCATTTTTGTCGAAGTACTACTAGTTGTAGTCCTAGTGCAAATTTTCAACCAAATTGGGGTAAAACTCTGGCTTCTGGGACCGTATTAGTCCATATCGGGCGAAAGATATATATGGGAGCTATATCTAAATCTGAACCGATTTCAACCAAATTTGGCACGCATAGCTACAATGCTAATTCTACTCCCAGTGCAAAACCAAATTGGGGTAAAACACTGGCTTCTGGGACCGTATTAGTCCATATCGGGCGAAAGATATATATGGGAGCTATATCTAAATCTGAACCGATTTCGATAAAATTTGGCACACTTGACTATAGTACTAATTGTTCTTTTTGTACAAAATTTTAAGCAAATTAGGGTAAAACTCTGGCTTCTGGGGCCATATAAGTCCAAATCGGGCGAAATATATATATATGGGAGCTATATCTAAATCTGAACCGATTTCTTCCAAAATCAATAGGGATCTATTCTGAGCCAAAACACATACTTGTGCCAAATTTGAAGTCGATTGGACTAAAACTGCGACCTAGACTTTGATTACAAAAATGTGTTCACGGACAGACGGACATGGCTATATCGACTCAGGAGCCCACCCTGAGCATTTTTGCCAAAGACACCATGTGTCTATCTCGTCTCCTTCTGGGTGTTGCAAACATATGCACTAAATAACTTATAATACCCTGTTCCACAGTGTGGCGCAGGGTATAAATATGGGAAACATTTAAATCTGGAGCCATTTTTTAGCAACTTCGCAAAAGTGTATTTATGATTTATCGGTCGATAGATATGTATTAGACGTCGATAGATTATGTATTAGCACAAAATTTCCCGCAGATTGGATTACAAATTTGACCTCCGTGGTCATATGAGTTAAAATCGTGGGAAAGATATATATGGGAGCTATATTTAAATCTGATCCGATTTCAACCAAATTTGGCGTGTGTTAATTCTACTCCCTGTGCAAAATTTCACGTAAATCGGATTACGTCTTTGATCTCTGCTGTCATATGAGTGTAAATTGGACGGAAGATATATATTAGAGCTATATCTAAATCTGAACCGATTTCAACCAAAATTGGAATGTTAATATACATTCACTTTAATTCTACTTGCTATACAAAGTTTCACGTAAATCAAAGTAAAACTTTGGTCTCTGTGGTTATATGAATTTAGCGTGGATGAAGGATATATATGGGAGCTATATCTAAATCTTAACCAAAATTGGCATACATATCCAGAACGTTAATTCTACTCCCTGTATAACATTTAAAGGAAATCAGGGCAAACTCTGGCTTCTGGGGCAATATAAATGCATATCGGGCGAAAGATATATTTAGGAGCCAAATTTGAAGTCGATTAAAATTGCCTAAACCTAGACTTTGATTACAACAATGTGCTCACAGACAGACGGACGGACAGACGGATATGGCTAGATCGACCCAGGGGACGGGCCTGAACAATATTGCCAAAGACACCATATGTCTATCTCGTTTCATTCTGGGTGTTTCAAACATATGCACTTACTTATAATACCCTCTTCCACAGTGTGGCGCTGGGTATAAAAACAATTGAGTTTTGCAATCATCATCAATTAAATTCAATTAAAAAATTAATTGAAATTTGCTTACACAAAAAAATTTTTTCTGATTCAATCACAAAATTAATTGATCCAATTAATTTTTTAAACGAAACGTCTTCAATCACGAAAATTATAGTATCAATCACTGTTTTAACTAGGCATAAAAAAGACTTGATTAAAAAATTAATTGATTTCATTAGCAAATTACAATCAATTGTTTAATTGATTCAATTAAATTTGTTGATTGCAAAATTCAATTAATTTTTTAATTAAAATTGAAACTATTTTTTAATCGATATACTATATTTTAATCACTTTCTATTTTGAAATATTTTTAGTGATTGATAACATCATTTTCATGACATTTCAATTAAAAAATTAATTGGATATATTAATACGTGATTGAATCAGAAAAAAAATTGTGTGTAGGATAACTTCAAAATTTTTTTGCTGGGATGTTACCTTGACCATTTTAATAGCCACCGTTGCATTAAAGAGTTCATATATAGCATTATGCAAAAAATTAACAGAGATGAGTTCGTATATGTCATGCCAATTTATTTGTCTGAACACATTCTACAGTTCAATATAATTCAAATTACGGAAATTACGCGGTACGTGTATTCTAGTTGTTCCTTTTGTGTTTTCTATTTCTGAGGACAGTCAGTATGTCTTACTCAATTTGAGATTTTCGAAAAATGCCTACTATCTTTTCTCTGAATTCAGAGTAAATCCAAATGGCTTGAGATCCGCTCCCAATGGTGTCTACAAGTTGTTTTTTTTTTCTCTGCAATAAATCTACACTACATGGTATTCGGTTTATTATTATTTTTTTTTTTGTTTAATTTTGCAAACGTTAGTGCTCTTTTAATTGGATGACTCGTGCATAGATCACCATGCTCTCTTCAACATCCCTCCAAACCCCAAACCAATATCAATAGGAGCATATATATTTTTTATAACTTTGTTGTTATTTTGGGATTTTGGGGAATGATCGAAGCATTGCGTTTGAGTGGGTTGGATTGGCTGACTGAGCAGATAGTTGGTGGCCGTTGCTGCTTCTGCTACGATTGATGATGTTCGTTCATTTGCAAGAGAGCGTTTCCTAAGAAACGATGGTGGTCCCCACCAACAACGATAACAACAACAACAACATACAAATAAATAGAATTTTTGCAAAAGAATAAAAATATGAAGAGCAGTGTCAGTCGCAGTAACGCCGTCAACCATTACTAGCAGTTTCGGCGATAAATAGCAAAGAATTCAACGACGCATAGTAGTTGATGTTATGTTTTTGTTTTTTCTTTTTAGCTGCGATATTTTTTCGCTGATGCGGTCGTTGAACCCCCTTATGAGTCCAAAAAAAAAGCAAACAAATAAAAAAGACCAACAATAACCGCAGATATTTCTGAACATTGGCAAAATAGCGTAGAAGAGGAGAAAAAAGCGTCATATCAAAAGCACTACTCAAATCTTCATAATCGTCATCGTCATCATCATCGGGAGAGAGTGCAATGACTGCTATATAGTGTGCTTGTTATTGTTTCCGCTGCTGTTGCTTCTACGGCCTGCCATAATTGTTCAACAAATAGGAAAATAATATTATTAAATTTTTGACGACTTCTTCTACTTAGACTTTTTTGCTTATCGCTACGTAGGATGAATGCGCGCGTGGCTTGATAAATTGCCTCTTACAAATCCTATATAGTATGCGTTGAAATAAATTTTTAAAGTTTCAACTTGTCATTCAAAATGAAGAAAACTTGGATCCAAAGTCATATTGATTTTGATATTTCTTCCGAGCCAAAGATGAGGCTTCTTTAAAGATAAACAAATTTTAATGAAAAGAAAAAATGTCCGGTTAAAAGTTGATACGTCATGTTAGCATATTTATTTCTATAGTAAATTGACACAATTTTCTATAGAAATAAAATTTTGATAAAATTTCCTATAGAAATAAAATTTTGATACAATTTTCTACAGAAATACGATTTTGACAAAATTTTCAATAGAAATAAAATTTTGAAAAAAAAACTCTATAGAAATAAAATTTTTACAAAATTTTCCAAAAAAATAAAATTTGGACAAAGCTTTTTATATAGAATTAAAAATTAAAAGTAGCCGACTATCAAACCCTTTTTCGGGAGGTTCAAGTGTAGTTCACGTTGGGTTGAGTGAATTACCCGAATTTATTCTGATAATTGGTTGATAGTTTTGCTGCAAGTAGAGGATGCTGATGAGGAATGTGGTAATTCCGAAACAGCTGTACATCCAACCATCTTGCAGTCTATAGGGCTTTGCCCAAATAAATTTGACAAGCATACTTTTCCTCTGTTGGTTAAGCTACACTTGTAGTTTAGTCAATGCATGGCTTTAAGCTGAGATCAAAAAAAAAAACAACAATAAGAATTAAAATTTTGATAAAAAATTTTATAGAAATTAAATTTTGACAAAATTTTCAATAGAAATGCAATTTTGAATAAAACTGTAGAAATAGAATATTTACAAAATTTTCTAAAGAAATAAAATTTTGACAAAATTTTCTATAGAAATAAAATTTTGATAAAATTTTCTATAGAAATAAAATTTTGACAAAATTTTCTTTAGAAATAAAATTTTGACAAAATTTTCAATTTTCAAAATTTTGAAAAACAATTCTATAGAAGTAAAATTTTTAGAAAATTTTCTAAAGAAATAAAATTTTGACAAAATTTTCTATAGAAATAAAATTTTGATAAAAAATTCTATAGAAATAAAATTTTGACAAAATTTTCTTTAGAAATAAAATTTTGACAAAATTTTCAATTTTCAAAATTTTGAAAAACAATTATATAGAAATAAAATTTTTACAAAATTTTCTAAAGAAATAAAATATGGACAAAATTTTGATAAAAATTTTTATTGAAATAAAATTTTGACAAAATTTTCTATATATAAATTTTGGGCAAAACTTTTTCTAGGGAAATAAAATTTTGATAAAATTTTCAATAGAAATAAAATTTTGATAAAATCTTGTATAGAAGTAAAATTTTGACAAAATTTTCAATAGAAATAACATTTTGAAAAAAAAATCTATAGAAATAAAATTTTTACAAAATTTTCGAAAGAAATAACATTTTGACAAAATTTTCTATAGAAATAAAATTTTGATAAAATTTTCTATAGGAATAAAATTTTGACCAAATTTTCTTTAGAAATAAAATTTTGACAAAATTTTCAATAGAAATAAAACGTTGAAAAAAAAATCTGTAGAGATACAATTTTTAAAAAATTTTTACAAAATGAAATTTGGACAAAATTTTCTATAGAAATAAAATTTTAACAAAATTTTCTATAGAAATGAATTTTTAACAAAATATTCTATAGAAATAAAATTTTAACAAACTTTTCTATAGAAATAAAATTTTGACACAATTTTCTATGGAAATAAAATATTGACAAAAGTTTCTATAGAAATAAAATTTTGGTAGATTATTTTTGGATCGAGTGGCAACCGTGATTATGAACCGATATGGACCAATTTTTGTGTGATTGGAGATCGACTCTATATAACTATAGACCGATATGGATCGGTTTATATGGCGGCTACATATAATTATGGACCGATGTGGCTCAATTTTTGCTTGGTTGTTAGAGACCATATACCCACCATATGTACCAAATTTCAGCCCGATCGGATGAAATATGCTTTTTTTTAGATGCTCCGCAAGCCAAATCTGAGGATCCGTTTGTATTGGGGCTATACGTAAAAGTGGAGCGATATGGCCCATTTGCAATACCATCTGACCTACATCAATAACAACTACTTGTGCCAAGTTTCAAGTCGATAGCTTGTTTCGTTCGGAAGTTAGCGTGCTTTCAACAGACGGACGGACATGCACGGACGAAAAAGACTGTGTTTCATATGTTTGGGTATAAACATTATATGTTTGGAACAAAAATTTTTAAACACAATATTTTTGAGTGCAAACATATAATGTTCATAAACTAGCATAATATGTTTGGGACATATATGTTAATATGTTAGAACATATTATGTTTGGGACATAAAATGATGGTAAATATAATATGCTTGGATGCAAACATATATTAATTTAGAAATAGCCCATAAACATATATGTGTTTACAAAGAGAGACAAAGTCTATGCTGGAAGTAAAATAATAAAAGTAACCAATTGGCGCATTATAAATATATATACACAAAGAAAATTTCATTAAATATAGGAAAAATACTATGTGTGAATATAAACAAGTATAAATTTACATATTATGAGTAAAAATATATATGTTGTGTATAAGACTTCGCCAAAAATTGTATATGCTTAAGTAAAATATTAAAATGAGTATTCGGAGAGAAAATTCATTCGGAACCACGATAAAATATATTTGTTCTTTCATGTTATGATACCCATTTTTAAGTCAAATCCCTTAATTATAACGACAACACGACTTCATTGAAAGTATCGACCTTTGAAGATCTATAAAGACAAAGATTAGTTCCTCTTTATTAATGAGTAGTCCTAGAGGAGTTGACGGATTTTTTCGAAAATAAAAGTGGGCATTGAGTTCGAGTTTTGCCGCTAAAATTATTTCTCATTTTAGCGGCAAAACCAGAATAACATTACAACTTTTTTCGGTAAATTGTATTATAACATGGTGGGGAAACATCCAAAGCAACAATTGAATAAGTTTATTTTCTTTAAAAGAAATTATTAAAGAAAAGTAAAAGGGTAAACATGGCCATTTTAACGTGATAATGTCAATTTATACCGGCCTTAAGATTTAAATTAAGTACAAAATTATTCGTTAATAAAAATTCATATTTATTTGTATTTCTAAATTAATGGTGTTACATGCTAGCAAACAATTGTTCACACCAAAATAAATTTATGTGCTGTTTTAAAATTACTGTTTAGAATTTAAATATAATGTGCTTTTGAATGGTTATCGTCAACCTTAGGATTCGATGGAAAAATATTTATATATACTCGACTTCACGTTCTTCTTTTGTAAAAGTTTTTGCATTTCTTCGAAAATTTTAAACTTGTATACAAAAACCTTTATTTGTTACACAATTTTTATTGTTGCAATAAAAAAATAATATTTGATTTGAACTTAGTCCATTTCGTTTATATCAAGCACTTTTCTTTTCTGACTTTAAGTCTTTTATAAAACACACTTTACAATTTCGTAGTAAAAATTTAATATTTTAATAATTTAATATAATAGTATGTAATGCTGAACACCTTTTCGGGAACTTCCGAACGTATCTGGAATATATGTTAAAAAATATATTAAAAAAAAAAAATTGTGTTGGTCGAAGCAGGGATCGAACCCAGGTCCCCTGTCACGCAAGGCGGACGACCAACCACTGCTCCACGCTGCCAACAAATGTATGTTTAACAATGTTATGTTTGCATCGGCTCGTGGGCGCCGCAAGCTATGCTATGTAAATATAACTTATAACGATAATTATCTCTTGATGACCATAACAGCTACGTAGGCCAGTGGTTAGTGTGCTGGCTTACAAACTGTGTGGTCCGCTGTTCGAATCCCCGTCCGGCAAAAGGTAAAATTAAAAAAAATATAAAATATAATAATTTCTTCTAAAATGTTTGTATTACAGAAAAATGTGAGGGAATATACAATTAGGCAGAAAAAAATTTGAGCACAATCTTCTTTGGGAGAAAATTCTTGTAAGCATATAATATTTTTGGGTTCAAAATGTTTCCAAACATATTATATGTTCACATAAGGCAACATTATTGAATTTGGATGGAAAAATACAAAATATTTGGAACTTAGACTACCCAAACATATTATATTGTTTAGACCAATATGCTTTCAAACATATTATATATTGGAAGAAATCAAACATATAAATGTATGGGCAATACCCAAAAATTTATATTCTAGAAGCAAAATATGTTTGGGAGTATATGTTACAGAAGCGATTTTTTTTGAGGGTGTGCTTAGATCGACTCAGAATTTCACCCCGACCCAGAATATATACTTAATGGGGTCTTAGAGCAATATTTCGATGTGTTACAAACGGAATGACAAAGTTAATATACCCTCCATCCTATGGTGGAGGGTATAAAAATTGTGGGGCCTATATCTTGCGAACGGTAAAAGATAATTGCACACGTACGCAAACTTTTTTGTAGAGCTTTACAAGTTTTACCCAGCAAAGAAAAAATCATCGAAATCAAAATTTCGGTGTTGACAGCTAAACAAAATTTAATACCCCCGAGGTGACCAACTCTCAAGGCCTACAGGTCAGGGTCCCACAAGGGACCCACAAATTTGCAAACTTAAAGGAAAATACTTCAGCTTTCACACACAGAAAAATTATGTTGATATTTTCATCCGTTCAAATGTTACAGAATTATTTCCAAAAAAAAGCGATTTGGAACCACTGTGCGTCGATCGGTTGTTAAATAAGCGTAATATGACCCCGTTTGTTGAAATCGAGCGACACATATGTTATATATGGGGCCTCTATCTAACTGTGATCCGATCCGATTTTTTTATATTCAATAGCGTTTGTCCTTCGATCTGTATATAATTTATGTGGTCTAAAAAAAAAATAATTTTTTTGCAGATCAAATTTATTGTACCCTGAGCACTACACTAAAAAAAGTGAAAAAATGGCACATACGCCGATTTAATTATATTTTAGTTCATGGAATTATTCTATTTTGAGAAAGTTTTCTTTAATTCAATAATTTTTTGTGTACGTTACTTAAATGAATTTTAAAATTGGGGAAAATTATACACAAATGAAGCATCAACAGTTACTAAATTCGTGTGTCCTACAAAATAGTTTATAATTTCTTAAAATTTGTAAATTTTGATTCGTCAATCTTACCATGAGTCAACTTCAACCACCTGAAATTGTATGAATTAAGATGTAATCCTTTACGACCAGATTTTTTCAAAGAAGTTATTATAATATGTGATATATGTATAACCTTTCGATATCGACGTAAAGTCAAAATTCTATGTCACATTTATCACAATGGACTGAATAGTCTAAGTGAGCCTGATACATCGGGCTGCCACCTAACCTATGTCACATTTCTCCTGGCTTGGCCCATAATCTTATAATAATAAAATTTAATTTATTTTGAATAATTCTGTCAAATGTTGTATTCACGACATTTTGTTATTTCTATTAATTGGAAACCCATCATTTTTGAAGGATAATTAGCTATTTTGATTTATTTTCATTTCAATAAATAAACAATTTCAAAAAAAAAATGTATATCAATTTGCTGCTATAAAATACGCCTCTATTCACTTTGCTCTTTCCCAAATAAAGTTGAGGTAGAAAGAGCAAAGTGATTTTCTCTACTTTTGTGAGGGAAATGTTAGATAAGATTGGTAAACAAATAGTTTCATTTGTTCTGATTTCATGAAAATAGAAAAAAATCATATTTCTCTATGATGGAATTATAAGTGGCGAAATTCGGTGAAGTTCAAGGTGTAATCAACTAAAAATAAAGAAACGTATATACACCCCACACAAATTAAAAAAAAAATATGTATACAAAAATCTTAGCAGCCCAACACTATAACAGATAGTTATAGTTTGCTGCCTTGCTATCTTTTCTCCGAGGGCTTCTACTCATTGCAAAACATTGAACTGCGAACGGACTGCGTTCAATACGCAACAAAAGTTTTTTACTACTCGCAAATTTCGTTGATTCTTTAGACTGACTACTTTGGGGTACATACATACCGCAAAACATAATCTCTTAAAATGAATGAGAGGTAATGTAGAAATGAAGGCTTATACGAGAATAGAAAAAATATAGAACGCGTGAACTATACGCAACACGTCAAAGTAAATCGAAAACAAATTTTGAACACAACTATCATTCTTTTTTTTTTGTTGTTGGCAAAAGAGACTCGAGAACAATGACGAACTGCGATTGTCAACAGAATTGTGTGAAGTCAAGTGAATTATGTCGAAGTGAAAACAACAATTCTTTGGTTTTTCTCTGCCTGCCTCTGGACAGAGCAAGCAAGAATTGTGGTGAATGATGAAGCACTTGTTTGTTTTTTCGTATGCTCGGTACTATGCTCGTAGGCGATATAATATCGACAAGAGTGTAAAAACTAGCTACGTTTTTTTTTATTGAATAAAGCACAGTGGAGCAAAACTAAAACATGATCGAAAAAAACATGTTGGCATCAGGACAACGTAGGCGAAAAATAAATTTCTTTTCTCAGAAACTAAATTTTAGATCACACAGAGACCATAAATCGCACGGACCATAAACTTTGTCGCTATAGCCCCATCAACGCACAGGCATACAGTCGAGTAGTTCTATTTATAGACACAAATCGATTTAAAGAAACTGCATATAAAGAAAACCAACCACTTGGAGTTGATCCCTTCCTTACAAATGACATACCAAATACAACTTTTGGAAACGGAAATAATGTAATCATACATATACGAGGGCAGTTCGGAAACTTCTTAGCCTAGCACAAAAAGCGCGGTATAAACAGAAAAAAGTTAAGTGTTTTGGAAACTTCCATCTCTGTTATGAACACATGTTAAGTTTTGTTTCGATCTGGCAACTCCTTCATATAGAAACATGACACATCCGCAATTTTTTTACAATGGAAAAATTATAAATCCGTGCTGTCATTAAATATTTACATAAAAAAGATTTATCGGGACAAGAAATTCATAATGATATGGTGAATGTGTTAGGTGAAAGTGCTCCTTCATTTGCAACAGTAAAAAATTGGGTTGCTGAATTTAAACGTGGTCGTACAAGCATTGAAGATGAACCACGTAGTGGACGTACAAAAACTGCAACAATAATAGAAATTGTAGCCAAAGTGCATGATATGGTATTAAATGATCGACGAATAAATGTGCGTGAAATTGCTAATATCATGGGCATCTCAAATAATCAAGTCCATTTAATTTTGCATGAAGATTTTTTTTTTAATTTTGCATGAGTACCGCATTTGGTAACAGTCAATCAAGAACGCATAAGAATGAACATTTCTCAAGCTTGTTTGGATCGTTTTAAGAGAAATAAAATTGATTTTAAGCGTCGTTTCATAACTGTTGATGAGACATGGATCCACCACTATACTCCAGAGACAAAAGAACAATTCAACCAATGGACTGAAGCTGGAGGTAGTGCCCCAAAGAAGGCAAAATCGGCTGGTAAGGTTATGGCAACGGTTTTTTGGGACTTCAAAGCTATTTTATTGATTGACTATCTGCAAAAGGGTAAAACAATAAATTGCAACCCTTTAGATCAATTAAATGTACAAATTCGAGAAAAACGTCCTGAGATTATATTGAAAAATAGAAATATTTTTGAAAAACTAACTATTCTCTTTCATTGATAGGCTAAGAAGTTTCCGAACCGCCCTCGTATAAGGGTTTCCTTTAGTATTCCTGGATTAGAGAACAAAAACAAATATTAATCATCGAAAATCGTTTTATGGTTTTTCAAAATATTCCCCATTAAGGTCTATACACTTTTGCATGCCTTTGAACCAATTGTCGAAACATTTTTGCCATTGATTGAGGTATCTCCAATAGATGCATTCTGAATTATAAATTCTGGTATTAAATTTTCGATTGGTGTTTACTTTCGGGCTTGTACCACTGTTGCCACATTTGCTAGAATTCTACCAAAAATAGTAGATTTTTTATTGTTTGGTAGATTGTTAGAAATTTTAATGTTTTGGTAAATTTTGCAAAATATTCCTCTCCAACTAAGAGATACTTCAGAAATTTTTAATAGAAATAAAATTTTGACAAAATTTTCTATCGCAATAAAATATTGAAAAAAAAATCTTTAGAACAAAATTTTGACAAAATTTTCTAAATAAATAAAAATTTGGCAAAATTTTCTATAGAAATAAATTTTAGGCAAAATTGTCTATAGAAATAAAATTTTGACATAATTTTCTATAGAAATAAAATATTGACAACATTTTCTATCGAAATGAAATATTGACAAAATATTCTATAGAAATACAATTTGGATAAAATTCTCTCCAGAAGTAAAATGTTGATAAAATTTTCTATCGAAATAAAATATTGCAAACAAAAATCTATAGAAAAAAATTTAACAAAATTTTCTATAGTAATAAATTTTATGCAAAATTGTCCATAGAAATAAAGTTTTGAAAAAATCGAAACAAAATATTTAAAAAATTTTTAATCGAAATAAAACATTGACAAAATTTTCTATAGAAAGAAAATTTTGCCAAAATGTTCTATAGAAATAAAATTTTGATAAAATTCTCTACAGAAATAAAATTTTGATAAAATTTTCTATCGAAATAAAATATTAAAAAAATCTATAGAAAAAAAATTTGACAACATTTTCTAAATAAATAATTTGACAAAATTTTCTATAGAAATAAAATGTTAACAAAATTTTCTATAGAAATAAAATTTTGGCAAAATTTTCTATAGAAATAAAATGTTTACAAAATTTTCTATAGAAATAACATTTTGACAAAATTTTCTATAGAAAAAAATTTGCAAAATTTTCTACATGAAAAAAAATTGACAAAATTTTCTAAAGAAATAAAATTTTGACAAATTTTTCTTTAGAAATAAAATTTTGACAAATTTTTCTAAAGAAATAAAATTTTGATATAATTTTCTATAGAAATAAAATGTTGACAAAATTTTCAATATAAATAAAATTTTTACATAATTTTCTATAAAAATAAAATTTTGGCAAATTTTTCTATAGAAATAAAATGTATTTCTATCACACAAAAAATTTTCACGAAAATTTTTCCAATTAAAATTTTAATTGAGTTTTAAAAAATATTCAATTAAAAATTTAATTGATTCAACAAATTTTTTAATTGAAACAAAAATCAATCACAAAAATAATAGTATCAATTAATTTTTTAATTGGATCAATTAACTTTTTAATTGACCTTCAATTAATTTTTTAATTGATACTATCATTTCTGCGATTGAAGACATTTCAATTAAAAATTAATTGGATCAATTAATTTCGTGATTGAATCAGAAATTTTTTTTTGTGTGTATAGAAATAAAATTTATTTCTATAGAAATAAAATTTTCTATTGAAAAAAAAATTTGCAAAATTTTCTATACAAAAAAAAAATTGACAAAATTTTCTATAGAGATAAAATTCTGACAAATTTTTCTATAGAAATAAAATTTTGACATAATTTTCTATAGAAATAAAATTTTGGCAAAATTTTCTATAGAAATAAAATGTATTCTATAGAAATAAAATTTATTTCTATAGAAATAAAATTTATTTCTATAGAAATAAAATTTATTTCTATAGAAATACAATTTATTTCTATAGAAATACAATTTATTTCTATAGAAATAAAATTTTGACAAAATTTTCTATAGAAATAACATTTTGACAAAATTTTCTATAGAAAAAAAAAATTGCAAAATTTACTATATAAAAAAAAAAATTGACAAAATTTTCTATAGAGATAAAATTTTGACAAATTTTTCTATAGAAATAAAATGTTGACAAAATTGTCTATAGAAATTAAATTATGACAAAATTGTCTATAGAAATAAACTGTTGACAAAAATGTCCATAGAAATAAACTGTTGACATAATTTTCTATAGAAATAAAATTTTGGCAAAATTTTCTATAGAAATAAAATGTTGACAAAATTATCTATAGAAATAAAATGTTGACAACATTTTCTATAGAAATAAAATGTATTTCTATAGAAATAAAACAAAATTTTCTATAGAAATAACATTTTGACAAAATTTTCCATAGAAATAAAAATTTTCTATAGAAAAAAAATGTTGACAAAATTTTCCATAGAAATAAAATTTTGACATAATTTTCTATAGAAATAAAATTTTGGCAAAATTTTCTATAGAAATAAAATGTTTACAAAATTTTCTATAGAAATAAGATTTTGACAAAATTTTCTATAGAAAAAATTTGCAAAATTTTATATAGCAAAACTTTGCAAAATTTTCTATACAAAAAAATTGACAAAATTTTCTATAGAAATAAAATTTTTTCAAAATTATCTATAGAAATAAAATGTTGACAAAATTATCTATAGAAATAAAATGTTGACAAAATTTTCTATAGAAATAACATTTTGACAAAATTGTGTATAGAAATAAAATGTTGACAAAATTTTCCATAGAAATAAAATTTTGACATAATTTTCTATAGAAAAAAAATGTTGACAAAATTTTCCATAGAAATAAAATTGTGACATAATTTTCTATAGAAATAAAACAAAATTTTCTATAGAAATAACATTTTGACAAAATTTTCCATAGAAATAACAATTTTCTTTAGAAAAAAAATGTTAACAAAATTTTCCATATAAATAAAGTTTTGACATAATTTTCTATAGAAATAAAATTTTGGCAAAATTTTCTATAGAAATAAAATGTTTACACATTTTTCTATAGAAATAAAATTTTGACTAAATTGTCTATAGAAATATAATGTTGACAAAAATTTCCATAGAAATAAAATTTTTACATAATTTTCTATAGAAATAAAATTTTGGCAAAATTTTCTATAGAAATAAAACGTTTACAAAATTTTCTATAAAAATAAAATTTTGACAAAATTTTCTATAGAAATAACATTTTGACAAAATTTTCTATAGAAACAAATTTGCAAAATGTTCTATACAAATAAAAATGTACAACATTTTCTATAGAAATAAAATTTTGACATAATTTTCTATAGAAATAAAATTTTGGCAAAATTTTCTACTGAAATAAAATGTTTACAAAATTTTCTTTAGAAATAAAATTTTGACAAAATTTTCTATAGAAATAACATTTTGACAAAATTTTCTATAGAAATAAAATTTTGACGAAATTTTCTATAGAAATAACATTTTGACAAAATTTTCTATAGAAAAAATTTGCAAAATTTTCTATACAAAAAAAATTGAAAAAATTTTGTATAGAAATAAAATTTTGACAAATTTTTCTATAGAAATAAAATTTTGACATAATTTTCTATAGAAATAAAATGTTGACAAAATTTTCCATAGAAATAAAATTTTGACATAATTTTCTATAGAAATAAAATTTTGGCAAATTTTTCAATAGAAGTAAAATGTATTTCTATAGAAATAAAATTTTGACAAAATTTTTTATAGTTTTTTTTTTTGCTCACTGTATATACAGCCTTTTTTTGTCTGTGTAGATATGTAATCTGCCTTTTTTATCAAACATACAATTTAGAGGACAATGATTGTTGATGATAGTCTTTATTAGATCTTTGTACGCAAACCATAGTAGATGGGACATAAGATTCGGCCTGGCCGAACTTTTGGCTCTATATTCTTGTGATTGCTTTAATTGAAACATTTTTGCTCCACTGTACCCCATCTAAATGTTTTCAAATGCTTCTTTATAATTGCTAAGGCATTTGTTGATCGCCGAAGGTGTTGTGTGAAAAAACAGCAACCATACACTAGAAGAAAAGCTCTTCTTTTGCATAAAAAGCTTCTTTATTTCCAAAAGAGATTCGTTTGTTTTGTGTTGAAGAAACTGAAGACCACAACAATGACTCTGGACAATGTTGATTAAAATTTCCAATAGTTTTGTTATTTTTTTTTAAGTTTATTCTAATGGCAACATAAACAGAACGTCATAGTATACGAAAATATGGGATTTCAAATCGCATGAACATCACACAACGACTACAATCACTTGTAAAATGCTAAAATGTGAGCATAAGAGCTAAATAGAGAAAGAGTACAAGAGAATATGTGAGAGGGTTGGTGTCTCTGGTGGCCAAATACTTGATTTCGTAAACAACAGCAGCAGCAACAACAACAACATTAGCCACAACAACAAACCAATGTAGAATCTAAGAACTCTAACAAAATGCGTTCAATGTGTTTTTGTCATCTACGCACTATCGTAAAATCCGGTTCCTTTCACGATCTCAAGAAGAGTGGTGCGATGCGGTGGTGAAGGGGAATGTAGTAAACGTTGGGAATTGTTATCATTTCAATAGAAGATTAACGATGGATGGATGGTTGGCTGGTAGAAACGAATTTCTTGCCATAGTGGCGATGATGATGATGATAATAAAAGCGCTCATTGTTAATTAGTTTGTTACTTTGTTTTGTGAGTTTAGATTATTTTGCATTTTCCTGATTTAATTCAATGGATTTTATATTTATTCACCAAATCAAGTCTATGAAGAACATTTGTTTTTATTTATTTAGTATTTCCAATTAGTTACAATTATAAGTGTGGTTATATCAGATTAATGATCGTTGGAAAGAATTAAATTCGAACAGCATAGGGATTAGATCTATGATTTCTTGTCCTTCTAAGCTAAAATTCTTATTGATAAAGTAAACTACTCGCCTTGTTCTTCTATGGTTACAATGGCCTTTTTATGCTAGCATAGATTAGTTGAGATGTCAAGTTATTGCTAATACAATAGATAACGGATATAAGAAACTACAACTTGTTTTCTTATACACACAAAAAGTTTTTTCTTCTGATTCAATCATAAAAATGATAATCTTAATCACAGATTTAATTGGGCTTAAAAATATACTTGATTAAAAAATTAATTGATTTCATGAGCAAATTTCAATTCATTTTTTATTTGATTCAATTAAAACCCAGCAAAAAAGCGTCGCCAAAAAAAGCAGTGAAAATGTTCTTTTTGGATCCGGAAGTGGTGCAAAATTGGCGCAGAAGCGATGATATTAACATCGCCTTGCCATAGGACGGATGTCCATCATTTCAACCGTTGTTACACTGAATTTGCTATAAATTTGTGATAAATGATAAATAAATAATTTATCTTTTTTTATGATTTTTTATGCATTCTAACGTTTGTCTGAAACATTTGACTTCAAAAATTTGCAATTTTTCTAAAATGGATATTGCAATTTTCGACCATTTGTTCCATTTTATTAATTCTTACTCTGTTTTTAACTTATTTGAAACAAAAAAAGTTAAAAATACCCATTAAAAATATGAAAAAGTGAAAGATTGGACTAAAAGAACTTCCTCTGTAGTTAAATTAATAAACATCGTTGGGAGGACATTTTTGGAAGTGCCTTTAAAGTTGTGCCTATAGAAGAACTTCTAAATTTTTTTGCTGGCAAATTGATTGCAAAAAATTGTGTGAGTTAATTTTTTAATTAAAAATTAAACAAAAATCATCCATTGACTTAAATAACTTAATGTTTCTATCTTGATTAAATAGTAAATTGTATCAATTAATGAATTAATTGAAAAAAAAATCATCTTCAATCAATTTTTTAATTGGAAATATTTTGGTGATATTTGTTTTTCTGTATGCGTTTTTTTTATTATCGACAATTATTGTTTTTAAGAAAAAAAGTCTGGTATAAAAATTCATATTGTTGTAGAAAAATATGTCACAAAATTAAGATATTGAAAAGATAATTAAAAATCTAGTTTTATAGTTTTAACAAAGTAAGGAAAGTCTAAAGTCGGGCTGGGCCGACTATAATATACTTTGGCAACATGTTGTAAATCTACATTTTCGATACCATTTCAAATTCTTCAAATTTATTGAGTGCTATATATAAAGATGTATGTTCCCTCAAAGAGAAGCAAATTTCATCCGATCCGGCTGAAAGTTGGTACATGGTACCACAGTCGGTCCATAATTATATATAGCCCTCATATAAACCGATCCCCAGATTTGGCATGCGGAGCCTCAAAGAGAAGCAAATTTCATCCGTTCCGCCTGAACGGATATGATCTTTAACAACCGTGCCAGAATTGGTCCATATCGGCCCCCATATAAATTCAAAATTCATCCGATCCGGTTCAAATGTGGAACGTGTTGTTAGTATACGGTCTCTAACATTCATGCAAAAATTGGTCCACATCGGTTCGGTACATATCCCCCATATAAACCGTTCTCCAGATTTGACCTCTGGAGCCTCTTGGAGGAGCAAAATTCATCCGATCCGGTTCAAATGCGGAACGTGGGGTTAGTATATGGCCGCTAATAACCATACCAAAATTGGTCCATATCGGTCTACAGATATATATAGCCGATCTCCAATCACACAAAAATTCGTCCATATCGGTTCATAATCATGGTTGCCACTCGAGCCAAAAATAATCTACCAAAATGTTTTTTCTATAGAATATTTTGTCAAAATTTTATTTTGTCAAATTTTTATTTCTGTCGAAAATTTTGTTAAAATTTTATTCGCTTCATAATCATGGCTGCCACTCGAGCCAAAAATAATCTACTAAAATTTTATTTCTACAGAAAATTTTATCAAAATTTTATTTCTATAGAAAATTATGTCAAAATTTTATTTCTATAGAAAATTTTGTCAAAATTTTATTTCTATAGAAAATTTTGTCAAAATTTTATTTCTATAGAAAATTTTTTCAAAATTTTATTTCTATAGAAAATTTTGTTAAAATTTTATTTCTATAGAAAATTATGTCAAAATTTTATTTCTATAGAAAATTTTGTCAAATTTTTATTTCTATCGGAAATTTTGTCAAAATTTTATTTCTATAGAAAATTTTGCCAAAATTTTATTTCTATAGAAAATTTTGTCAAAATTTTATTTCTAGAGAAAATTTTGTTAAAATTTTATCTCTATAGAAAATTTTGTGAAAATTTTATTTCTATAGAAAATTTTGTCAAAATTGTATGTCTATAGAAAATTTTATCAAACTGAATTATATACGTATTTGATCGATCTTTTTTGATCGATCTTTTTTTGATTTAATATATACCACGTATGGACTTACATCCAATTTAGAAGACGTTGTTAGGAGGTTTTAAGATACCTTGCCATCGGCAAGCGTTACCGCAACTTAAGTAATTCGATTGTGGATGGCAGTGTTTAGAAGAAGTTTCTACGCAATCCATGGTGAAGGGTACATAAGCTTCAGCCAGGCCGAACTTACGGCCGTATATACTTGTTGTAATTCAGTTTGGTGCCAAATTTGAAGACTATTCAGTCCTGTGTGATATCACAGTGATGAACTTCTCCCTTGTCAGTGCTATTGGTTTCCATGTTTAACTCAATGTCAAGGAACCTCCTTTTTATAGCCGAGTCCAAAGAGCGTATCACTTTACAGTGAATCACTTAGAGAAGCTTTGAAAAGTTCAAAAATATCACCAGCAATACTGAGACGGAATAATCCAATGGTAAAAAACTTTGGTGTTCGGTCGGAACTGAGATTGAACACATCACCCTTTGTATGCAAGGCGCGTGGATCTTCGAATTTGAAGTTTTTTGAAACGTATTCGTAAGGTCGACGAAGCCATCACACACTGCACGAAAGTGGCTTCGCGGTATTTTGGCTCATTGCCAGCATTGTCTTGAGGTGATCGACACCATTGTATTGTTTTAGTGTCAGTCCTACTCTCCAAAATGCCTTAGGTGCAAAAATCTGAGGGATTCGGAGATTTTGGTAGCCCTTGTGCTGTAGACATGAAGCGAGGAACCTCAATTTCAAGCGATCACTACCAGAGTCAATTTAGCGGTATACGTCTATCCGTCCATCTATGAACAGATTTTTAAGCAAATCGCAGTTTTAGTCCAATTGACTTTAAATTTGGCACAAGAAGAAATTGATTCGCATTTTGTAAGAAATCGGTTCAGTTTTATATATAGCTCTCATATGGTGACTCTGCGGTATTTTGGTCAATTTTGTATTTTTTACTCTCCAAAATGCCCCAGGCGCAAAAGAACAAACGATTGAGATGCGGAAATTTTGGTGTTTTACGCGTGCTGATTGCGATGGTACAATCAGTTCACTTGGGATGTCCATAGCCTGTGGCCGAAATGTTTGTCTGTCTGTAGGAAATTTTTCCGATAGTATTAGGCATTTATTTGGACCCACCGTCAGTGAATACGGGTTGGGAGCGATCATTTTCTTGTTTGTAACTCCCCGAGTAAAAATTGAGCGATTTGATACATTTAGATATGGCTAGATTCGAAAAATGGTAAGATCTAATCATATCTAATTACTATGGAAAAAGATCTGATCAGATCTCAATATTGGCCTAGATCTAATGTCTTAGATATGACTATATCTTTCCCTACATATAATTGGATCTGATATTAGATCTGGTCATACATGGAATTATATATGCATTTATATCTAATACTATCTCTTCATATGTGGGTATATCTTCTTATAACTAAAGGGGCCTATTTTTCAGATCGAATCATATCTGACTATATCCCCCAATTTTTACACGGGTCAAAATAGTCGATTTATTTAATTCAATTAATTAAATATATTTTTTTTTTGAAATCTGTAAAAAAAATCGAACAAATAATTCTATTTAATAACCATATTGATATAAACGCATTTAATTCCATTATCATAATATCTCAAATAATTAATAATAATAATAATAATGCATTGGAATTTTGGAGCCATACAAATACCTTTAAAATTATTCATAACAAACCAGAAACATGTAATAAAATCATTTTAGGGAAAAAACGCTTAATCGATAGATAACAATTTGATTTAAATCTATAGACTGTAGAGGTAAACCATTGAACCTATACCGAACCGAACAATAGCAACACACAGCTGGTATAGACTCTCACACTGGGCTACAACCATGTAATTAACCTTGAAATTTTGAAATGAAAACGAGTCTAAAGTAATATGAATTTTAGGCCTAACCAGTTATTTGCATTTTCCCTTCCCTTCGCAGCGTAGTTTAATGTAAGGCGATGCGGTCTATAGTTCACCCATGCACTAGGTCGAGCGTCTTTACGCTTCTATGGCTACTTGATAGTGGGTTTGAACAACGGCATGCATTAACTCTATGATTTATATTAACAGTTTTTTTATAACAAAAAATACCATAAAAATATATAACTTGTAAAAAAATAAATGCAGGTTTACATGACATCAACAATGCCAGAAAAAATGGTTTACATGTATGTCTATTGCTTGGTCTAATTAATATAATATTTTTGTCCGACTGTCCGTCTGGTATACCATACCTTTCAATACCTAAGCGTAGAGCTTATAGTATTTCAAACCATGTGGTAATTTTAAATAATCAATCTTCAGTAATTTTGGAAAATACACCGCAAGGTAGAGTGCTACTATATTCCATAAATTTTTGATAATGTGTGCATTAAAAAAGTAAAAAAATTTTTGAATTGAAAAAATTTGAAATTCGTTTAATGGTGTCGTTGGGGATTAGGAAGCACATGTGTATTTCATTCCATCTATCAAGCTTTCAATATGAACTCTAAAAATATATTAGAATACAGATATCATCTATGGAATTTTCATTTTCGTTTTGGCCAGTTTGCCAGTTTAAAAAATCTAATTATAACAGATACTTCAAAGTAAATTTTATTAACCCTTCATTGCATGACATTGCATATATGCAATGTTAGTTTCTTGCCTGTCTTGCTTCTATTCTTTTAAATATTTTACCATATTTTTTTTTTGTTATTCACATTTTGGAAGCCGTAGGTTATATTTGATAAAAATTTTATCCAGTATCGTAACAATTTCATTTAAATAATGCGAAATTAAAATAAGTATTTTGAGTACCTCGAAAAAATTAAAATGTTTTTAAAATGTATATATAAAATGAAAAGTTTTTTCTAAACGCTACGTATATAGTTTTATAACACAAATTATATTTACAAGTGTTCTACGATGAATGATATCATATATCTGTAATTTCATGCGTTTTAGCCGATATGAACTGTCATTGCATATATGCCATATAATTGCATATGTGCAATATCATGCATTTAATCCATTTTTGTTACTACTAGGACACTTAGCGACGAATATGAATATAAAAACGAATATCCTAATGATGATGGAGATTTAAACACGGAGTTTGACATAAATCGAGGTCGTAGAAGGAGCGTATATTCGACGTGATAGATAGGTTCAAAATTTTTCTGCGGTGGTCTATCCGCTGTCAATAATGTTGGTGATAATTTTAGATGTTTCAATGCTCCTCAAAGTGGTTCATATTATGGTGAAAGACCATTCGAACTCGGTTATAGAGCTTAATATGGAATCGAACTGCACTCAGTGATAAACAGAAGGTCAATATTGTGGTATCATAATTAACTGAAAAGTCTAAGTGAAAATAAAGTTTTGGGTCGCCATGATACCTAAACTAAGTCAAACAAGTATATACGGCAGTAAGTTCGGCCAGGCCGAAGCTTATGTACCCTCCACCATGGATTGCGTAGAAACTTCTACTGAAGACTGTCATCCACAATCGAATTAATTGCGGTAACACTTGCCGATGGCAAGGTATCTTAAGACTTCCTAACACCGTAATATATACCACATAGTCCATACGTGGTAAGTTTAAAGTTACTATAGAAATAAAATTTTGACAAAATAAAATGTTGACAACATTTTCTATAGAAGTAAAATTTGGAAAAATGTTCTATAGAAATAAAATTTGGATAAAATTTTCTATAGAAATAAAATTCTGAAAAATTGTCTATAGAAATAAAATTCTGACAAAATTTTCTATAGAATAAAATTTTGACAAAATTTTCTATAGAAATAAAATTTTGATAAAATTTTCTATAGAAATAATAGTTTGACAATGTTTTCTATAAAAATAAAATTTTGGTAGATTATTTTTGGCTCGAGATTATGAACGGATAATGACCAATTTTTGTGTGATTGGGGATCACCTATATATAACTATGGACCGATATGGACCAATTCTTGCGTGTTTGTTGGAGACCACATTCTAACACCACGTTCCAAATTTCAACCGGATCGTATGAATTTTGCTCCTTCAAGAGGCTCCGGAGGACAAATCTGGGGATCGATTTATATGGGGGCTATATATAATTATGGACCGATATGGACCAATTTTGGCATGGTTGTTAGAGACAATATACTAACAACACGTACCCAATTTCAACCGGATCGGATGAATTTTTCTCCTCTAAGAGGCTCCTGAGGTCAAATCTGGGGATCGGCTTATATGGGGGCTATATATAATTATGGACCGATATGGACCAATTTTGGCATGGTTGTTAGAGACAATATATTAACACCACGGACCAAATTTCAATTGGATCGGATGACTTTTGCTTCTCTAAGAGGCTCCGGAGGTCAAATCTGAGGATAGGCTTATATGGGGGCTATATATAATTATGGACCGATTTCGACCTATTTGTGCATGGTCATTAGAGAACATATACCAACACCATGTACCAAATTTCAGCCGGATCGGATGAAATTTGCTTCTCTTAGAGGCTCCGCAAGCCAAATCGGGGGATCGGTTTATATGGGGACTATATATAATTATGGACCGATGTGGACCAATTTTTGCATGGTTGTTAGAGACCATATACTTACACCATGTACCAAATTTCAGAGGCTCCGCAAGCCAAGTCGGGGGATCGGTTTATATGGGGACTATATATAATTATGGACCGATGTGGACCAATTTTTGCGTGGTTGTTAGAGACCATATACTTACACCATGTACCAAATTTCAGCTGGATCGGATGAAATTTGCTTCTCTTAGAGGCTCCGCAAGCCAAATCGGGGGATCGGTTTATATGGGGACTATATATAATTATGGACCGATGTGGACCAATTTTTGCATGGTTGTTAGAGACCATATACTTACACCATGTACCAAATTTCAGCTGGATCGGGTGAAATTTGCTTCTCTTAGAGGCTCCGCAAGCCAAATCTGGGGATCGGTTTATATGGGGACTATATATAATTATGGACCGATGTGGACCAATTTTTGCATGGTTGTTAGAGACCATATACTTACACCATGTACCAAATTTCAGAGGCTCCGCAAGCCAAGTCGGGGGATCGGTTTATATGGGGACTATATATAATTATGGACCGATGTGGACCAATTTTTGCGTGGTTGTTAGAGACCATATACTTACACCATGTACCAAATTTCAGCCGGATCGGATGAAATTTGCTTCTCTTAGAGGCTCCGCAAGCCAAATGGGGGGATCGGTTTATATGGGGACTATATATAATTATGGACCGATGTGGACCAATTTTTGCATGGTTGTTAGAGACCATATACTTACACCATGTACCAAATTTCAGCTGGATCGGATGAAATTTGCTTCTCTTAGAGGCTCCGCAAGCCAAATCTGGGGATCGGTTTATATTGGGGCTATATATAATTATGGACCGATGAGGACCAATTTTTGCATGGTTGTTATAGACCATATACTAACACCATGTACAAAATTTCAGCCGGATCGGATGAAATTTGCTTCTCTTAGAGGATTCGCAAGCCAAATTTGGGGGTCCGTTTATATGGGGGCTATACGTAAAAGTGGACCGATATGGCCCATTTTCAATACCATCCGACCTACATCAATAACAACTACTTGTACCAAGTTTCAAGTCGATAACTTGTTTCGTTCGGAAGTTAGCGTGATTTCAACAGACGGACGGACGTACGGACGGACGGACATGCTCAGATCAACTCAGAATTTCACCACGACCCAGAATATATATACTTTATGGGGATGTGTTACAAACGGAATGACAAAGTTAATATACCCCCCCCATCCTATGGTGGAGGGTATAAAAAGATGGTCCAGGTTTCCGTGTATCATATAAGCTGACATATACCAAACCCAGTTTTAAGCTTGTGGTACGCTCCAACTTCTTTGTTCCATCAAATCGAATCATATAAGATATGGCCGTTTCTATATCTTGTAAAAGCGTAGCATTTGACATATACAGAGTTCCAAAGCCTCGTTTTCGTCAAAATACGGTTGCATACACAATATTCCACTGCTCACAGATGTGCCTCCAACTCTAGGTGTCCGGTAATGATTCCTATGACGTTTCTGTTCGTCATCCTCTTTTTTTAAGCATGGTAGTTCTCCAGTCTTTTTCTTGTTTGGGTCACCCCCTAGAAGTTTCGTCGCCCTTCCGACCGTTGTCGAGTCCGCCAAAGGGTCCCGCCTCTATGGAATTGCGTTCTCCAAGTTCACTTCCCTTTGTGTTAAATGCAAAAATGCGGAACTATCTGTGCATCAAAAAAGACAGAAATTATTTAGAATCCCAAAAGTTTGACTTTTAACATTGCACCCCGAGAAGGAATATGATCACATGTTTTAGAAGCAAAATTTTAGTTTTCGATGGGGAACATGTAACATGATTGACGCAACCATGCTATTATCTCAGAAATTGTGTATCTGATTTTGGCAAACATTTTAGTTTGGGAGAAAACAATTTTTTTTGGTAAAAATGTTCCATTTTCCCCATCCAGCAATAAAAATTTTCACTTAAAGCATGTTTGATCTGATCACATTCCTCCTCTGCCTTTAATATATGGAGATAACAACGTGCGCTAAAGAAATTGATTATCTGCATGAAATTGCATATATGCAATATTACGTAACTTTTCCTCCAGTCATCAGAATCGAACGAAAATTGGTTTACGGTATCATAACACCATATACAACAATTCTAACATACCAAACAATTTTTATCCTTGCTCAAATTAAATCATGCAATAAAGGGTTAAATTAAAAAAGTTAAACCAAAGGTACAAAATCCTCGAAATGGGTCTTACTTAGCACATATTTTCAGCGTTTTTATAATTAATCGAAAAATTCAAATCTCAGTTAATTTATAGATTCTTTCTTTAAATCAAAAAGCATTATCTTTTCTTTTAGGAAAATTTACATTACTTCAAAGACGTACGATTTTAATGGAGGGACGCAAATTTCAAAGGTTAATGTCCTTAATTTAATAAACTGTAGTATGCAATTCAATTCAAAAGAAACTGCACATCAATTGAGTTAATCTATCTGCTTTATATTGAACTGTTTTAATAAAGTAACCGCGTAAATTTCAACGCGAAAAGCGAACATAGTACTTTCCTTAACTTGGAATAGTAATTTTTCGCAAATAATTTAGTCAAATCCCATGGCGATTGGTACTTAGAACCGTATTGACCCAATGGGTCCAACTCACCGGCATCGGAGCCTCTTCCGGTTGCTTCTGGTTTGAGCCATGGTACAGTAGCAGTGGCTCATCACTGCTACTGTCGTGACGTGACTCCCCGCACAAATTAGAAGCTGCAACATCTCGCGGTTCAGTCAGTGTTCGCCCCCTCCCATGTTCCTGTTGCCCAGAGGGTGTTCCGGGATATCGTCAACATAGCAGGTGATTATTTCGTACCAACTGGTCTAATTGCCAGATAAGACTCAACTTCCCAGCAGAAGCGATAGGACTTGGAGGCGAGCGTGATCAACGCCAAAGAGCTAATCTGGCTGATCCTAGAATGTGGGAACTGAATCTAGAGATTAGAAAGGTAGATGACGAGCACAAACGAAAACATGGTTAGACCATCTTAAGCAATGTACCATAGCAACAGGCACAGAAGTTGTGGTTAACGCTAAGAGCCGTCTTGAAACTCTCTACAAGCGAAAAGGGATCACAGTCAGGCGAAGTTTTTCAATCGACAGTTTGTTGAGGGTCTCGAGAGTGATTGAGCGAAAAAGGGACCTACACACAAAGAAAAAAAACGTTTGGAAAACGTGTACCGAAAACGTTTTTCTTTTGTTAGAGTTTTTTGAATTGCTTCGAAAATTTTAAACTTTTATCACCAAAAAAATTCGTTTGTTACAAAAATTTTATTTTTTCAATAAAAAAAGTTATTTTTGAAACAACAACACAGTCCATTTCGTTTATATCAAACACTGTTTTTTTGTGACTTTAGGTCTTTAATAAGACACATTTTACAGTTCAAAATTTAATATACTACAATGTAATATTGAACATTTTTTCGGAATCTTCCGAACATATCTGGAATATATGTAAAAAAAAAAAACAAAAAAACTTTGGTCGAAGCAGGGATCGAACCCACGACCCTTGGCATGCAAGTCGGACGTAGCAACCACTGCTCCACGGTGCCAAACTAAATGTTTGTTTCTGTTAAATAAGCTTTGTTTATTCGGTTCGTGGGCGCCGCAAGCTATGCTATATAAATATAACTTATATGGATATTTATCTATTGATGACCATAACAGGTACATAGCTCAGTGGTTAGTGTGTTGGCTTACAAAGTGCATGGTCCGCGGTTCGATTCTCCGTCCAGGCGAAAGGGAAAAAAATTTAAAAATTTATAAAATCGTATAATTTCTTCTACATTGTTGGTATTACAGGAAAAGGTGTTAAGAACTAAAAAACCTCGTGGATGTGAGAAAGATGTGAGGGAAAATGCAATTAGCATGAAAACAATGTTTTTTTGAGTTTGTCTTTATGGAATTGTTTTTACATCCTGGAAAAGAATAAACGTTTATCACAAAAAATATATACTTTTCTTCCAAATACACTTCCTTACAGCGAAAAGCAAATGAGAAACGAACTTTGTTTGTCTAAAATTTCGTTTGGGAGGAAAGAATTATTTTTTTGCGTGTATTCGTGGTACCCGAAGTTACCAAAGTGATCACCAGCACAAAACCATCCGAGGTCTGACGTTTATGATGATGTTAATGCTGAAGCATCTGTGAATACTTGAAGTTGAGTACTTGACAAGACCCCTCATATTCCACAACTGAATGCAGGTACAGAATTACAGATTCGAGCAAGGGTGTATCATACAGACCGATCTCCCTACTCTCACCAGTAGCCAAGACACTTGAGGTACTACTCCTTCCCAGTCTTGTAGGCAATTTTCCAGCTTCCAACCATCATCATGGATTTCGTAAAATACATAGCGCAACAGCTTTGCATGCCATTACGGCATACATAAATAATCCAAACCGTGCTTCGGGACGTGCTTTTATCGAATGCATTCTATACGGTCAGACATACCAGACTGTTCGAAGAAAACTTATCCCTAGAGGCAGGAACCAAACGTTGAATGTAGAGACAAAAAGTCAAAGCCTCATAGAGGTAAACAGGGAGTTCCCCAACATGGGGTGATATGTTATTTCCGGCACTGTCCAATATCTATATTTCTTTTATTTCACGCTCTTCTGACGGCGTATCAGCACTTGGGGTAAGGACAAAGAAACCTTGTTGAGGTTTTCTGTTCACTATTAGCCGGTCAGTGGTAAATTATGCAGCGCCAGTGCGGACATAGACAGTGTCAGAAAATTTTGTCAAAATTTTATTTCAATACAAAATTTTGTCAAAATTGTATTTCTACACCGAAAGAATTTTCTTCGTAAAAAGAACGAAAAATTTCGTTAAAAGTACGAAATTTGTCATTGTTTTACAACCAAAGAAACTTTTCATTAAAAGTACGAAATATTTCGTACTTTTTACGAAGAAAAGTTCTTCCAAAATTTTCGTAGTTTGTAAGAAACAATTTCGTACTTTTTATGAAGAATCTTCGTACTTTTTATGAAAAATCTTCGTACTTTTTATGAAACAATTTCGTTCTTTTTATGAAAATGTTTCGTACTTTTTATGAAAAATTTTCGTAGTTTTTATGAAAAATTTTCGTACTTTTTATGAAAAACTTTCGTACTTTTTTTTCAAAAATGTTCGCACTTTTAGAAAAAAAGTGCATTTGGTTGTAGTTACAAGTGTGAAAAATGACATCACTACTTTACATCTTAAGTTTTTGAATAATTTTTAGTTTTATTGCTTCACTTTTATTCATAGCGCGCTATCACCCAAATGAGAAGTAGCATAGACTTACATAAAAAAATAGAATAAATGAATACACTCAAGGACATTATAAAAGACAATTTAATGCCGCGAACGGAAATTTTACAACTACAATGAAATTTTTTCGTTATTTCAAAGAAAATGTTTCGTACTTTTTATGAAGAAATTTTAACGCAGAATGTTTCGTAAAATATTCGTAAAAACTTCTTCACAAAATTCATGAAATTTGAAGAAAGTTTCGTTAAAAGTACGAACTTTTTACGAAGAAAAGTTAATGTAGAATATTTCGTAAAAGTTTCGTATATTCGTAAAATGTTCTTCGTAAAATTTACGAAAATGAATGAAAATTTCGTTATTTTAATGAAGAATTCACGAAGAATAGTTAATGAAGAATTCTTCGTAAAATTAACGAAGAGAATTCTTTCGGTGTATAGGAAATTTTGTCAAAAATTTATTGACGAAATTTTATAGAAAATTTCGTCAAAATTTTATTTCTATAGAAAATGTTGTCAAAATTTTATTTCTATAAAACAATTTGTCAAAATTTGATTTCTATGGAGAAATTTGTCAAAATTTTATTTCTATAGAAAATTTTGTCAACATTTTATTTCGTTTTGTTTTGTTCTTGTTGGTTTTGTTCTTTAATCATTGTTGTTTAGTTTAGTCAATGCATGGTTTTAAGCAGACATCAAAAAAACAACAACAATGATTAAAGAACAAAACCAACAATAACAAAACAAAACGAATGAAAGAAGAGGAAGCACGAACCCAACCAACTCAAATCGATGATTTGACGGTGGCAAAGGAAAAGAGATATGTTTGTAAGAATTTATTTCGGCATAAGCCGACTATCAATGTAAAACCTTTTTTCGGAAGGTTCAAGTGTGGTTCATTGTTGGGTTTAATGAACTGCCTGAATTTATTCTGATAATTGGTTGATAGTTTTGCTGCAAGTAGAGTATGCTCATGAGGAATGTGGTAATTCCGAAACGTGCGTCCATCCAACCATCTTGCGTCTATAGGGCTTTGCCCAAATAAATTTGACAAACATTCTTTTCCTCTGTTGGTTAAGCTACACTTGTAGTTTAGTCAATGCATGGTTTTAAGCTGAAATAAAAAAAACAACAACATTTTATTTCTATAGAAAATTTTGTCAAAATTTTATTTCTATAGAACAATTTGTCAAAATTTTATTTATATAGAAAATTTTGTCAAAATTTTATTTCTATAGAAAATTTTGTCAAAATTTTTTTTCTATTGAAAGTTTTGTCACAATTTTATTTTTATAAAAATTTTTGTCAAAATTTTATTTCTATAGAAAATTTTGTAAAATTTTTATTTCTATAGAACAATTTGTCAAAATTTTATTTCTATGGAAACATTTGTCAAAATTTTATTTCTATTGAAAAATTTTGTCAAGATTTTATTTCTATAGAACAATTTGTGAAAATTTTATTTCTAGTGAAAATTTTGTCAAACTTTTATTTCTATAGAACAATTTGTGAAAATTTTATTTCTATAGAAATTGTTTGTCAAAATTTTATTTCTAGTGAAAATTTTGTCAAAATTTTATTTCTAGTGAAAATGTTGTCAAATTTTTATTTCTATGTAAAATTTTGTCAAATTTTTATTTCTACAGAACAAGTTGTCAAAATTTTATTTCCATGGACAAATTTGTCAAAATTTTATTTCTATGGAAAAATTTTTCAAAATTTTATTTCTATAGAAAATTTTGTCAAAATTTTATATCCATAGAAAATTTTGTCAAATTTTTATCTCTGTAGAACAATGTGTCAAAATTTTATTTCGATGGAAACATTTGTTATTTCTATAGAAAACTTTTGTCAAGGTTTTAATTCTATAGAAAATTTTGTCAAAATTTTATTTCTATAGAAAATTTTGTCAAAATTTTATTTCTAGTGAAAACTTTGTCAAAATTTCATTTATATATACACTTTTGTCAAACTTTTATTTCTATAGAACAATTTGTCAAAATTTTATTTCTATGGACAAATTTGTCAAAATTTTATTTCTAGTGAAAACTTTGTCAAAATTTTATTTCTATAGAAAATTTTGTCGAAATTTTATATCCATAGAAAATTTTGTCAAATTTTTATTTCTATAGAAAATTTTATCAAAATTTTATTTCTATAGAAAATTTTGTCACAATTTTATTTCTATAGAAAATTTTGTCAAAATTTTATATCTATAGAAAATTTTGTCAAAATGTTATTTCTATAAAAAATCTTGTTAAAATTTGATTTCTATGAAAATTTTGTTAACATTTTTTTCTATAGAACCTTTTTCCAAATTTTAATTCTATAGAAAATTTTGTCAACATTTTATTTCTATAGAAAATTTCGTCAACATTTTATCTCTATCGAAAATTTTGTCAAAATTTTATTTCTATCGAAAATTTTGTCAAAATTTTATTTCTATAGAAAATTTCGTCAACATTTCATTTCTATAGAAAATTTTGTTAAATTTTTTTTTTTCATCGAAAATTTTGTCAAAATTTTATTTCTATCGAAAATTTTGTCAAAATTTTATTTCTACAGAAAATTATGTCAAATTTTTATTTCTGTAGAACAATTTGTCAAAATTTTATTTCTATGGAAACATTTGTCAAAATTTTATTTCTAAGGAAAATTTTGTCAAGATTTTATTTCTATAGAAAATTTTGTCAAATTTTTATTTCTATAGAAAATTTTGTCACAATTTTATTTCTATAGAAAGATTTTGTCAAGATTTCAGTTCTATAGAAAATTTTGTCAAAATTTTATTCCTAGTGAAAATTTTGTCACATTTTGATTTCTATAGGAAATTTTGTCAAATTTTTATTTCTATAGAACAATTTATCAAAATTTTATTTCTATAGAAAATTTTGTCAAAATTTTATTTCTATAGAACAATTTGTCAAAATTTTATTTCTAGTGAAAATTTTGTCACATTTTGATTTCTATAGAAAATTTTGTCAAATTTTTATTTCTATAGAACAATTTATCAAAATTTTATTTCTATAGAAAATTTTGTCAAAATTTTATTTCTATAGAACAATTTGTGAAAATGTTATTTCTATAGAAAATGTTTGTCAAAATTTTATTTCTAGTGAAAATGTTGTCAAAATTTTATTACTAGTGAAAACGTTGTCAAAATTTCATTTCTATATAAAATTTTGTCAAACTTTTATTTCTATAGAACAATTTGTCAAACTTTTATTTCCATGGACAAATTTGTCAAAAGTTTATTTCTATGGAAAAGTTTTTCAAAATTTTATTTCTATAGAAAATTTTGTCAAAATTTTATATCCATAGAAAATTTTGTCAAAATTGTATTTCTAGTGAAAATTTTGTCAAAATTTTATTTATAGTGAAAACTTTGTCAAAATTTCATTTTGACAAAATTTTATTTCTGTAGAAAATTTTGTAAAAGTTTTATTCTATAGAAAAATTTTATATCTGTAGAAAATTTTGTTAAAATTTTATTTCTATAGAAAATTTTGTCAAAATTTTATTCCTATAGAAAATTTTGTCAAAATTTTATTTCTAGAGGAATTTTTGTCAAAATTTTATTTCTAGAGGAATTTTTGTCAAAATTTTATTTCTATAGAAAATTTGGCACGATTTTATTTCTATAGAAAATTTTGTAAAAATTTTATTTCTATATACATTTTTTTCAAATTTTGTCAAAATTTTATTTCTAGAGAAAATTTTGTTGAGGATTAATGGAAATTCTCTCAAATTAGAGTTCACCTTCCTTCGAATGAATGCAGTAATGGTTTTTGCAAATTTATTCGCGCCCATCCCAATCATAAAAATTTCCCGTGAATGCTGATACACCTTTCAAATCCCACAAAAATCATAATTACAGCTACAACAATAGACTATTACAAACACCCAAAAACCCCAAAAAAAGCAATAATTAAAACACTTGTATTCATACAACTGCAATAATACTTAACAATCACAATGGAACAGAAAGAAGGTGTAGGGAATGGTCATAGGGTTTCATATTTTCCATTGCCACCAAACAAAATATTTCATTATCAAATTCTCCAATTGTCACTGTTTTTCTGTTTGTTGTGTGTGGTTATTGCTGCCCTTCTTGTTGTTTTTGTTATTCTCGTCTGTTTTTATTGTTGTTAATGTTGTTGGTGGGGCCCCATCAAAGTGCGTACGAATTAGTGAGTTGAGAGTGCGTCTGTATATGTAGTATAGCTTTATCAAGGTTAACGATACGATACGAATGTTGATAGTTTTCGTCAAATCATATTATGTTGCTACTGTGTTTGTTGTTATTGCTGTTGTTCGCAGCGTTGCGTTTTTCTGTGTGTGAGGAAGAGATAGTGACTCAAACAAACCAGCGACGCACTTTGAACAATATGCGTATTGTAGTAATTGAACAATGGCCCAAAGGTGAAAATGTTGACTATGAATGAAAACTATATTCAGAAAGAACTCAAGTCCACTAAACTCCAAGATCTGATAAAAAAATTCGCTTTAAAGATGCTCAAGATGCACAACAGGAAGGCGAATTTCTAGGGGGAGTATCTCAAAATTATATGATATCACGCTCAAAAACCAGTTTGGATACAAAAATTTCAACCTTCCTTAAGGTTTTTACTATTGCTTCCAAACCAAATCATTTTTAAGGAATTATCCATCGTTAAATCTAAGCTCTGTAAAACTAAAATTTAAATACACATGTCATTTACCGAATTTTCTATTTGAGTTTGAGATTTATTAACAAAATTATACACATTCAAATAAATGCCAGTCTAAAAAATCAAATTATTGTAGAACTGATATTTCAAAATAAAAAATGTTTTCTACTTTCAAACAAACGAACAAACACCTTCCAACCAAAGATTGAAAATCTTCTAATAAGTCATTTCTGTATTTGAAGCGTTTTAATAACTAATTGAAAGGTTTAATATTTTAGTTAATTAAAAAATTACTTCTTTTATAGTTTTTTTCTTTAGTTCTTTCTTTAAATAAAATATATTTTTTCTTACTTCTAACATATTAATGTTTAGCAGACGGATGAATGTTTGAAAGATTCGTGCACTGAATTTATGAACTTCCATTCAATTAAAATTCCTTTAGTATAAAGAAATTTGTCCTTAATTTTGTGTAAATTGTGTGTCCTAAAATGTAGAGTGCATAAAAATAAATATGTAGCTATCATATAGCAAATTAGCAATTTATATTAAAACAAGTAAGGAAAGTCTAAAGTCGGGCGGGGCCTGCACCACTTTGTAAATCTAAATTTTCGATACCATATCACATCCGTCAAATGTGTTGGGGGCTATATATAAAGGTTTGTCCCAAATACATACATTTAAATATCACTCGATCTGGACAGAATTTGATAGACTTCCACAAAATCTATAGACTCAAAATTTAAGTCGGCTAATGCACTAGGGTGGAACACAATGTTAGTAAAAAAAAATATGGGAAACGTTTAAATCTGAAGCAATTTTAAGGAAACTTCGAAAAAGTTTATTTATGATTTATCGCTCGATATATATGTATTAGAAGTTTAGGAAAATTTGAGTCATTTTTACAACTTTTCGACTAAGCAGTGGCGATTTTACAAGGAAAATGTTGGTATTTTGACCATTTTTGTCGAAATCAGAAAAAAATATATATGGGAGCTATATATAAATCTGAATCGATTTCAACCAAATTTGGCACGCATAGCAACAATGCTAATTCTACTCCCTGTGCAAAATTTCAACTAAATCGGAGTTAAAAATTGGCCTCTGTGGTCATATGAGTGTAAATCGGGCGAACGATATATATGGGAGCTATATCTAAATCTGAAGCGATTTCAACCAAATTTGGCACGCATAGCTACAATGCTAATTCTACTCCTAGTGCAAAATTTCAACTAAATCGGAGCAAAAAATTGGCCTCTGTGGTCATATGAGTGTAAATCGGGCGAACGATATATATGGGAGCTATGTCTAAATCTGAACCGATTTCAACCAAATTTGGCACGCATAGCTACAATGCTAATTATACTCCCTGTGCAAAATTTCAACTAAATCGGAGCAAAAAATTGGCCTCTGTGGTCATATGAGTGTAAATCGGGCGAAAGATATATATGGGAGCTATATCTAAATCTGAACCGATTTCAATAAAATTTGGCACACTTGACTACACTACTAATTGTACTCCTAGTGCAAAATTTCAACCAAATTGAGGTAGAACTCTGGCTGCTGGGACCGTATTAGTCCATATCGGGCGAAAGATATATATGGGAGCTATATCTAAATCTGAACCGATTTCAATAAAATTTGACACACTTGACTATAGTACTAATTGTTCTTCTTGTGCAAAATTTTAAGCAAATTGGGGTAAAACTCTGGTTTCTGGGGCCATATAAGTCCTGCGCCACAGTGTGGCGCAGGATATAAAAATATTTTGAATATGAACGTGTAAAATAATTCGTTTTAACCGAAGTCAAAGTTGAAAATTCAGGTTTTCCAAATTTGGAAAAAATTGAAAACTCCAAAAGTCGACTCTTCTCTATTTATAAAAAGTCGAAATGTTCCATTTTGACAAAAACAAAAACAGTTCTTCACAGTTGTAAAAAGTTCGAAAAGTCTAATATTCCGCACTGAAAAAAAAACATGCCCGGTTCCAAAGATTTTGTCTTTACTTTAAAAATTTTGGTATTGATTCCGAGCCAAAGAAGCGGAGAATACAAGTAAGCATACTTTTAAGACACAATTCTCTTTTAAATTTGGGTTTTGTGTATTTGCTTCTAGGAAGCAAATTTTAATTTTTCGCTTTTTCAGCTTTTTTTCTTCATATGCTATGAAAGTGCTTTAAAAACTAGTTAACGACAACTTTATTTTCAAAATTAAGACTCGAATTCCAGTAGTAATTATGCTATATTTCAAGTAAAAAGCGTCTTTAAAATGAAATGTTGTAAACATGTCCTATATTTGAACGATTTTTTGCTTTGTAGTCAAGATGCAAAAAGACAACAAATTTAAAGACAATTTCATTAAATTTAAAGAATTTTTCTGAATTATTAAAGTCAAGTTGACCTTAGCGCTAACGTTTTTTCTTTCATGTTATGATACCCATTTTTAAGTGAAATCACTTAATTATAAGGATAACACGACTTCATTGAAAAGTTTATCGACTTTTGGACAAGGAAAAAAACTTTATATTAGAGAAATGCATCTTCTATGCTAAGCAAAATTTGCATTCGTATTTTAAAGACATGAAATCTTTGACCCCACAACAATATTTTTTTCAGTGCGAATATTGGAAAAGTTGAATAATCGAAAATCGACTAGTTATTCCCATTTCGAAAAATCGACTTTTTGATTTTAAGTGCAATCTCTATCATCAATATTACGCTGATAATATTTCTAAAATGTTCAAAAAATTTTATTTCCAAATATTTATCCTTATCATTGAGCTAAAGGCAAGTGCTAGCTAGTTATAGTAACACCAGCCAGTTTGTCATACGCAATCTAATCTAGTGTAATATGTTTTTGCTCAGCAAAAGTTTCGTGAGCCACAGTAGTTAGGCATAATGTTAGTGCGTTATTAATGAACGCATTTTTCAAAACCAAAATATAAAGAAAATGCCCGATTCACGTTTTTCGAGCTTCTTCAAACACTTAAACGTTGCTTTGTAAGGGCTCTGAAATTCAACTAATAACCGTGCAGGGAAGGACGGACATTTATTTCTGTTTGAATTTCAGTTGTTAGTCTGTTTTTGTATTTTTTTGTTTGTTTGATGAAGGTCACCCTGGTGGCGGTAGTTGTGGTGCTTATGCCAGCATCAGGCCTAAAAATATTAAACTAATAATATTTTTAATATAGCGTTTTTGTTGTTGCGGCTGCCCTGTTGGCTAGTCACTCTATCAGTTCATCGCAGATATGTTGGAAATTTGTAATTTTCATTGCAAACTACAAAGTTTAAATATGAAAAAAAAAAACAAACTGGCTTTTGTTAAGGTAGAATTATTATATGTAGAACTATTATGTTATTTTTTTTTTATTTTTATGTAAAAAATATAAAATTTTTCATTTTACCTAAAACAGAATTAAATTTAGCAATACACTTAGATCAAATGAAACAAAGGGAGAGATCATGAAAAAAAGTAAAATTTTCTGAATGTCTCTAAAATGATTTTCTTGCCTGTATGAATTGGACAAAAATTGATCTTATGCGTTTTTATAACTCAGTAACGACTAAATAAAAATATTTAAATAAAAAACTGGTACCTTTTAGAAAAAAGATATTGGATATTGGGCAGATTAAGTATGAAATTCTCCACAATCGAGAATTTGTCGAAAAATATTTACTTATTTTTTGTGAAATCGGCGTTGCGTATGTAGTACACTTTAGTTAGATATAGCTCCCATACATATCTTTCGCCCGATATGGACTTATATGGCCCCAGAAGCCAGATTTTTGGCCGAATTTGGTTGAAATTTTGCACTAGGAGTACAATTAGTAGTATAGTCAAGTGCGCAAACTTTGATTGAAATCGGTTCAGATTTAGATATAGCTCCCATGTATAGCTTTCGCCCGATTTACACTCACATGACTACAGAGGCCAATTTTAAACTCCGATTTAGTTGAAATTTTGCACAGGGAGTAGAATTAGCATTGTAACTATGCGGCACTTCAGAAACCGACTGGTTTAGATAAAGTTCAGCGTATGGCGTGTTTGTGTATTTCAGGCGCATTCAGCAAGACAGGAACAAATTCCTTTAATGTCATGCTGCATCTATTGCCTTTAGACATTTTGGCCAAACAGTCAGCTGCAACAACGGCTGTGCGGTTGCGCGAACTATCGCTGTGGTCGGAAAATGGTTACGGTCACAGTTCTGTCCTCAAAATAATGTCAGATGTACCTAACGTAGTGGATTACACTGGCGAGTCCACTTTTCGACAAAAAGTTTGAGACTCTAATCCCCAACAGTGTGGCGTGGTGCACACAGACCACGGGGAATAAAGAATATATAGATTTCTACACTGATGGCTCCAAATTGAATGGACAAGTGGGCTTCGGAGTATATTCTAATGATCTGGAACTTCAAATAGCGAAAAGATTACCTAATCACTGTAGTGTTTTTCAGGCTGAAATATTAGCAATAAGAGAGGTGGCGAATTGGCTGAGAAGTAATGTTCCAAAAAATGTGGGCATTAATATATACTCAGACAGTCAACCTGCAATAAAATCCTTGGACTCTGTGTTCCTCAACTCGAAAACGGCCATCGATTGCCGCAAATCTCTCAATGAGATGGCTGAGCAGTACAATATTCACATAATATGGGTGCCTGGCCATAGGAACATACCGGGGAACTACGAAGCGGATGAGTTGACAAGGCTAGGGACTACCTTACATATTCCAGGAGAACTAGAATTTGTTGGTATGCCCCTAGCTACCTGCAAGCTCATGTTGCGTGAGAAGGCTGTTATGATGGCAAATGTTTGATGGGAGAATTGCAAGTGTTGTAACGACACCAAGCAAATATGGCCCCATTTCAACTTAAACCGCACACTAGATATGCTAATGTTCTCGAGACGTCAGATATCACTCCTGATATCTGCTATAACGGGTCGCTGCCTGATAGGAGATTTTGCAAAAACTATTGGCGCGAAGTATAATGACTATTGTATGAGCTGTCATGATGCGGAGGAAAAAGAATCAATTAAACACCTCTTGTGTAAGTGTCCTGCATTTTGTGTAAAGCGCAAGCAACTTTTAGGAGCATATAGCTTCAGATTACTGGCGGATCTGTAAAACGTTAACTTAAGCAGTCTGCTAATATTTTTGGAACAATCTGGTTGGTTCAACAAAGAAAAATAATCAAGAAGGTTCAGCGGTTAAAACTAAAAGTGCCCATATGTAATAGGTACTTTTAGTTAATGTGGTATCACAATGGACTGAATAGTCTAAGTGAGCCTGAATCTTAATCGGGCTGCCACTTTAACTTAACCTAACCTAACCTAACTATGCGTGCCAAATTTGGTTGAAATCGGTTCAGATTTAGATATAGCTCCCATATATATGTTTTTCCGATTTCGACAAAAATGGTCAAAATACCAACATTTTCGTTGTAAAATCGCCACTGCTTAGTAGAAAAATTTTAAAAATGACTCTAATTTTCCTAAACTTCTAATACATATATATCGAGCGATAAATCGTAAATAAACTTTTGCGTAGTTTCCTTAAAATTGCTTCAGATTTAAATGTTTCCCATATTTTTTTTTACTAAAATAGTGTTCCACCCTAGTGCATTAGCCAACTTAAATTTTGAGTCTATAGATTTTGTAAAAGTCTATCAAATTCTGTCCAAATCGAGCGATATTTAAATGTATGTATTTGGGACAAACCTTTATATATAGCACCCAACACATTTGACGGATGTGATATGGTATCGAAAATTTAGATCTACAAAGTGGTGCATGGTATAATATAGTCGGCCCCGCCCGACTTTAGACTTTCCTTACTTGTTTGCGTATAGTTTTTAGAAAAGTGGAGAAAATTTTCTTATCTGATGTTTAAAAAGCGAAATAAGTGAATTCATATGCACTTAGGAGGGTTGCCTTATATATTAAGAAGTGGGGCAAACCTTGTGTTGCAATTTGCCAACTGGCAGCGCTATCCTAAAGCTTGATATTTTTGAGGTTACACGTACACAGAATCAAATTTTACACGTACACAGAATCAATTAGTAATCAAATTTTGAAAAAGATTTTATAGAAATAACATTTTAAGAAAATTTTCTAAAGAAATCAAATTTTGACAAAATTTTTTATAGAAATAACATTTTAAGAAAATTTTTTCTATAGAAATTTTCTATAGAAATAAAACTTTGACAAAGTTTTCTATAGAAATAAAATTATGACAAAATTTTCTATAGAAATAAATTTTTGACTAAATTTTCTATAGAAATAACATTTTAAGAAAATTTTCTATAGAAATAAAATTTTGACAAAATTTTCTAAAGGAATAAAATTTTGACAAAATTCTTTATAGAAATAAACCGATGATAAAAATGTTCGATAGAAATAAAATTTTGACAATATTTTCTATAGTAATAAAATTTTGAAAAAATTTTCAATAGAAATAACATTTTAAGAAAATTTTCTAAATAAATAAAATTTTGACAAAATTTCTATAGTAGTAAAATTTGACAAAATTTTCTAAAGAAATAAAATTTTGATGAAATTTTCTATAGAAATAAAATTTTGACAACATTTTCTATAGAAAGAAAATTTTGACAACATTTTCTATAGAAATAAATTTTTGACTAAATTTTCTATGGAAATAACATTTTAAGAAAATTTTCTATAGAAATAAAATTTTGACAAAATTTTCTATAGTAATAAAATTTTGACAAAATTTTATATAGAAATAAAATTTTGACAAAATTTTTTATAATAATAAAATTTTGAAAAAATTTTCTATAGAAATAACATTGTAAGAAAATTTTCTATAGAAATTAGATTTTGACAAAATTTTCTATAGAAATAGAATTTTGACAAAATTCTCTATAGAAATAAAATTTTGACTAGATATTCTATAGAAATTAAAATTTTGACAAAATTTTCTATTGTAAAAAAATTCCGACAAAAATTTCTGTAGTAGTAAAATGTTGACAACATTTTCTATAGAAATAAAATTTTTACAACATTTTCTATAGAAATAAAATTTTGATAAAATTTTCTATTGATATAAAATTTTGACAAAATTTTCTATTGAAATAAAATTTAGACAAAATTTGAAATAAAATTTTGGAACAATTTTCTATAGAAATAAATTTTTAACAAAATTTTCCATAGAAATAACATTTTGACAAAATTTTCTATAATAATAAAATTTTGAAAAAAATTTCTATAGAAATAAAACTTAGACAAAATTTTCTATAGAAATAAAATTTTGACAAAATTTTCTATAGAAATAAAATTCTGACAAAATTTTCTATAGAAATAAAACTTAGACAAAATTTTCTATAGAAATAAAATTTTGACAAAATTTTCTATATAAATAAAATTTTGACAAAATTTTCTATAAAAATAAAATTTTGACAAAATATTCAATAGAAATAAAATGTTGTCAGAATTTTCTATAGTAATAAAATTTTGACAAAATTTTCTATAGAAATAAAATTTTGACAAAATTTTCTATAGTAATAAAATTTCGACAAAATATTCTATAGAAATAAAATTTTGACAAACTTTTCTATAAAAATAAAATTTTGATAAAATTTTCCATAGAAATAAAATTTTGACACAATTTTCTATAGTAATAAAATTTTGACAAAATTTTCTATAGAAAAAAAATTTTGACAAAATTTTCTATAGTAATAAAACTTTGACAAAATTTTCTATAGAAATAAAAGTTTGACAAACTTTTTTATAGAAATAAAATTTTGACAAAATTTTTTATAGAAATAAACTTTTGACTAAATTTTCTATAGTAATAAAATTTTGACAAAAGTTTCTATAGTAATAAAATTTTGACAAAATATTCAATAGAAATAAAAAGTTGACAAAATTTTCTATAGTAATAAAATTTTGACAACATTTTCTATAGAAATAAAATTTTGACAAAATTTTCTATAGTAATAAAATTTCGACAAAATATTCTATAGAAATAAAATTTTGACAAACTTTTCTATAAAAATAAAATTTTGACAAAATTTTCCATAGAAATAAAATTTTAACAAAATTTTCTGTAGTAATAAAATTTTGCCAAATTTTCTATAGAAAAAAAAATTTTGACAAAATTTTCTATAGTAATAAAATTTTGACAAACTTTTTTATAGAAATAAACTTTTGACAAAAATTGTTTATTTGCAAAATATCCTTAAATTTTCTAATTCACATCCAAAACACTGAATTCGGATCACACCTTAAGAAGGGATGCAAATTCAGTGGAACGGCTGTTGAAATGGTGGATATCCGTCCTATGACAAGCCCATGTTAAATTCATCGCTTCTGAGCCAATTTTGCACCAAAAAGAACATTTTCACTACTTTTTTGGCGACGTTTTTTTTTTTTTTTTGATGGGATATAATAGAGCTCTCCTATAATATAATGTCCCATAATATTTACTAACCGATCTTACTCAAAGCTGGCGCAATGTTATATTCTATAGTATAAATTACGTCGTAAATATCATCCAAATCGGATCAAATTTAGATATAACTCCCATATATATGTACCGTCCGATTTCCATAAATTTGGTCATAATTTTCTTATTTATTAAACAATTTTACTAAAATTTCAAATTTAGATGTATTAGCCGATCTTGTTCAGACTTATATATTGCTTTTACATAAATATATTGCCCGAATTTCACAAATTTGGCTGCATTAGCCCCCACTACTTTCCTCCATTTCCTCGTGTTTAATAATGGACTCAATGTTCTGTATGTGTAAAATAAAGTACACAGAAAAAAATTTCACGAAAAATTTTCCAATTAAAGTTTTAATTGAGTTTTAAAAAATATTCAATTAAAAATTTAATTGATTTAACAAATTTTTTAATTGAAACAAAAATCAATCACAAAAATTAATAGTATCAATTAATTTTTTAATTGGATCAATTAATTTTTTAATTGACCTTCAATTAATTTTTTAATTGATACTATCATTTCTGTGATTGAAGACATTTCAATTAAAAAATTAATTGGATCAATTAATTTCGTGATTGAACCAGAAAAAAATTTTTTTGTGTGTATAGTTTCAAATATCGTTGATTTCTGTTCAGATTGAGATAAAGCTTCCATAAATATGCACGCCTTAATGCTTAATGCTAAGAAAATTAATTTTCAATTCCTCATAAAGTTACCCACCTTTACGGTTACCATGTGAATTTCAGCTTTTGGATCGAAGCATGGGACAAAGCAAAAAAACTCACACTTGTGTAAACAATGCGTAATACATCTTGCGCCCCATGTCGTCTTGTTAACTAAAAATAAATACACATTGTATTTTAAACAGAGACAATAGTAGAGGCCTAAAAATATTATTAACAAATATTTTAACATTTGATTTATAACTGCAAATTTAAGAGAGATCCAAAGGTATTGGCTACAAGCGACTCTGAATACTAGATGTTCAATTCAATTTAAATAGAAATAAAACTTCGAAGGAAAAAATGGTCGAGGAAATCGTTTCCCATGCTAATGCACATTGGGAATATTATGTAGTCGTTGGACAATTAGAAAAATAAAACATGCATATGGATTTTAATAATTATTTTCTCATCGTAAGGGAAACATTTTTAAACACCTTAGAACAATTTATTCATAGGCTGAGGTATACTAGTATTAGTCCAGGATTACCATTAAGGGACGCAAAAATCTTAAAATAAAATATTATTTTACAGATTTTATTGACTCGGGCTTTCGGCTATGCTTGAATCGATTCGGTTTTTTAGGATGATGTGGTCGGATCTGGACGGATACGGATACAAGCTACTGCGGATGCAAGCTAATGCTTCCGCATTCTGGGCTTTGCATATTGGTTGTGCTAAATACACGGGTGCGGTTATTTCCCCTTTCGAATTCTTTCATTTTATCAAATTTTATTTCTATAGAAAATTTTGTCAAAATTTTATTTCTGTAGAAAATGGAAAATATAGAAACAAAATTTTGTCAAAATTATATTTCTATAGAAAATTTTGTCAACATTTTATTTCTTTAGAAAATTTTGTTAAAACTTTAATTTCTGTAGACAATTTCATCAAAATTTTAATTTCTGTAGAAAATTTTGTTAAAATTTTTTATTTCTATAGAAAATTTTGTCATAATTTTATTTTTATAGAAAGTTTAGTCAACATTTTATTTCTATAGAAAATTTTGTCATAATTTTATTTTTGTAGAAAATTTAGTCAAAATTTTATTTATATAGAAAATTTTGTCAAAATTGTATTTCTATAGAAGGTTTAGTCAAAATTTTATTTCTATAAAAAATTATGCCAAATTTTTATTTCCATAGAAAATTTTGTAAAAATTTTATTTCTATAGAAAATTTTGTCAAAATCTTATTTCTATAGAAAATTTTGTCAAAATTTTATTTCTATAAAAAAATTTGGTCAAAATTTTATTTCTATAAAAAATTTTGTCAAAATTTTACTTCTTTAGAAACATTTGTCAAAATTTTATTTCTATAGAAACTATTATTAGAATTTTATTTCTATAGAAAATTTTGTCAAAATTTTATTTATATAGAAAACTTTGTCAAAATTTTATTTCTATAGAAATTATTATTAGAATTTTATTGCAATAGAAAAGTTTGTCAAAATTTTATTTCTATAGAAAATTTTTTCAAAATTGTATTTCTATAGAAATTTTATTTATATATAAACTACTATTAGAATTTTATTTCCATAGAAAATTTTGTCAAAATTTTATTTCTATAGAACATTTTTTCAAAATTTTATTTCCATAGAAAATTTTGTCAAAATTTTATTTCTATCGAAAATTTTGTCAAAATTTTATTTCTATCGAAAATTTTGTCAAAATTTTATTTCTATAGAAAGTTTTGTCAAAATTTTATTTCTATAGAAACTATTATGAGAATTTTATTTCCATAGAAAATGTTGTCAAAATTTTATTTCTATAGAAAATTTTGCCAAAATTTTATTCCTATAGAAAATTTTGCCCAAATTTTATTTCTGTTGAAAATTTTGCCAAAATTTTATTTCTGTAGAAAATTTGTGAAGTGCCTTTTATTTGAAGAGAAATTTTATTTCTATAAAAAATGTTGTCAAATTTTTTTTCCCATAAAAATGTTTGTCCAAATTTTATTTCTATAGAAAATTTTGTCAACATTTTATTTCATAGAAAATTTTGTAAAAATTTTAATTATCTAGAAACTATTATTAGAAATTTATTTCTATAGAAAATTTTTCAAAATTTTATTTCTATAGAAAATTTTGTCAACATTTTATTTCTATAGAATTTTTTTCAAAATTTTATTTCTGTAGGAAATTTGTGAAGTGCCTTTTATTTGGAGAGAAATTTTATTTCTATAAAAAATTTTGTCACATTTTTTCCCATAAAAATGTTTGTCCAAATTTTATTTCTATAGAAAATTTTGTCAAAATTTTTCAAAATTCTAGAAACTATTATTAGAATTTTATTTCTATAGAAAATTTTTCAAAATTTAATTTTATAGAAAATTTTGTCAACATTTTATTTCTATCGAAAATTTTGTCAAAATTTTATTTCTATAGAAAATTTTGTCAAAATTTTATTGCTATAGAAAATTTTTCAAAATTTTATTTCTATAGAAACTATTATTAGAATTTTATTTCCATAGAAAATGTTGTCAAAATTTTATTTCTATAGAAAGTTTTGTCTAAATTTTATTTCTATAGAAATTTTTTCAAAATTTTATTTCTATAGAAACTATTATGAGAATTTTATTTCCATAGAAAATGTTGTCAAAATTTTATTTCTATAGAAAGTTTTGTCTAAATTTTATTTCTATCGAAATTTTTTCAAAATTGTATTTCTATAGAAACTATTATGAGAATTTTATTTCTATAGAAAGTTTTGTCTAAATTTTATTTCTATCGAAAATTTTGTCAAAATTTTATTTCTATAGAAAGTTTTGTCAAAATTTTATTTCTATACAATTTTTTTCAAAATTTTATTTCTATAGAAATTTTGTCAAAATTTTATTTCCATAGAAAATGTTGTCAAAATTTTATTTCTATAGAAAATGTTGTCAAAATTTTTTTTCTATAGAAAAGTTTGGCAAAATTTTATTTCTATAGTAAATTTTGCCAAAATTTTATTTCTGTAGAAAATTTTGCCAAATTTTTATTTCTGTAGAAAATTTGTGAAGTGCCTTTTATTTGGAGAGAAATTTTATTTCTATAAAAAATTTTGTCAAATTTTTTCCCATAAAATTTTTTGCCCAAATTTTATTTCTATAGAAAATTTTGTCAAAATTTTATTTCATAGAAAATTTTGTTAAAATTTTATTTTTCTAGAAACTATTATTCGAATTTTATTTGTCTAGAAAATTTTTCAAAATTTTATTTCTATAGAAAATTTTGTCAACATTTTATTTCTATCGAAAATTTTGTCAAAATTTTATTTCTATAGAAAATTTTGTCAAAATTTTATTGCTATAGAAACTATTAGTAGAATTTTATTTCCATAGAAAATGTTGTCAATATTTTATTTCTATAGAAAGTTTTGTCTAAATTTTATTTCTATAGAAATTTTTTCAAAATTTTATTTCTATAGAAACTATTATTAGAATTTTATTTCCATAGAAAATGTTGTCAAAATTTTATTTCCATAGAAAATATTGTCAAAATTTTATTTCTATAGAAAAGTTTGGCAAAATTTTATTTCTATAGAAAATTTTGCCAAAATTTTAGTTCTATAGAAAATTTGGCCAAAATTTTATTTCTGTAGAAAATTTGTGAAGTGCCTCTTATTTGGAGAGGAATATTCTTCTAAATCTACCAATGAATCAAGAATACTACCAATCTACCTAACAGTAAAAGATCTACAATGTTTGGTAAAATTCTACCAATTGTGCTACTTCGCACTAATTTGTCAATTAAAACACTAGGATTTCTAAACATTTCAAACATAGGTAGTGTTACTAGTCGTCACCCAATTTTTGTTTGCGCGATCCGTGCGCATACACACCAATTGTTCACGTAGACAAACGTCCGTCTTTAAATCCGCATACGTGTTCGCATTCGCAGTCTTACCCGCTTATGCAGTTTGTCCACATATGCGATCTTTATAATCTGCGTACGCGATTCGTACGTCTACGCCATGCATTTGCGTACGCAGTCTTACTTGTTTACGCATATGTGATCCGTTTTATCTGCTTACGCGTATTACAATGGACTGAATAGTTGAAGTTAACCTAACCTAGCTACTAGCCGCAAACATGAGTCACCCCATCTTTGTTTGCGCGATCCGTGAGCATGCACACCAATTGTTCACGTATTGTCTACGTCCGTTTTTAAATCCGCATACGTGTTCGCATTCGCAGTCTTACCCGCTTATGCAGTTTGTTCGTCCGTATACGCAATCCGTCCGTCTACGCCATGCATTTGCGTACGCAGACTTACTTGTTTACGGATATGTGATCGGTTTTATCTTCTTACGCGATTCGTCCTAATACGCCAACCATTGGCATATGCAGTCTAATCTATGCAGGCGGTCCATCCGCATATGTGACTACAGTACGCATCAACAGGCCGACCGAATACTTATATATCCGAGTCCTTTTCTTTAAAATATGTAAAAAGTTTTTCTTTACTAATCACAAATGAAATAATCTCCATCCCATTGTGCAAAAAGACAAGTTAGTCAAAGTTTCATCCGCATTTGGTTGAATTGACGTTGATTGACGATAGTGGGTAAAACGCACGTTTGCAACACTGGAAATGAAAGAAGCCAGAAAGCAACAATGGAGTCGACGAACGCAGATCTTCTTTTACATTCCAACAAATCCCAACAAAAAACATTATCAGCCCATCACAATAGGTGCCAAGCCAACACCAACATCAATAACAATGATCGGTGGCGACAACAAGAATAGCAGCAGCATTATGACAATGGGATTCAGATTCAGACAACGCACTCTATGCTATTGCCCGCTGTCTAATTTCGATGCGTATAGCCCTGAACATAACCTTGAACGAAGCATAGCCGAGCGAAGCTAGTCAAGCGTTTTCAGTTTTCGTTTTTTTATGGCTTGGTCTATCTATGGCTATTTGGTTATTTATGCATAGGCCTAGAGATTTAGACGCACATTCAAGTTTCCAGTTAATAAATTTTATGGTTTCTTTACCCCCACCGCCCATTAGTAGTGGTAGGCCGCCAACAAAGAATTACCTGCATTGTCTAGAAATCGCACTGAAATGAAATTAGAAGGCATCCATGGGATGTTGATTGAGACATTGTAGGTTTCTAGTTTGTGGTCTACAATTCAATGGCATAGCGAATCTGAGTTAAATTTGTGGTATACCAAAATGTTATAAGACGCTATATGCGAGAAGTGTGATTTAGAAAATCAAGTTTTTTTTATTCTTATTCCTATTTCTGATTTAGATAATCAAGTAAGTAAGTTTTTGGGTGTCACTATGGAGAGAAGAGGAAAGAAATCTGCTATGATAGCTCGAGGACTGAGATTTCGTTGATCGACCCCGACATCTGAATTTCCTTTAATCTCTAATTGGGAGTCTATTCCTAACAATACATACATCTACAATGGGGATGATCTACACGCAGAAAAGGAATATGATCACCTCAACCATGTTTTAAGAGCAAAATGTTATTTTTGTATGGTGACCATGTAACATGTTTGTCACTAAAATGTTATTTTCTCGTCAAATATAACCAGCTTGCCGAAATCAGATACATGATTTTCGAGAAGATAACATGGTTGCGAAAACCATGTTACATGGTCACCACCCAAAAATAACATTTTGCTCTTAAAACATGGTTGAGGTGATCATATTCCTTCTCTGGGTGTAGATACCTCTACTTTCTTACCAAAAATAGGTTTTCCCGATGCTTGCAATTGACAATTGCAATTGATCTCCTCATTCGAATGTTATTAGTACACAGCAAATGGTTTTCTAAACCCCAAGTGAGATCTGTAGTCTTCCATTCATCGTCGAATCTGACCAATAACTGGGACCAACGCTGGAGGTTCTAACCACGTTTGGTACAATTCTACCAAAAAGGGTCGATTTTTTACTGTATGGTAGATTGATAGAATTCTTGATGTTTTGGTAGATTTTGCAAAACATTCCTCCCAAACTAAGAGGCACTTCACAAATTCCACTAAAATTCAAATTTTCACGAAATTTTCTATAAAAATAAAATTTTGACAAAATTTTCTATAAAAATAAAATTTTGACAAAATTTTCTATAGAAATAAAATTTTGACAACATTTTCTATAGAAATAAAATTTTGCAAAAAATTTTCAATAGAAGTACAATTTTAACAAAATTTTCTATAGAAATAAAATTTTGACAAAATTTTGTTATAGCAATAAAAATGTTGACAAAATTTTCTATAGAAATAAAATTTTGACAAAATTTTATATTGAAATAAAATATTGACAAAATTTTCTATTGAAATAAAATATTGACAAAATTTTCTATAGAAATAAAATTTTGACAAACTTGTCCATAGAAATTAAATTTTTAGAAAATTTTCTATAGAAATAAAATTTTGAGAAAATTTTCTACAGAAATAAAATTTTGAGAAAAATTTCTATAGAAATAAAATGTTGACAAAATTTTCCATAGAAATTAAACTTTGACAAAATTTTCTATAGAAATAAGATTTTGACAAAATTTTCTATAGAAATAAAATTTTGACAAAATTTTATATAGAAACAAAATTTTGAGAAAATTTTCCATAGAAATTAAATTTTGAGAAAATTTTCTATAAAAATAAAATTTTGACAAAATTTTCCATAGAAATTAAATTGTGAGAAAATTTTCTATAGAAATAAGATTTTGACAAAATTTTCTATTGAAATAAAATATTGACAAAATTTTCTATTGACGTAAAATATTGACAAAATTTTCTATGTAAATAAAATTTTGACAAAAACTTCTATAGAAATAAAATTTTGACAAAATTTTCTATAGAAATAAAATTTTGAGAAAATTTTCTATAAAAATAAAATTTTGACAAAATTTGATATTGAAATAAAATACTGACAACATTTTCTATAGCAATAAAATTTTCACAAAAATTCCTATAGAAATAAAATTTTGACAAAATTTTCGATAGAAATTAAATTTTGACAAAATTTTCTATATAAATAAAATTTTGCAAAAAAATTTCAATCGAAATAAAATTTTAACAAAATTTTCAATAGAAATAAAATTTTGACAAAATTTTCGATAGAAATAAAATCTTCACAAAATTTTCCATAGAAATTAAAGCTTGAGAATATTTTCTATAGAAATAAAATATTGACAAAATTTTCTATATAAAATTTTGACAAAAACTTCTATAGAAATAAAACTTTGACAAAATTTTCTATAGAAATAAAATTTACAGCAAATTGTCCATAGAAATTAAATTTTGATAAAATTTTCTATAGAAACAAAGTTTTGACAATATGTTCTATTGAAATAAAATATTGACAAAATTTTCTATAGCAATAAAATTTTCAAAAAAATTCGTATAGAAATAAAATTTTGCGAAAATTTTCTACAGAAATAAAATATTGACAAAATTTTCTATAGAAATAAAATATTGACATAATTTTCTATATAAATAAAATGTTGAAAAAAACTTCTATAGATAAAAAAATTTTGACAAAATTTTCTATAGAAATAAAATTTTGCAAAAATTTTCTTAAGCAATTAAATTTTGACAAAATTTTACATAGAAATAAAATGTTGAGAAAATTTTCCATAGAAATTTTCTATACCAATAAAAATTTCAAAAAAATTCGTATAGAAATAAATTTTTGAGAAAATTTTCTACAAAAATAAAATATTGACAAAATTTTCTATAGAAATAAAATATTGACATAATTTTCTATATAAATAAAATGTTGACAAAAACGTCTATAGATATAAAATTTTGACAAAATTTTCTATAGAAATAAAATTTTGCAAAAATTTTCTTAAGCAATTAAATTTTGACAAAATTTTATATAGAAATAAAATTTTGAGAAAATTTTCCATAGAAATTTTCTATACCAATAAAATTTTCAAAAAAATTCGTATAGAAATAAATTTTTGAGAAAATTTTCTACAAAAATAAAATATTGACAAAATTTTCTATAGAAATAAAATATTGACATAATTTTCTATATAAATAAAATGTTGACAAAAACGTCTATAGATATAAAATTTTGACAAAATTTTCTATAGAAATAAAATTTTGCAAAAATTTTCTTAAGCAATTAAATTTTGACAAAATTTTATATAGAAATAAAATTTTGAGGAAATTTTCTATTAAAATAAAATTTTAACAAAACTTTTCATAGAAATTAAATTGTGAGAAAATTTTCAATAGAAATAATATATTTACAAAATTTTCTATATAAATAAAATTTTGTCAAAAACTTCTATAGAAATAAAACTTTGACAAAATTTTCTATAGAAATAAAATTTGCAGAAAATTGTCCATAGAAATTAAATTTTGAGAAAATTTTCTATAGAAATAAATTTTTGACAAAAAGTTCTATTGAAATAAAATATTGACTAAATTTTCTATAGCAATAAAATTTTCACAAAAATTCGTATAGAAATAAAATTTTGAGAAAATTTCCTACAGAAATAAAATATTGACAAAATTTTCTATAGAAATAAAATATTGACATAATTTTATATATAAGTAAAATTTTGACATCAACTTCTACAGATATAAAATTTTGACAAAATTTTCTATAGAAATAAAATTTTGACAAAATTTCTATAGAAATAAAATTTTGCAAACATTTTCTTAAGTAATTAAATTTTCACGAAATTTTATATAGAAATAAAATTTTGAGAAAATTTTCCATAAATTTTCCAGAAAATTGTCCATAGAAATTAAATTTTGATAAAATTTTCCATAGAAATAAAGTTTTGACAAAATGTTCTATTGAAATAAAATATTGACAAAATTTACAAATATATAGACAAAAAAATATAGCAATAAAATTTTCACAAAAATTCGTATAGAAATAAAATTTTGAGAAAATTTTCTGCAGAAATAAAATATTGACAAAATTTTCTATAGAAATAAAATATTGACATAATTTTCTATATAAATAAAATGTTGACAAAAACTTCTATAGATATAAAATTTTGACAAAATTTTCTATAGAAATAAAATTTTGACAAAATTATCTATAGAAATAAAATTTTGACAAAATTTTCTATAGAAATAACATTTTGACAAAATTTTCTATAGAAATAAAATTTTGACACAATTTTCTATAGAAATAAAATTTTGCAAAAATTTTCTTAAACAATTAAATTTTGACAAAAGTTTATATAGAAATAAAATTTTGAGAAAATTGTCCATAGAAATTAAATTTTGAGAAAATTTTCTATACAAATAAAATTTTGACAAAATTTTCTATTGAAATAAAATACTGACAAAATTTTCTATAGCAACAAATATTTCACAAAAATTCCTATAGAAGTAAAATTTTGACAAAATTTTGGATAAAAATAAAATTTTGACAAAATTTTCGATAGAAATAAAATTTTGACAAAATTTTCCATAGAAATTAAATTGTGAGAAAATTTTCTATAGAAATAAAATATAGACAAAATTTTCTATATAAATAAAATTTTGTCAACAACTTCTATAGAAATAAAACATTGACAAAATTTTCTATAGCAATAAAATTTTCACAAAAATTCTTATAGAAACAAAATTTTGAGAAAATTTTCTATAGAAATAAAATATTGACAAAATTTTCTATAGAAATAAAATATTGACATAAGTTTCTATATAAATAAAATTTTGACAAAATTTTCTAGAGAAATTATAATTTTGACAAAAATTTTTTTGAAATAAAATTTTGCAAAAATTTTCTTAAGCAATTAAATTTTTACGAAATTTTCTATAGAAATAAAATTTTGACAAAATAATCTATAGAAATATAATTTTGACAAAATTTTTTATATAATTATTCCAAAATAAGATGAGCTTTTTGATAAAATTTTCTCAAAATGTTGTTGGAATATTTTTGTCTTTCGTGGCAAGTATGCGACTGAAGTTCACCACTGTGGTATCACAATGGACTAAATAGTTTATGTTAGCCTGAAATATCGGGCTGCCAGTATACTTACCCCCCAACAAAAAAATTTTGAAATTCTTCTAAAGACACAACTTTATATGCACATCCAAAAATGTCCTCCATGTTCTTTATTTTAACTGTACAGGAAGTTCATTTGAGCCATGTTTTTACAACTCGATTTTTTAATATTTTTATTGGAAAAATTAAATTTATTTTGTTTTAGATAGGTTAAAAGCAGATTAAGAATTAATAAAATGGTACAAATTATTTAAATTTTAAAAAATGCTAAATACATTCTAGAAAAATTGTGAATGTTTGAAAGTATTTGGTGTCAAACGTTCCAGACAAGCATTGGAATGCATTAAAAATAAAAAAATAAATTAAAAATTATTTAATTGTCAAAATATTAGAAAATTTTTGAATTCACATCTAAAACACTGAATTCGGATCACAGCTTAAGAAATGATGCAAATTCAGTGCAACGGCTGTTGAAATGGTGGACATCCGTCCTATGACAAGCCCATGTTAAATTCATCGCTTCTGCGCCAATTTTACAAACATTATCACTACTTTTTTGGCGACGCTTTTTTTGCTGGGTAGCCAAACCTAACCTAGTATGCGACACTACTTCAGATATTTTATAGCATACGAATTCTTTTCATATTCGCCCGGATGGGTGATTGTATTTTGTTGGAGAATTTATGCATGTCTACCATCATCATCACTTATCAAATAATATGTTTAAAAAGTGAGTTTGCAGTCCCAATACAAAAAAAAAACAAAATTTACCATCAGCTCCAAACACAGAAATAAAACAAAAATCAATTTTTTTTTTTTGAAAAATTATATGAAATTAATTGTGGAACAACAAATAGACACACACATGCACACACCAACCTAAACAATACCATCTACTGAACAGAAAACCACTTTAGACTTTGCAATCTAACGCATAATTGTGCGTTTTTATGGTTTTACCAAAAAAAAACTAAACAATCATTTTTTTGGAAATTGCTAAAGTTAACAAAACAACAACAATACCAACAACAACTAGAAATGCTAACGCATAGACAAATGTCTGTCTGTTTGGGATTTCAACTTCCATGTCAGTCAATGTGGTTTAGGCTGTTTCTGCTGTTTCTTCGATGGAGGCTTCTGATGTGATTTTGGCTTCAAATGTTATGAGATCAGCATTTGTGTTAACAAAATTTTACTGCTTCTGATGTTGGCCCAAACCATTATTGCTTTTAACAATAGCTTGAAGTACTGTGGTTCAGCCTGGCTGAATAAAGTTTTCTATAGGAAAACATTAATGCAATCTGGCTGAATAAAATTTCCTATAAGAAATTTTTAATTCATCCTAGCTGAATAATGTTTTTTTTAATTCAGCTTGGCTGAATAAATTCAGCCTGGCTGAATTAAGGTTTTCTATAGGAAAACTTTAATTCAGCCTGGCTGAATTAAGGTTTTCTATAGGAAAACTTTAATTCAGTCTGGCTGAATTAAGGTCTTCTATAGGAAAACTTTAATTCAGTCTGGCTGAGTTAAGGTTTTCTATAGGAAAACTGTAATTAAGTCTGGCTGAATTAAGGTTTTCTATAGAAAAATGTAATTTAGTCTGGCTGAATTAAGGTTTTCTATAGCAAAACTGTAATTAAGTCTGGCTGAATTAAGGTTTTCTATAGGAAAACTTTAATTCAGTTTGGCTGAATTAAGGTTTTCTGTAGAAAAACTTTAATTCAGTCTGGCTGATTTAAGGGTTTCTATAAGAACACTTTAATTAAGTCTGGCTGAATTAAGGTTTTCTATAGGAAAACTTTAATTCAGTTTGGCTGAATTAAGGGTTTCTGTAGAAAAACTTTATTTCAGTCTGGCTGATTTAAGGTTTTCTATAAGAAAACTTTAATTCAGTCTGGCTGAATTAAGGGTTTCTTTAGGAAAACTTTAATTCAGTCTGGCTGAATTAAGGTTTTCTATAGGAAAACTTTAATTCAGTCTAGGTGAATTATGGTTTTCTATAGGAAAACTTTAATTCAGTCTGGCTGAATTAAGATTTTCTATAGGAGAACTTTAATTCAGTCTGGCTGAATTAAGGTTTTTTATAGGAAAACTTTAATTCAGTCTGGCTGAATTAAGGTTTTCTATAGGAAAACTTTAATTCAGTCTGGCTGAATTAAGGTTTTCTATAGGAAAACTTTAATTCAGTCTGGCTGAATTAAGGTTTTCTATAGGAAAACTTTAATTCAGTCTGGCTGAATTAAGGTTTTCTATAGGAAAACTTTAATTCTGTCTGGCTGAATTAAGGTTTTCTATAGGAAAACTGTAATTAAGTCTGGCTGAATTAAGATTTTCTATAGGAGAACTTTAATTCAGTCTGGCTGAATTAAGGTTTTCTATAGGAAAACTTTAATTCAGTCTGGCTGAAATATGGTTTTCTATAGGAAAACTTTAATTCAGTCTGGCTGAATTAAGGCTTTCTATAGGAAAACTTTAATTCAGTCTGGCTGAATTAAGGCTTTCGATAGGAAAACTTTAATACAGTCTGGCTGAATTAAGGTTTTCTATAGGAAAACTGTAATTAAGTCTGGCTGAATTAAGGTTTTCTATAGGAAAACTTTAATTCAGCCTGGCTGAATTACGGTTTTCTATAGGAGAACTTTAATTCAGTCTGGCTGAATTAAGGTTTCCTATAGGAAAACTTTAATACAGTCTGGCTGAATTAAGGTTTTCTATAGGAAAACTTTAATTCAGTCTGGCTGAATTAAGGTTTTCTATAGGAAAACTTTAATTCAGTCTGGCTGAATTAATTAAAATTTAAAAATTTAATTTTTATTTTCCAATTTTTTACAAAGTCAAACCACTGTGCATTGTGGCTTTTGAATGATATCTACGTAATTTTGCTATGTGGTGGGGCGGATAAGTAAACAAATGTGGAAAAAAATGCGTAAGGTCGTATTCGTATGCGTATATGAGGAATCAAAGTAGGCACAATCGAGTAGTGTAACCGGTAATTATGAGTTTTTCAAATGACGCTGCAGAAGACAAAACAAGTCAGCAACTCGATTACTCTTCATAGCCGATTATTGGTGTTGTTGGTCATGATTTTGGTTTTTGGGCCTACTGAGTGGGAGGGGGCGATAGTAAATCAAGTACATGCATACACATACCTAGATATGTTCAAATAATAACAACAATAAAACAATAAAAATAAGGCGACGAGACTTCAACAAAAAAGTGGTTATAATCACTTCCGTATAGTAATAGTAAAAATAATTAATAATCTTATTAGTAGTTTCGTTATAATGAAAACACACAGACACAGAAAAAAAGTGAAACCCAAAATTTCAACTAAACGGATGTTTTTACCACGCATATATGGCGAACGCATTTAATCACATGAAAGACAGGAAAATAAATTTGAAATAAATTAATTATCTTTAATTTCCTTTAAAATATCGGAGCATGGCAACTCTTTTGAAAATACTCTCCTAACAATGTTAGTGGTCTCTTTTTCAAAGAATATCTTATTCTCTCTCAATATTCTGCTTGCATTGCTCTTTTTCTTAAAAAAAACACAATAATGCTCTTCGTTGACCTAAATTCAAGCTGCAAACCCCCCATGACAGCAGCAAACTCTTGCACAATCATTTTTCGTTGAATTTCGTTTTTTATTTGAACGAAATTAAAATGTGTCTGCACTAACCAGTGTTGCCAATTTGGTGCTTTTAGCACCAAATTTAGTGCTTTTTGATTTCTAAAAAGCACCAAATTGCCTTTTTGGTGCCTTTTCAAAAAAAGCACCAACTTGGTGCTTTCTGGCATTTTCATTTAGTGCTTTTGGTGCTTTTTTTATTTTGAACAGTATTAAGTTTAATTGATACAAATATTTTGATTAGACTTTCAAGAGCCGAAGAAACTCAAATTTATTGCCAAATATAGAATTTGATTGTTATGAAGTTGGTATTAATTATTTTTTTAATTAATATTGTTATTTAGGGTATTCTGTAGGAAAGTCGAGCGATGAGTGTCGAATTTTCGAATTTGGTAAAGATGTCATTAAAAACGTTTGTATTAAATTCACAAAAGCACGCACAACTGACATAAGACTCCTTCCATATATTAATATATTGAAAGTTGAAAAACATCACTGATCAAAATGAATTGGACGAAAGCATTAAAACTGATCAAAATGTATACTTGAATAGCGGTTCATAATGGTGAGTACTAAGTTCGAGTTTTGCCGCTAAAGTGAAAACTATATCAGTAAAAAAGGCATAAAATTATGCATATTAGCTGCAAATTTTATTATAACTTGATGGGGAATAGCCAAAAGCAAATTTTGACAAAGTTTGTATTCCTTAAAATGAATTAATAAAGAAATTGTAATTGTCAAAAAATGACTATTTTAGCAGCTAAACTCGATCTTAATACCCACCTTAACGTCTTAAAATTGAATTCACAAAAGTTCTATAATAGGCACATCTTCGGAAGTTTTTTTTTTTTTTTTTTTTTTTTTTTTTTTTTTTTAGTAGAGCATTTAATTTTCGATTTTGTGGTGGAAGGTGGTATGTTAGAATTTATAATATATTTTTGGTGCTTTTTGGCCTTGGGGAGTTGGCAACACTGGCACTAACTAAACGAAACGCAACAAAAGATAAAGTCTCCATAAAACGAATGTATCTGAACGAATGATCTACACTCAACATGCATAGGAGTACTTCAGATACTTTTGTTGTTTATTGCAGATACATTCAAATGCATTTGAAGAGTGGAGAGAATCGATAGAAAATTGAAAGATTGATATTTTCAGTGCTTATTTAGCTACACAAATGTGCCTATAGGCGTTTTGCTGCTTACTACCCATAAGTTAATTATACGCCGCATAAAATAAATTTTAATTATATAAAATATATTAAAAAAATCGTTGCGTTAATTTTTTTCATTAATTGTTGTACATGAATCTTTGAAATTTGCTTGCCCCAGTTAAAGTCGTATGCATATGAAAGAAAATGTTCCCTAAAGTAAAGAAACCCATTTTTAATAATAAGTAATAATTTTTAAATTAATTTAATTTAAGGCTAAACAATCTTAAAATATAGGCTACGACTTATATTGAGTATTCTGGCTCTTGGGTTAAAAGTTTCGTTTTCTTTTGTTTTGAAATTATGAAAACTTTTTTGTTAAATTTTTAAAATACTTGGCAATTCGGATACTTTATCCCAGCAAAACAAGTGTCTCTGAAATGTTCTTTATGGATCCGGAAGTGGTGCAAAATTAACGCAGAAGCGATTAGGTGTGATCCCAGGGTTATGGATTTGAATTAAAACAAGTATATACGGCCGTAAGTTCGGCCCGTTCGAAGCTTATGTATCCTCCACCATGGACTGCGTAGAAACTTCTACTGAAGACTGTCATCCACAATCGAAATACTTGGGTTGCGGTAACACTTGCCGATGGCAAGGTATCTTACAACTTCCTAACACCTTCCTTCTAAATTACAAGGTAATCCATACGTAGTATATATTAAACTAAAAAAGGCCGATTAAATACGTATATAATTAAGTTTAAAGTTTCTATAGAAATAAAATTTGAAAAAAAGTCTATAGAAATAAAATTTGGAAAAAAATTTTCTATAGAAATAAAATTTTGACAAAATTTTCTATAGAAATAAAATCTTGACAAAAATGTATATAGAAATAAAATTTTTACAAAATTTTCTATAGAAATAAAATGTTGACAAAATTTTCTATAGAAATAAAATTTTGACAAAATTTTCTATAGATATAACATTTTGACAATGTTTTCCATAAAAATAAAATTTTGGTAGATTATTTTTGGCTCGAGTGGCAACCAAGAATATGAACCGATATGGACCAATTTTTGTGTGATTGGGGATCGGCTATATATAACTATAGACCGATATGGACCAATTTTGGCATGGATATTGGCGGCCTTATACTAACACCACGTTGCAAATTTTAACCGGATCAGATGAATTATGCTCCTCCAAGAGGCTACGGAGATCAAATCTGGGGAACGGTTTATATGGGGGCTATGTATAATTATGGACGGATATGGACCAATTCTTGCGTGTTTGTTAGAGACCACATTCTAACACCATGTTCCAAATTTCAACCGGATCAGATGAATTTTTCTCCTCCAAGAGGCTCCGGAGGACGTCTGGGAATCGATTTATATGGTGGCTATATATAATTATGGACCGATGTGAACCAATTTTTGCATGGTTGTTAGAGACCATATACTAACACCATGTACCAAATTTCAGCCGGATCGGATGAAATTTGCTTCTCTTAGAGGCTCCGCAAGCCAAATCGGGGGATCGGTTCATATGGGGGCTATATATAATTATGGACCGATATGGACCAATTTTTGCATGGTTGTTAGAGACCCTATATATTAACACCATGTACCAAATTTCAGCCGGATGAAAATTGTTTCTCTTAGAGGCTCTGCAAGCCAAATCGGGGGATCGGTTTATATGGGGGCTATATATAATTATGGACCGATGTGGACCAATTTTTGCATGGTTGTTAGAGACCATATACTAACACCATGTACCAAATTTTCTCTGAGAGGCCTCGCAAGCCAAATTTGGGGGTCCGTTTATATGGGGGCTATCGACTCAGAATTTCACCACTACCCAGAATATATATACTTTATGGGGTCTTGGAGCAATATTTCGATGTGTTACAAACGGAATGACAAAGTTAATATACCCCCCATCCTATGGTGGAGGGTATAACAAGTTTATACGGCCGTAAGTTCGGCCAGGCCGAATCTTATGTACCCTCCACCATGGATTGCGTAGAAACTTCTACGGAAGACTGTCATCTACAATCGAACTACTTGGGTTGTCGTATCTTAAAACTTCTTAACATCGTTTTCTACGTTGTTTGTTAGTTCATACGCGGTATATATTAGACAAAAAAGTTATGTATAGGTAAGTCTACAAATAATTACGAATCGTCATGGACTTTTGCACGGTACGTAGAGAGCCAGAATTGAAATATGGGGGTCGCTTATATGGGGGCTATATAGAATTATGAACTTCATATGGACCAATTTTTGTGTTATTGGGGATATGGACCTAGTTAAGGATGATTGTTAACGGCCATATACTAGCACAATGTACCAAATTTCAACCGATTCGGATGAAATTTGCTCCTCCAAGAGGCTCCAAAACCAAATCTCGGGATCGGTTTATATAGGGGCTATATATGATTATGGACTGATATAGACCACTTTTGGCATGGTTGTTAAATATCATATACTACCACCACGTACCAAATTTCAACCAGATCGGATGAATTTTGCTTCTCCAGAAGGCACCGGAGGTCAAATCTGGGGATCGGTTTATATGGGGGCTATATACAATTATGGACTGATATGAACCAATTCCTGCATGGTTGGTGGATACCATATACTAACATCACGTACCAAATTTCAACCGAATCGAATGAATTTTGCTCTTCCAAGGGGTTCCGGAGGTCAAATCTGGGGATCGGTTTTTATGGGTCCTATGTATAATTATTGACCGATTTCGACCAATTTTTGCATGGGTGTTTGAGGCCATATATTAATACCACGTACCAAATTTCAACTGAATCAAATTAATTTAGGTCTTCCAAGAGGCTCCGGAGGTAAAATCTGGTGATCAGTTTATATGGGGGCTACATACAACCAACTTTTGCATGGTCATTAGAGACCATATACTAACATCATATACCAAATTTCAGCCGGATCGGATGAAATTTGCTTCTCTTAGAGGCCTCGCATGCCAAATCGGGGGATCGGTTTATATGGGGGCTATATATAATTATGGACCGATGTAAACCAATTTTTGCATGGTTATTAGAGACCATACTAACACCATGTACCAAATTTCAGCCGGATCGGATGAAATTTGCTTCTCTTAGAGGGTCTGCAAGTCAAATTTGGGGGTCCGTTTATATGGGGACTATATGTAAAAGTGGACCGTTATGGCCCATTTGCAATACCATCCGACCTACATCAATAACAATTACTTTTGCCAAGTTTCAAGTCGATAGCTTGTTTCGTTCGGAAGTTAGCGTGATTTCAACAGACGGACTGACGGACATGCTCAGATCGACTCAGAATTTCACCACGACCCAGAATATATATACTTTATGGGGTCTTAGAGCAATATTTCGATGTGCTACAAACGGAATGACAAAGTTAATATACCCCCATCCTAGGTTAGGTTAGGTTAGGTGGCAGCTCGATTTATCAAGTTCACTTAGACTATTCAGTCCATTGTGATACCACATTGGTGAACTTCTCTCTTATCACTGAGTGCTGCCCGATTCCATGTTAAGCTCAATGACAAGGGACCTCCTTTTTATAGCCGAGTCCGAACGGCGTTCCACATTGCAGTGAAACCACTTAGAGAAGCTTTGAAACCCTCAGAAATGTTACCAGCATTACTGAGGTGGGATAATCCACCGCTGAAAAACTTTTTGGTGTTCGGTCGAAGCAGGAATCGAACCCACGACCTTGTGAATGTAAGGCGGGCATGCTAACCATTGCACCACGGTGGCTCCCCACCCCCATCCTATGGTGGAGGGTATAAAAAAATTAATATTTTTCCAAATAAATAAATTGTATATGATTTTTAATCAATTCTAACGCTTGTCTGAAATATTTAACCTCAAATGTTTTCTAGAATGCATTTTGCATTTTTTTCGACAAAATTTAAATAATTTGTACCACTTTATTACTTAATTCTTACTTTTTGATGAAACAAACTTTCTCCCAAAACACCGGCAGTGGTTTAATTTAAAATTACAGCTTCCAAAGACATCGGGTGTATATTTCTTAAGTAATTATGTAGGGCTATCTTAATATCTGGGCCGACGGGAAAATTCCGTATTTGTTTATGAATCTCAAATAACGCTAAATTCAAAATTTCTGATAAATCTTATGAAAATTTTAGACTGGGAAAATTTTCTTTAAAAAATCGGAAGTTGGATTTAAATATGTTGCTATATCACTTATATTGTCCGGTATGACCTATCTTGGAACTTGACATGCCTGCCAAAAATTCAGAACGTTATATTGCCTTAAAATTGTGCCTTTATCAAGAGTATATATAGGGTCAAAAATCGATATTTTCAAATGTTAAAAATGGACAATGCAATTGACCAATTCAGCCCATATTTTAGTCAAACCTAATTTTTACATCACCGTGAAATTTCACCCGTATAAATACACTTTGAATGGCCTGAAATCCAGTACTTCGTTTTTCGTTGTTCGATTAAAAACCCTAATATTTCTTTAGTTAGAAAGATATGAAGAGTTTTTCAAATTTTCTTTCGCCGGAGTCGGAGTCGAGCAAAATTTCTACGACTCCGGCTCCGACTCCAACAAAATCTTCAGACTACGACTACGACTCCGGTTCCAACTCCACAGCCATATAGTAACACCACGTATCAAATTTCAACCGGATCGGAGGAATTTTGTTCCTCCAAGAGGCTCCGGAGGTCAAATCTGGGGATCGGTTTACATACCCAGCAAAAAAAATTAGAAGTTCTGTCCTCCCAAAGATGCTCTTTATTTTAACTGCATAGGAAGTTCATTTGAGTACATTATTTTATAACTCTTTTTTTTATATTTTTAATGGAAAATTTTAATTTTTTTCTTTCAAATATGTTTTTAACCTATTAAGATTTAATAAAATTTTTTTAAGATTTAATAAAATGGTACAAGTTATTTAAATTCTGCCAAAAAAAAAATCTAAATCCTTTCTAAAATATTTGCGAATTTTTGAAAATATTTGGTGTCTAGACAAGCGTTATAATGCATTAAAAATAATAAAAAAATTTTGAAAATTAATTATTTGTCAAAATATTACAAAATTTTTTAATTCACATCCAAAACACTGAATTCGGATCACACCTTAAGAAGTGATGCAACTTTAGTGCAACGGCTGTTGAAATAGTGGACATCCGTCCTATGACAAGCCCATATTAAATTCATCGCTTCTGCGCCAATTTTGCACCACTTCCTGATACAAAAATATGAATTTTACTACTTTTTTCGCGACGCTTTTTTTGCTGGGTAGGGGCTATATATAATTATGGACCAATATGAACTAATATTCTGGTCGCAATTATTTAACGATTTTGATGAAATTTAGTACTGGGTGTTTTTTTTTTTTTTTTTGCAAACTGACCAACGCTATTGAATTTGGAAAACTCGGATAAAATTCAGATATAGCTCCCATATTCGACAATGGGGTCGACGATGGGTTAGAAAAGAAGGGCAACTTTTCTAACCCATCGTCCTCAAATTTAGTACAAAGTAATCTAATTCAGCACCGTTGAAGTGTACAAAATTGCATCAAAATCAGTTCAGATATAGATATAGCTCCCATATATAAGTATCGCCCGATTTTCAAACAAGTATATAAAGCAGTAAGTTCGGCCGGGCCGAATCTTAAATACCCACCACCATGAATCAAATATTATAGTTTCCTGTGAAAATTTCAGAGGGATTTGATGACAAGCAGATCAGTTCAACCAGTACACTTTCCGAAGATAAATTCAAAGATTTTACCTATGAAGACTAGATCAGATTCTGGATTTATAAGAACCCTATTTGTTTGAGTTTTAGAGGAATCACAAACATCGTGTGCAAGTGTGCAAGAAAACGATGAAATAACGCCTTGATTTAAAATCTAACATAACATCTGTAGATTTTTACCCCCATTATTTAAATGATTACCAGAAGTAAAATCTGGAAAGTATAATTCAGTTTCAAGCAATTTTCATTATCAGTGCACATGGACCATTTTCGGCACACCTCTTTATGTTCCTAAAATACTTCTAGATTTAAAATTTCATGCAAATTTGAAAAAAAAACTATGGGTTCTAAAAGCCCAAGAAGTAAAATCGGGTCCTAAAATACCTCTAGATTTCTCATTTCAGGCAAATTAGATAAAAACTACGGATTCTAGAAGTCTAAAAAATAAAATCATTTCTTGCACACCTATTTATATTCCTAAAAACCTCCAGATTTTCGATTTCAGGCAGAGTGGTTTCTAGAAGCCCAAAAGAAATATCGGGAGATCGGTCTATCTGATGGCTATATCAAAACATGGCCCTATACTCACCATTTTCGGCATACATTTTTATGGTCTTAAAATACAAGTTGCATAAAAACTACGGTTGCTATAAGCCCAAGAATAAAATCTGGAGATCGGTCTATATGGGGACTATATAAAAACATTGTCCGATACTCATCATTTTCAGTACACCTCTATAGGGTTTTAAAATACCTCTAGATTTCTAATTTCAGGCAAATTGGATAAAAACTACAGATTTTAGACGCCCAAAGAGTAAAAACTGGAGATCGGTCTATATGGGGGCTATACCAAAACATGGACCGATACTCACCATTTTCGTCACACCTCTTTATTGTTCTAAAATACCTCTAGATTACCTATTTCAGGCAAATTGGATAAAAACTACTGATTCTATAAGCCCAAGACCCCATATCGGGAGATCGGTCTATATGGGAGATATACCAAAACCTGGACCGATACTCACCATTTTTAGCACACCTCTTTATGATCCTAAAATACCTCTAGATTTCAAATTTCAACCAAAGTGGATAATAACTACGGATTCTAGAAGCCCAAGAAGTACAGTCGGGAAATCGGTCTATATGGGGGCTATACCTAAATATCAACCGATAGTCACCATTTTTAGCACACCTCTTTATGGTCCTAAAATACCTCTAGATTTCAAATTTCAACCAAATTTGATAGTAACTACGGATTCTAGAAGCCCAAAAAGTAAAATCGGGAAATCGGTCTATATGGGGGCTATACCTAAACATCAACCGATAGTCACCATTTTTGGCACACCTCTATATGGTGCTAAAATACCTCTAGATTTCCAATTTGGGGCGAATTGGATAGAAATTATCGATTCTAGAAGCCCTAGGCAAATTGGATAAAAACTACAGATTTTAGACGCCCAAGGAGTAAAAACTGGAGATCGGTCTATATGGGGGCTATACCAAAACATGGACCGATACTCACCATTTTCGGCACACCTCTTTATTGTTCTAAAATACCTCTAGATTTCCTATTTCAGGCAAATAGGATAAAAACTACTGATTCTATAAGCCCAAGACCCCATATCGGGAGATCGGTCCATATGGGAGATATACCAAAACCTGGACCGATACTCACAATTTTTAGCACACCTCTTAATGATCCTAAAATACCTCTAAATTTCAAATTTCAACCAAAGTGGATAATAACTACGGATTCTAGAAGCCCAAGAAGTACAATCGGGAAATCGGTCTATATGGGGGCTATACCTAAATATCAACCGATAGTCACCATTTTTAGCACACCTCTTTATAGTCCTAAAATACCTCTAGATTTCAAATTTCAACCAAATTGGATAATATCTACGGATTCTAGAAGCCCAAGAAGTAAATTCGGGAAATCGGTCTATATGGGGGCTATACCTAAACATCAACCGACAGTCACCATTTTTGGCACACCTCTATATGGTGCTAAAATACCTCTAGATTTCCAATTTGAGGCGAATTGGATAGAAACTATCGATTCTAGAAGCCCTAGAAATATAATCGGGAGATCGGTCTATATGGGGGCTATACCTAAAATACCTCTAGATGGACCAATACTCACCATTTTTGGCACACCTCTTTGTGGTCATAAAATACCTCTAGATTTCCAATTTCAGGCAAATTGGACAGAAACTAAGGTTTTTATAAGGCCAAGACCCCAAATCGGGAGGTCGGTTTATATGGGGACTATATCAAAACTTGGACCGATATAGACCATCTTCGAACTTGACCTGCCTGCAGACAAGAGACGAGTTTGTGCGAAATTTCAGCACGATTGCTTTGTTATTGAAGACTGTAGCGTGATTACAACAGGCAGGCAGACGGACATGGCTATATCGTCTTAGAATTTCTCCCTGATCAAGAATATATATACTTTATATAGTCGGAAATCGATATTTCGATGTGCTACAAACTTATTATATCCCCGTCACCATTCTATGGTGGTGGGTATAAAAAAACCGATATGAAAACTTTGTTGGTCTACAATTTCGTTTCTCAGAAACATATATAGAATATTTTCGTTTCGTTTTCGTCGTATAATTTTATTTATTTATTTATTATATTTACAATAAAATTATAAATATAATTGTAAGCTTTGACTGCTAGGGTCTTAAGCTTGGCTCGAATAATATTTAAGATATGAAAGCTGAAAAATTTTACATTTAAATATTTTGTTGGGGCTACAATTTTCCCAGGGGAGAGCCAATATTTTCTTATGCGTTATTTAGCTTACATCAGACGAGGAAATCTGGGTTCTCTTTCCGACCCAATCTAACTAACAAGGAGAACGAATTTTTCAAAATTTTATATTGATTTCTAGTTGCGACGATTAAACATATGTTAAGAGTAAAAAATAATTTTATCACCATCATCATTTTACAATATTCCTATACATCATTGAGTTGGCTATTATGTAAAGGCCATAGGTATTTTAAATGCAATTACAATATTAACTCAAAAAAAAAAATAATGAATAACAATTTCAATGGGGTGTAAAATTGACCATTAAAAAAATTACACCCACCCACATATACGTACTGTATCAGCCACGATTAACAACAAATGCAACAATTGAAATTTCATAATATTATGCTTTTGCTATTACAACAATTATCGATCACTTACATACGCACACATATTTTTTTTTCATTATGGAATTAAATACACACAATTGGAAATTACAAAATTTCAATGATATTCAAGGCACGAGAATTTGAACACTTGAATTTTTATTCTCTAATCATTCTGAAATAGAATACCAAAAAAAAATGATAATATTTGACAGCATAGAACAACAACAACAACGAGAAACGTTTATTTTTATTTTTTAATGTTGACAAAAATGCTAAAAAAAACGAAACAAAAACAACAATACAAATGTATACAACATAAACAAACATAAAACGGAGTGCGTGAGTTATTTTATTTTATTTTTTTTTTCTAAATAAAACCCAGCCATCACAACCAAATTCATATGTAAAACTAATAAGCATTGAAATAAATGCCGAAAAAAAGTGAAAATTAAAAATTGAAAACATGCCTATGGATTACAGACGGAGAAAAAAAGATGGTCAAATTCAAAGGTAACTTTTTTTTTGCATGGCAATATTTTGTTATAGGTCTCAGGTTTAAAAAAAAAACTTCATTCATAGTAAAAATTTAAGAGTAGATTACAAAAGAAAATTTTTTCTCATGAAAGTAACCAATTATTCGGTTCTAGTAATTAATTAATTATTATTATACGGTTCTTTGAAAATTAGCAATATCTATAAGATTTTTTTCAAAAACTTCGGGGTACTGAAGTTTATGAATAAAAACTTTAATTTCACGTTAAAACAATTTTTTCTGATGAAAGTAGCTACCCAGCAAAAAAATTTGGAAGTTCTTCCAATGGCACAACTTTAAAAGCACTTCCTGAAGATGCACTCCCCATGATGTTCTTTATTTTAACTACCCAGGAAGTTTTTTCAATTCAATTTTTTAAAACTTGGTTTTTCATGGGTAATTTTGACTTTTTTTTGTTTCAATTAGGTTAAAAACAGATTAAGAATTCATAAATAGGTACAAATCATTTAAATTTTGTAGAAAAAAATTCTAAATCCTACCTGAAAAATTGTGAATTATTTAAAATATTTGAGGTCAAACGTTTCCGACAAGCGTTAAAATCCATTAAACATTTTTAAAAAATTATAAAAATTATTTATTTGACAAAATATCACAGAATTTTTTAATTTACATCCACAACATTGAATTCGGATCACACCTGAAGAAGTGATGCAAATTCGGTGCAACGGCTGTTGAAATGAAGGACTTCCGTCCTATGACAAGCCCATGTTAAATTCATCGCTTCTGCGTAAATTTTGCACCACTTCCGGATCCAAAAAGAACATTTTCATTACTTTTTTGGCGACGATTTTTTTGCTGGATAGTTTTTCGATTCTAATAAACCGATTACTTTTAATGCTAGCAATACCTCGCAGATTTTTTCAAAAACTTCCTGGATGTTAGAAATTTAAGAGTAGATTAAAATTTTTCTGATGAAAGTAACCGGTTATTCGGTTTAGTGAAGCGATTATTTCGATGGATGTACATCAGAAGAAAGTTAATGATTACACCTTTCAAATGTTATATTATTTTCTATAGAAATAAAATTTTGACAAAATTTTCTATAGAAATAAAATTTCGACAAAATTGTTTGACAAAATTTTCTATAGAAATAAAATTTTGACAAAATTTTCTATAGAAATAAAATTTTGACAAAAGTTTTTATAGAAATAAAATTTTGACAAAATTTTCTATAGAAATAAAATTTCGACAAAATTGTTTGACAAAATTTTCTATAGAAATAAAAGTTTGACAAAATTTTCTATACAAATAAAAGTTTGCAAAAAGTTTTTATAGAAATAAAATTTTGACAAAATTTTCTATAGAAATAAAATTTCGACAAAATTGTTTGACAAAATTTTCTATAGAAATAAAATGTTGACAAAATTTTCGATAGAAATAAAATTTTGACAAAATTTTCTATAGAAATAAAATTTTGACAAAATTTTCTATAGAAATAAAATTTTGACAAAATTTTCTATAGAAATAAAATTTTGACAAAATTTTCTATAGAAATAAAATTTCGACAAAATTTTTTGACAAAATTTTCTATAGAAATAAAATTTTGACAAAATTTTCTATAGAAATAAAATTTTGACAAAATTTTCTATAGAAATAAAATTTTGACAAAATATTCTATAGAAATAAAATCTTGACAAAATTTTCTATAGAATTAAAATGTTGACAAAATTTTCTATAGAAATAAAATTTTGACAAAATGTTCTATAGTAATAAAATTTTGGTAGATTATTTTTGGCGATATGGACCAATATTTGTGTGATTGGCGATCGGCTATAAATAACTATAGACCGATATGAACCAATTTTTGCATGGCTGTTAGCGGCCATATACTAGCGCAATGTACCAAATTTCAACCGAATAGGATGAGTTTTGCTCCACCAAGAGGTTCTGGAGGTCAAATTTGGGGATCGATTTATATGGGGGCTACATATAATTATGGACCGATATGCACCAATTTTTGCATGGTTGTTAGAGACCATATACGTACACCACGTACCAAATTTCAAATCTGGGGATCGGTTTATATGGAGGGCTATATATAATTATGGACCGATATGGACCAAGTTTTGCATGGTTGTTATAGACCATGTGCATATACCACGTACCAAATTTCTACCGGATCCGATGAATTTTGCTCCTCCAAGAGGCTCCTGGGGTCTAATCTGGGGATCGGTTTATATAGGGGCTATATATAATTATGGACGGGTATGGACCAATTTTTGCATGGTTGTTATAGACCATATGCGTACACCACGTACCAAATTTCAACCGGATCGGATGAATTCGGTTTATATGGGGGATATACGTAAAAGTGGCCCGATATGGCCCATTTGCAATACCATTTCACCACGACCCAAAATATATATACTTTATGGGGTCTTAGAGCAATATTTCGATGTTTTACAAACGGAATGACAAAGTTAATATACCCCCATCCTATGGTGGAGGGTATAAAAAATTCATCTGATATCAAACCAGTTAATATCAATATCCTGTTTAAAGATAGAGCAAATCGATTGCACCGCTTATTACATATAAATTCTCCCCATAACTGTCAATATTAACCGGTTCCTATCTATTTCTAAAAGAAAATCCATACCCTGTTTACAAAGCAAATGTTTTCGATTGCCGCACTTATTACATCTAAATTCTTTTTCGAACCGACAATATTAATCGGTTTATATTCGTACCCGTTTTAAAAAGAAAACAAATATCGCATGCCGCTTTTATCGCATCTCACTTTTCATTGGAATCGGAGCTATTTAGATCCATCGGAGCTATTTAGATCCACACCCTGTTATACTAAAGTCTAGTTATTTTTGGCCAATATTTTTCGAGTGTATATTTCTAGCGAATCCCAAGCATTTCTACATTTGGCAATTAAACAATGGCGCGCACAACCAAAATATAGCTATTTGGGAAACTGAAAGTGACAAATTATTGTCTTTCGTTTTTGCTTTTTATATCCTAAAAGGGGGGTTTATGTTATATTTTTAACACTGGTAGTTTTTGCAGTGTGTCCCGCACTCATATTTGTATGGATCTGCCCATGCAATATCCACTTGTGCGTAGTACGCACTTGTGGCATGCAAATTGTATCCAATCATCATACATTCATAAATATTATTAATTATGAACACATATATAATTTAGGCACCAAAATAATCATTACAGCTGATTTTATACTCTTACCATAGCATTCGACAAAAAGTTTATTTCTATAGAAAATTTTGTCAAAATTTTATTTTTATAGAAAATTTTGTCAAAATTTTATTTCATTAAATTTCTATAGAAAATTTTATCAAAAATTTTGTCAACATTTTATTTCTATAGAAAATTTTGTCAAAATTTTATTTCTATAGAAAATTTTGTCAAAATTTTATTTCTATAGAAAATTTTGTCAAAATTTTATTTCTTTAGAAAATATTGTCAAAATTTTATTTCTATATAAAATTCTGTCAAAATTTTATTTCTATAGAAAATATTGCTAAAATTTTATTTCTATAGAAAATTTTGTCAAAATTTTATTTCTATAGAAAATTTTGTAAAAATTTTATTTCTATAGAAAATTTTGTCAAAATTTTATTTCTATAGAAAATTTTGTCAAAATTTTATTTCTATAGAAAATTTTGTCAAAATTTTATTTCTATAGAAAATTTTGTCAAAATTTTATTTCTATAGAAAATTTTGTCAAAATTTTATTTCTATAGAAAATTTTGTCAAAATTTTATTTCTATAGAAGATTTTGTCAAAATTTTTATTTCTATACAAAATTTTGTCAAAATTTCATTTCTAAAGCAAATTTTGTCAAAATTTAATTTCTATTGAAAATTTTGTCAAAATTTCTTTAGAAAACTTTGTCAAAATTTTATTCTATAGAAGATTTTGTCAAAATTTTTATTTCTATATAAAATTTTGTCAAAATTTCATTTCTATAGAAAATTTTGTCAAAATTTTTATTTCTATACAAAATTTTGTCAAAATTTTATTTCTATAGAAAATTTTGTAAAAATTTTATTTCTATAGAAAATTTTGTCAAAATTTCATTTCTATAGAAAGTTTTGTTAACATTTTATTTCCATAGAACATTTTGTCAAAATTTTATTTCTATAGACAATTTTGTCAAAATTTTATTTCTATAGAAAATTTTGTCAAAATTTTATTTCTATAGAAAATTTTGTCAAAATTGTATTTCTTTAGAAAATTTTGTCAAAATTTTATTTCCATAGAAAATTTTGTAAAAATTTTTATTTCTATACAAAATTTTGTCAAATTTTCATTTCTAAAGCAAATTTTGTCAAAATTTAATTTCTATTGAAAATTTTGTCAAAATTTAATTTCTATAGAAAACTGTGTTAAAATTTTATTTCTATAGAAAATTTTGTCAAAATTTTATTTCTATAGAAAATTTTGTCAAAATTTTATTTCTATAGCAAATATTGACAACATTTTATTTCTATATAAAATTCTGTCAAAATTTTATTTCTATAGAAAATGTTGTTAAAATTTTATTTCTATTGAAAATTTTGTCAAAATTTTATTTCTATAGAAAATTTTGTCAAAATTTTATTTTTATAGAAAATTTTGTCAAAATTTTATTTCTATAGAAAATTTTGTCAAAATTTTATTTCTTTAGAAAATATTGTCAAAACTTTATTTCTATATAAAATTCTGTCAAAATTTTATTTCTATAGAAAATGTTGTTAAAATTTTATTTCTATAGAAAATTTTGTCAAAATTTTATTTCTATAGAAAATGTTGTTAAAATTTTATTTCTATAGAAAATTTTGTCAAAATTTTATTTCTATAGTAAATTTTGTCAAAATTTTATTTTTATAGAAAATATTGTCAAAATTTTATTTCTATATAAAATTCTGTCAAAATTTTATTTCTATATAAAATTCTGTCAAAATTTTATTTCTATAGAAAATGTTGTTAAAATTTTATTTCTATAGAAAATTTTGTCAAAATTTTATTTTTTTAGAAAATTTTGTCAAAATTTTATTTCTATAGAAAATTTTGTCAAGATTTTATTTCTATAGAAAATTTTGTCAAAATTTTATTTTTATAGAAAATTTTGTCAAAATTTTATTTCTATAGAAAATTTTGTCAAAATTTTATTTCTTTAGAAAATATTGTCAAAATTTTATTTCTATATAAAATTCTGTCAAAATTTTATTTCTATAGAAAATTTTGTCAAAATTTTATTTCTATAGAAAATTTTGTCAAAAGTTTATTTTTATAGAAAATTTTGTCAAAATTTTATTTCTATAGAAAATTTTGTCAAGATTTTATTTCTATAGAAAATTTTGTCAAAAGTTTATTTTTATAGAAAATTTTGTCAAAATTTTATTTTTATAAAAAATTTTGTCAAACTTTTATTTCTATAGAAAATTTTGTCAAAAATTTGTTTTTATAGAATTTTTTTTTTCAAAATTTTATTTCTATAGAAAATTTTTTCAAAATTTTATTTCTATAGAAAATGTTGTTAAAATTTTATTTCTATAGAAAATTTGGTCAAAAGTGGATGACTTTCGATCGAATTGAAATATGGGTTTGAATTTTTCTACAAATAGTTCTGATTGATGTTGATCAGTGGTTATTCAAATGGGTTTCTCTCAGTGTATAACTATAAATAAATATCGATTAATATTAATTTCCTTGTCTCTTACATCAAGATAATTGTGCGTTGTTGTCCTTTTTTTAGACTCTCCATGAAAACGAAAATCATTATAATATCCATTGGATAACTTAGAGACATTTGCTTCAAGACCAGCGGCAATAGCTATGCAAAAACCAAAAAAATATGTCGAGAGCCTACAGAAAAGAAACAATTTGAACTTGTTATTCCATTTGAATTTTTCAACATCATCATTCAGCTAGAAAATATGCGTGAGTTTTTGTCTTCTTGCTTGATTTTTACTGTCTATTTTGAAGAGAATTTGCAGCGTAAGAAATTTATTAGAGGGTAGGAGGCTATTTAAGGGGTCCACTTGAAAGATCGTTAACAGCAGACTTAAATATCTAACCTAGCCAGCAATTGGTTTAATAAAACCGAGCTTATAAAATGACCATTAAGCGTATATACACAAAACAAAAAATTATTTTAGGTGTTGCTAAAAACGTACCCAGATTCAAAGAAAAAATATTTTTCAATTTTCCTGTGCATAGAAAATATTTATTTCTGTTACAATCACGAAATTTATTGCTCCAATTAATTGCTTAATTGAATCACAAAATGATATTATCAATCAAGGGCTTAATTAGAAGTAACAATTTTACAATGATTTTTATTTTATTTTATTTTATTTTTTATTTTATTTTTATTTATTTATTTATTTCATGGAAGTCTAACACCATCAGAATACTTATTCTTATAATATTGGTGTTAGTGGTATACGAAGATGAAAATTAAGATTAAACTATTGAAAATAGAAAAAAATAAGTAATAAAAAAGATAATAATTTAATAGTTAATAAAAAAACAATGGAATTGGATATAAAAACAAAATGAGATCAAATAATAATGACAGATTTCAGTAAAAGAGAATTTACAACTGTTACAATATTAAAATAGTAGAACTATTCGATCTTAAAAGAATTATAAAGATGTTTTTTGAAATGCAGGATATTGCTTGTTAGTTGTAAATTGTTCCAAAGACGAATTGTTGAAATGAAAAATAACTTTTCTGATTTCGAACTATTAAAACGTTTTTGAATTATTTTTTACCACGGTTTGAGCGAGCAAAAGTTAGTTTTTCACATAAATAACTAGGCGCCACATTCTAAACTATTTTATGCATCAATATGAGGCTTTTATACTTCAAATAATTAGCAAAGGTCATATTAAATATTTTAGACGAATAATCTATCTTTTCGTTTAAGGTTGAAAACATATCTAGCGACGTTAATAAACGTTATCTTAAGTCGTTGTTTATCGTTACTTTCGCAGCTATAGAATATCTCAGATCCGTATAAAAGTGTTAGGATAAGATAAGTTTTCGCCAACATCATTCTAATGCCAAAAGGAGTCAATTGTTGTACTGACCACAAATTTCGTAACATCCCAGCAAAAAAAAATTGGAAGTTCTTCCAAAGGCACAACTTTAAAAGAACTTCCAGAAGATGCACTCCCAATTATGTTCTTTATTTTAACTACCCAGGAAGTTTTTTTAATTAAATTTTTTATAACTTGGTTTTTTCATACTTCTAATAGGTAATTTTAATTTTTTTTGTTTTAAATAGGTTAAAAACAGAGTAAGAATTCATAAAATGGTACAAATCATTTAAATTTTGTCGAAAAAAATGCTAAATCCAATCTGAAAAAATTGTGAATTTTTGAAAATATTTGAGGTCAAGCGTTTCCGACAAGCGTTAGAATCCATTAAAAATTGTAAAAAATTATAAAAATTATTTATTTGACAAAATATCACAAAATTTTTTAATTGACATCCAAAACATTGAATTCGGATCACACTTAAAGAAGTGATGCAAATTCAGTGCATCGGCTGTTGAAAATGGAGGACTTCCGTCCTATGACAAGCCCATGTTAAATTCGTCGCTTTTGCGTCAATTTTGCACCACTTCCGGATCCAAAAATATCATTTTCATTACTTTTTTGGCGACGCTTTTTTTGCTGGGATGGCATGCACTTTACTAGACGTTCTTGTAATATGGTTGGACCAGGAAAGCTTCTCATTAAAAAGAATCCCTAGATTATACGAGGATGAGGTCAAATCAATCAATGACCCATTAATCTGCAGGTTACATTCTGTATTATGTTGTTGAGTAGGTCTCTTTATATGAATGTATTTAGATTTATTTGGGTTTATACATAACCTATTATGTTATATTTAGCCCAACTTCCAATTCGATCTAAATCCTCATTGATGTTCCCTATGCATTCTTCACTTTCATCCGAGTCAAAGTCCCGGTAAAGTTGCACATCATCCGCATAAATGTGTATGTTGCATGTTCTCAGTACTTCTGGTAGATCGTTTATATATAAACAAAATAAAAGTGGACCCAATATCGATCCCTGGGGAACTCCTCGTTTCACATTCAAGCTACTTGAAACATTGTTTCTGAAAGATACTAACTACCTGTGATCGGTTATTTACGTACGAAAATAACAGCCTGCATGCTGATCTAGAGAAATGAAATAGTTTTTCAAGTTTCGTTATTAGTATGGCGTGATCTACGGCATCGAAAGCTTTACTGTGATCTAAAAGAAATTTCATTGTATAATATAATTTATCAATTGTTTTACATTTTCAATTACAACCAAATTTCTAATTGGACATATTTTGGTGAATTTTTTTTCTGTGTGTTAAAATTTTTCAAAGATATAACATCCACACTAATAGAAAAAAGCTTAGTTATATTAATGAAATGTGTAGTTAAAAGTCAGCCAATGAATTAATCAACGTGGTGTTTTGTATTATTAACGAATATTTTCGTTGTATTAAAGAAAATGTTTCGTTATATCAACGAAAAATTTTCATTGGCTGACTTTTAATGAAATTTTGTTTGTGTGCAAATTTTGATCATCTTTTTTTTCAATTTAATTGGTAAACATGTATTTTATTACTTACAAATCTTTGAAGAAATCAACTATTCCACGTTACTCAACTATTAATTTTACTCCCTGTTCAAAGTTTTACATAAATCGGAGCAAAACATTGCCACCGTAGTATATGAGAGAAAATCGGGCCAACGTTACCATTTCTTGTACCCCTTGTGCAAAATTTAAAGCCATATAAGCCTATATCGGACGTAAAATATATGGAAGCTATATCTAAACCAAAAGCAATTTCTTCCAGACTCAGTAACCTTCTATTGGGTACGTGTGCCAAATATGATGTCGATTGGACTAAAACTGAGACCTTGACTTTAATGAAAATAATGTGTTCACAGGCAGACGGACATGGCTAGATCAACTCAGGAGCACGGTTGCCACTCGAGCCCAAAATAATCTAACAAAATATGGAGAAAACTACCAAAAAACTCTAAACAAAAAAACTTATTTGTCAATATTTCATTTCTATAGAAAATTTTGTCAAAATTTTATTTTTATAGATAATGTCTACATTTAATTTCTATAGAAAATGTTCTCAACATTTTTATACCCACCACCATAGAATGGTGACGGGGGTATAATAAGTTTGTCATTCCGTTTGTAACACATCGAAATATCGATTTCCGACTATATAAAGTATATATATTCTTGATCAGGGAGAAATTCTAAGACGATATAACGATGTCCGTCTGTCTGTCTGTCTGTCTGTCTGTCTGTTGTAATCACGCTACAGTCTTCAATAATGAAGCAATCGTGCTGAAATTTTGCACAAACTCGTCTTTTGTCTGCAGGCAGGTCAAGTTCGAAGATGGGCTACATCGGTCCAGGTTTTGATATAGTCCCCATATAAACCGACCTCCCGATTTGGGGTCTTGGGCTTATAGAAATCGTAGTTTTTATCCAATTTGCCTGAAATTTGAATTATAGAGGTATTTTATGACCATAAGGAGGTGTGCCAAAAATGGTGAGTATCGGTCCATGTTTTGGTATAGCCCCCATATAGACCGATCTCCCGATTTTACTTCTTGGGCTTATAGAAACCGCAGTTTTTATTCAATTTACTTGAAATTGGAAATCTAGAGGTATTGTAGGACCACTAATACGTCTGCCAAAAATTGTGAGTATCGGTCCATATTTTGGTATAGCCCCCATATAGACCGATCTCCCAATTTTATTTCGTGGGCTTATAGAAACCGCAGTTTTTATTCAATTTACCTGAAATTGGAAATCTAGAGGTATTGTAGGACCACAAATATGTGTGCCAAAAATTGTGAGTATCGGCCCATGTTTTGGTATGGTCACCATATAAAACGACCTCCCGATTTGGGGTCTTGGTCTTATAGAAATCGTAGTTTTTATCCAATTTGTCCACAATTAGAAATCTAGAGGTATTTTAGGACCATAAAGAGGTGTGCCGAAAATGGTGAGTATCGGTCCATATTTTGGTATAGCCCCCATAGATCGATTTCCCGATTTTACTTCTTGGGCTTCTAGAATCCGTAGTTTATATACAATTTGCCTGAAATTGGAAATTTATAGGTATTTTAGGACTATAAAGAGGTGTGCCACAAATGGTGAGTATCGGTCCATGTTTTGGTATAACCCCCATATAGACCGATATCCCGATTTTACTTCATGGGCTTCTAGAATCTGAAGTTTTTATCCAATTTGCCTGAAATTGGAAATCTAGAGGTATTTTTGGGCCATAAAGAAGTGTGCCGAAAATGGTGAGTATCGGTCCATATTTTAGTAAAGCACCCTAAGAAAGATCTCCCGATTTAACACCTTGGGTTTCTAGAAACCGTAGTTTTTATCTGATTTGCCTGAAATTGTAAATATTCTGGTATTTTAGACTCACAAAAACGTGTATCGGATTAAGTTTTTATTGGTCCATTTGGTAATGCCTCCATATAGACCGATTTAACTTCTTGAGAGTATAGAATGCGCACTGATCATGAAAATTGCTTGAAACTCAATGTAAAATTTCCAGATTTTACTTCTACAGATTTAAGATTTCAAATCAAGACGTTATTTTATAATTTTCTTGCACACTTACAAGAGATGTAAATGATTCCTCTAAAACTCAAACAAAAATGGTTCTTATAAATCCAGAATCTTCGGGAAGTGTCCTCACGCCCTCCTGAAATTTCAAAGGAAACCCTAATATTTGGTTCATGGTGGTGGGTATTTAAGGTTCGGCCCGGCCGAACTTACTGCTGTATATACTTGTTTATGGAAAGTTTTGTCACAATATTATTTCTATAAAAGATTTTATCAAAATTTTATTTCTATAGAAATTTTTGTCATAATTTCTATAGAAAATTTAGTCTTAATTTTATTTCTATAGAAAATTTGATGAACATTTTATTTCTATATAAAATTTTCTCAAAACTTTCTATCTATTCAAAATTTTGTCAAAATTCTATTTATACGGAAAATTTTGTCAAAATTTTCTTTCTATGGACATTTTATCAAAATTTTATTTCTATTGAAAATTTTCACAAAATTTATTTATATAAAAAATTTTGTTAGCTCATCTAATTTTTTTATATTTATTTTCATAATGTATTATGATTGTAAATCTTGTAATAAATAAATAAATAAAAAATTTTGTCAACATTTTCCTCAAAATTTTATTTCTATACAAAGTTATCCCAAATTTTATTTATATAGTAAAAAACATTTTTTTTTTCAAAAGTTTATTTCTACATAAGTATTATTTTCAAAATTTTATTTCTATATATATATATATTTTTTTTTAATTTTGTTTCTATAGAAAATTTGGTCGAAATTTTATTTCTATAGAAAATTTGATCAACATTTTATTTCTATATAAAATTTTCTCAAAACTTTCTATCTGTGCAAAATTTTATCAAAATTCTTTTTCTACGGAAAATTTTGTCAAAATTTTCTTTTTATGGATATTTTATCAAAATTTTATTTCTAGAAAAAATTTTGTCAATATTTTCCTTAAAATTTTATTTCTATACAAAGTTATCCCAAAATTTTATTTATATAGCAAATTTTTTTTAAGAGTTTATTTCTATATAAGTTTTTTTACAAAATTTTATTTCTATATAAGTTTTTTTTTCAAAATTTTATTTCTATATAAAATTTTCTCAAAACTTTCTATCTGTTCAAAATTTTGTCAAAATTCTAGTTATACGGAAAATGCTGTCAAAAATTTCTTTCTATGGATATTTTATCAAAATTTTATTTCTATAGAAAATTTTCTCAAAATTTTATTTCTATAAAAAAATTTTGTCAAAACCTTCTTTCTATAGAAAATTTTCTTAAAATTTTATTTCTCTAGAAAATTTTCTCAAAATTTTTATTTCAATAGACATCCCTGTAGGAAATGTCAATAGTGAAACAGTACTGACTTACTATTGACTGTGTCGCCAGTACTACTGACCAAATATACCCTAGACAATGTAAAATTCTATTGACATTTAACATGTACTTGTCATTGAGAATGAACTACTGACACAAGAACTACTGACTAGGTGGTACTTTTGGAACCATATGGAAACATTGGAACCACTAAATCATTAGTCCATTGTCACCATTTTGTCAACACTTTTTTACCAAATAAAAAGACGTAAAATTAGAAATCAAAATCTTATTTATTATGTATGTGTAATTAAATATATATATATATATATATATATATATATATATATATATATATATATATATATATATATATATATATATATATATATATATATATATATATATATATATATATATATATATATATATATATATATATATATATATATATATATATATATATATATATATATATATATATATATATATATATATATATATATATATATTAAATTAAATAAATTAAACGTTTAGGCCTTCCTCCTGCAATATACTGAGCAGCTTCTCCAAGCACTTTCTGGAAGGCGATGTTTCGACGTACCACTGCTTCAGTTTTTCCCTCAAATTCAGAGTTGGAGTGGACATATCAGCTAACTCAAAATCTTCAAAGGTTTCACAATTTTCTTCTTGCAGCACAAAATTAATGAAAGTGCTCTCTCTAGAAATTAACTCCTCTTCAGCATTTGCTTTATCCTTGTACTTATAAACCTCACTTTCCTTTTTAAACTATTGTTCAATTATTGCGATACCACGTGTTTTTGCAACCAAAAAAGCGTAACAATGAAAAGGAAGAAGAAGCATTGACTCTCATTTGTCATAAATTTCTCCACACATTAAAGCCAGAGAAATATTTGTAGACAAGCAGTAGACAAATTATCGACAATGTCACCATAATAGTTGACAAAAGTGGTGACATAGAGACACATGTCCCCAGACTTCCTACAGGGAAATGCCATTTCTATAGAAAATGTTGTCAAAAAATTATTCATAAAAGAAAAAACAAATAGAAAATTTTTGCAGAATCTACCAAAAGACCAAGAATTCTACCAATCTAACAACAGGAAAATATCTACCATGAAGAAGCGGTTGATGCGTTCAGAATGAATGTTTTGGATATACCTCAATCAGAGTGGTAAAATAATAAAATAACCTTGTACCAAAATACAACCCTAGTACCTAAATACTTAAGATTAGGCTAAAATCTATGGATCCAAGTAACCTTAAAAAACAGTAATGATAGACTAAAAGATAATCCTATTAGAGGTAAGTTTTCCGTATGCATTTGTACAACACAGTCTTGAAGGTGCACCGTAGAACAACAAAAATTAATAATTCATCAATAAACTTGCCTTCAATAAACGGGAGGAATATAAAAGTTGACCTCAGCATACTTTACCATTGACTATCTTAGATTCTAATAACATGGCAAACAGTCAAAATATCAAGCAATTGAAATCAATTTATGGGAATTTATCAATAGGTCAAAATCTATAGAGTTAAGTAAAGTTTTTATGGCCCCACAACAGTAATGTAGAGAACCATTGTCTTAGCGGCTTTGTCTTAACATTGAAAAAAAAACAAACTCAAAACAAATAAAAACACAAACAGAAGCATTTATAGATATTTATGGGCATTAAGTAAGCTCCATTGGTTAATAAATTGTTTCCGCAGGAATACATCCGCCAACAATATTGCACGGGCAAGACGGACGCACTCACATATACACGCGCAAATCAATGACAACAACAATGTCAGACAGTATCGCAAAAGCCATTCCAACAACAGGAACATCATTGTGACAGATAAAAATACAACCACAAACAACAAAAAGCTAAAACCAAGCAAGCACACAAAATGTCAATAAAGAAGTCGACAGAGATGATGATGAAGAAGAAATATGTGTCAACTTGACTTAAAACAATAACAAGTGAAACTTCTCCCTCATCACCAATATAGCATCAGTAATAATACGAGAGCAAATACAGCACAGTGGCTCGTATACACTAAATGGAACATGATCACATATGTGCTGATTGGTCAATACCTAGTTTTTTTTCTAGACAGAGACAATTACCACCAAAATGTATCCAACTAAAAAGTTGATTAAAGTTGAATTTGTTATCAATTAAAAAATAAATAACATTTTGACAAATTTTTCTATAGAAATAAAATTTTGGCAAAATTTTCTATAGAAATAAAATTTTGGCAAAATTTTCTATAGAAATGAAATTTTGACCAAATTTTCTATAGAAATAAAATTTTGACAAACTCTTCTGTAAACAAATGACAAAATTTTCTATAGAAATAACATTTTGCCAAATTTTCTATAGAAATAAAATTTTGAGAAATAAACTTTTGAGAATATAGACAAAAAATATTCACAAACTTTTCTATAGAAATAAAATTTTGAGAAAAATTTCTATAAAAAAAAAATATTGACAACAATTTCTAAAAACAAAAATTTGACACAATTTTCTATAGAAAAAAAATTTACAAAATTTTCTATAGAAATAAAATTTTGATAACATTTTTTACAGAAATAAAATGTTGACCAAATTTTCTATAGAAGTAAAATTTTTGCATAATTTTCTATAGAAATAAAATTTTGACACAATTTTCCATAGAAATTTAATTTTGACAACATTTTCTATAAAAGTAAAAATTTGACAAAATGTTCTGTAGAAATAAAATTTTGACAAAATTTTCTATAGAAATACAATTTTGACAAAATTTTTTATAAAATTAAAAATTTGACTAAATTTTCTATAGAAATAAAATTTTGATAAAAATTTTTATAGAATTACAATTTTGACAAAATTTTTTTATAAAATTACAATTTGGGCATAATTTTCCATAGAAATAAAATGTTGACCAAGTTTTCTATAGAAATAAAATTTAGACAAAAATTCTTATAGAATTAAAATTTTACCAAAGTTTGTATAAAAATAAAAATTGGACATAATGTGCTATAGAAATAGAATTTTTCAATGCAGTAAAATTTGGAAAAACTTTTCTATTAAAAGAAAAAAATGACCAAGATTTCTATAAAAAATGTGGACAAAATTTTCTATGGAAATAAAAATTTTTCTATAAAAATAAAATGTTGAAACAATTTCCATAGAAACAAAATTTGAACAAAATTTTCTATAGAAGATAATGTTGACACAATTTCCTACAGAAATTAAATTTTGACAAAATTTTCTATAGAAACAAAATTTAGACAACATGCAGAAATAAAATTTTGACAAAATTTTCTACAGAAATAACATTTTGATAAAAATTACTATAGAAATAAAATGTTGACAAAATTTTCTATAGAAATAAAATTTAAACAAAATTTTGACAAAATTTTCTACAGAAATAAAATATTGGCAAAATTTTCAATAGAAATAAAATTTTTCCATAATTTACTATAGAAATAAAATTTTTACAAAATTTTCTATAGAAATAAAATGTTGACACAATTTTCCATAGAAATTGAATTTTGACAACATTTTCTATAAAAGTAAAAATTTGACAAAATGTTCTGTAGAAATAAAATATTGGCAAAATTTTCTATAGAATTAAAATTTTGACACAAATTTTTATTTTTTTTTTTACAAATTTTTTTATGGAAGTAAAATTTGGACACAATTTTCCATAGAAATAAAATTTTGACCAAGTTTTCTATAGAAAAAAAATTTAGTCAAACGTTTTACAGAAATAAAATTTTGGCAAACTTTGCTATAGAAATAAAATTTTGACAAAATTTTCTATAGAAATAAAATATTTACAAAATTTTCTATAGAAATAAAATTTTGACAAAATTTTCTATAGAAGTAAGAATTTGACAAAATGTTGTATAGAAATAAAAAAAATTACCAAGATTTCTATAGAAAAACTTTGGAAAAAAGTTTCTCTAGAAATAAAATTTTGACAAAATTTTCTATAGAAGATAATGTTGACACAATTTTCCATAGAAATTAAATTTTGACTAAATCTTCTATAGAAACAAAATTTAGACAACATTTTTTACAGAAATAAAATTTTGGTAAAATTTTCTATAGAAATAAAATTTAGACAAAATTTTCTACAGAAATAAAATTTTGGGAAAATTGTCTATATAAATAAAATTTTGTAAAAATTTTCTATAGAAATAAAATTTTAACAAAATTCTCTACGGAAACAAAATTTTGACACAATTTTCCATTGAAATTAAATTTTGACAACATGTTTTATAGAAGTAAAAGTTTGACAAAATTTCCTGAAGAAATAAAAATTTCATAAACATCAAATTGTGACAAAATTTGTCATAAAAATAAAATGTTCACAAAATTGACAAACTTTTTTTATAGAAATAAAAATTTTACAAAATTTTCTATAGAAATCAAATTTTGACAAAATTTTCTATAGAAATAAACCTTTGACAAATTTTCTTTAGAAATAAAACTTTAACAAACTTTCTATAGAAACAAAATTTTGACAAATTTTTTTACAGAAATAAAATTTGGACAACATTTTCTATAGAAATAAAATTTTGACAAAATTTTCTGTAAAAAAAAAATTGACAAAATTTTGTATAGAAATAACATTATGACAACATTTTCTATAGAAATAAAATTTTGACCAAGTTTTCTATACAAACCAAATTTTGCCAAATTTTCTATAGAAATAAAATTTTGAGAAATAAACTTTTGAGAATATAGAAAAAAATATTGACAAATTTTTCTATAGAAAAAAAATTTGACAAAATTCTTATAAAAAAAAATTTGGACAAAATTTTCTAGAGAAATAAAATTTTGACAAAAATTTTTGTGGAATTAAAATTTCACCAAATTTTGTATAAAAATAAAATTTAGGCATAACTTGCTATAGAAATAAAATTATCCAATGCAGTAAAATTTGGACAAAATTTTTATGTAAAATAAAAATAAATTACCAAGATTTCTATAGAAAAAAATGTGGACAACATTTTCTCTAGAAATAAGATTTTGACAAAATTTTCAATAGAAGATAATGTTGACACAATTTTCGATAGAAATTAAATTTTGACAAAATTTTCTATAGAAACAATATTTAGACAACTTTTTTTACAGAAATAAAATTTTGGCAAAATTTTCTATAGAAATAAAATTTTGATAAAATTTTCCATAGAAATTAAATGTAGACAAAATTTTCTACAGAAATAAAATTTTGGCAAAATTGTCTATAGAAATAAAATTTTGTTAAAGTTTTCTATAGAAATAAAATTTTGACAAAATTCTCTATAGAAATAAAATTTTGACAACATATTTTATAGAAGTAAAAATTTGACAAAATTTTTTGTAGAAATAAAATTTTTCATAAAATAAAATGTTCACAAAATTTTCTGTAAATATCAACTGTTGACCAAGATTCCTATAGAAATATAATTTTGACAAAATTTTCTATAGAAACAAAAATTTTACAAAGTTTTCACAAAATTTCTATAGAAATGAACATTTGACAAATTTTCTATAGAAATAAAACTTTAACAAATTTTCTATAGAAATAAAATTTGGACAAAATTTTCTATAGAAATAAAATTTTGACAAAATCACCTATAGAAGCAAACATTTGACAAAATTTTCTAAAAAAAAAAATTGTATAGACATAAAATTTTGACAAAATTTTCTGTAAAAAAATTTACAACATTTTCTATAGAAATAAAATTTTGACAAAATTTTCTATAGAACTAAAAGTTTTACAAAATTTTCTATATAAATAAAATGTTGAAAGAATTTTTCGACTATTATCAAATTGAAATAAAAAAGATTTTTTTATTTTTATTTATTTTGTTTAGGGGCGTTTAAAATGGATGCCTGTAACGGTTTCCACAGTTGGTAGAATTCCACCAATAATGATATATTTCTCTGTTTGGTATATTGAAAAAATTCTGTCAAAATTGTCGATAAATCACCTTGAATTTGGAGTTTGCTAGAAGGTTACTCTTGTGTGATACTGTCTTAATCTAGCCCATGAATTGTGGACATTCTTAGCTAGAACCAAGACCACTGTTCAAGGCTTCGAGATGATGATGCTGATGGCATTAACAAAAATATGGAAAATGAAACCTAAATAAGAAATGAAAGAGGAAAAGTTGTGGCCTATTCTCCATGACATTCGGTTACTTTTCCGTATTGTTTTCATCTGTTTTGCTGGTTTATTTACCAAAAAGGATAATTTTTGGATATGAATATAAAACAGCCAGCCACAATTCGTTTGCAAACAGCGTGTATATATCATGGTGTGTGTGTGTTTACATGCGTGTGTATGTGCGTTCATGCGTATGTACGTTATTTGTATTTGTAACTGTCCCACTTTTCCTTTTCTTGTTAAATAAAAGCGAAAAAGTTTGCAATTTGTGCAAAATTCCAACAACGCTGAATGAAGCCCTAGCAGCATCACGGGGAAGGAGAATCACTGAAAGTTTGAAAGTGAAAGTCTATTTCGTAGACGATTGGCGCCAAGTGGCAAATCTAGAAGTCAATAAAAATTTGTCATTGCCTTGGTTATGGGACAAAACAAAGACATTAATACAAAGTATCGAAGGTATGAATTAAGGGGAAGAAAATATAATGGGGCAAAAAGGAAAGGGCCTTAATAGGTATGACTTGAATCACTGTACTCTGCTCCAACGAAGGCTGGGCTCTGCAGTACTCGTCGAAGACGAAACTTCTCAGTGACACCCACGGTAGCCACAATTTTGTCCACAATTGGGCTCGGCTATAAGTTGGAGATCTCTTGTCAAAGAGCTCAACGTAGAATCGGGCAACACTTATTAACAAGAGAGAAAAGTTCACAAATTGTGGTATCAAAGTTGACTAAATAATCTAAGTAATATCGGGCTACAACCGAGGTTCCCACAGTTGGTAGAATTCTATAAAAAATGGCACATTTTTTTACTGTTTAGTAGATTGGTAGAATTCGTAATACTAAGGAGTATTTCACAAATTTTCTATAGAAATAAAATTTTGACTACTTTTTCCAACGAAATAAAATTTTGACAATTTTTTATAGAAATAAAAATTGGACAATATTTTCTTGAGAAATAAAATTTTGACAAAATTTTCTATACATTTATTCTATATATATATAGAATTTTGACAAAATTTTCTATACAAATAAAACTTTGAAAAATTTTTCCATAGACATTTTGACAAAATATTGTATAGAAATAAAATGTTGACGAAATTTTCTATAGAAATAAAATGTTGACAAAATTTTCTGTAGAAATAAAATTTTGACAAAATTTTATATAGAAATAAAATCTTGATAAAGTTTTCTATAGAAATAAAATTTTGACAAAATTTTGTATAGAAATAAAATTTTTACAAAATTTTCTATAGAAATGAAATTTTGACAAAATTTTCTATAGAAATAAAACTTTGAAAAAATTTTCCATAGAAATTTTGACAAAATATTGTATAGAAATAAAATGTTGACGAAATTTTCTATAGAAATAAAATGTTGACAAAATTTTCTGTAGAAATAAAATGTTGACAAAATTTTATATAGAAATAAAATGTTGATAAAGTTTTCTATAGAAATAAAATTTTGACAAAATTTTGTATAGAAATAAAATTTTGACAAAATTTTCTATAGAAATGAAATTTTTACAAGATTTTCTATAGAAATAAAATTTTGACAAAAAATTCTATAGAAATAAAATTTTTACAAAATTTTCAATAGAAATAAAATTTTGACAAAATTTTCTATAAAAATAAATTTTGACAAAATTTTCTAGAGAAATAAAATTTTGACAAAATTTTCCATAGAAATAAATTTTTAAAAATTTTTTTATAGAAATAAAATGTTGACAAAATATTTTATATAAATAAAATGATGACAAAATTTTCTATAGAAATAAAATTTTGACAAAATTTTCTATAGAAATAAAATTTTTACAAAATTTTCAATAGAAATAAAATTTTGACAAAATTTTCTATAAAAATAAATTTTGACAAAATTTTCTATAGAAATAAAATTTTGACAAAATTTTCCATAGAAATAAATTTTTAAACATTTTTTTATAGAAATAAAATATTGACAAAATTTTCTATAGAAATAAAATTTTTACAAAAATTTCTATAGGAATAAAATTTTGACAAAATGTTCTATAGAAATAAAATTTTGACAAAATTTTCTATAGAAATAAAATTTTGACAAACTTTTCCATAGAAAGAAATTTTTAAAATTTTTTTTATAGAAATAAAATGTTGACAAAATTTTTTATAGAAATAAAATGTTGACAAAATATTCAATAGAAATAAAATTTTGACAAAATTTTCTATAGAAATAAAATTTTGTCAAAATTTTCGATAGACATAAAAGTTTTACAAAATTTTCCATAGAAATAAAATTTTGTAAAAATTTTTTATAGAAATAAAATTTTGACAAAATTTTCGATGAAAATAAAATTTTAACAAAATTTTCTATAGAAATAAAATGTTGACAAAATTTTCTATAGAAATAAAATGTTGACAAAATTTTCTATAGAAATAAAATTTTGACAGAGTTTTTTATAGAAATAAAAGTTTGACAAAATTTTCCATAGAAATAAAAGTTTGTAAAAATTTTCTGTAGAAATAAAATTTTGACAAAATTTGCTATAGAAATAAAATTTTGACAAAATTTTCTATAGAAATAAAATTTTGCAAAATGTTCTATAGAAATAAAATTTTGACGAAATTTTCTATAGAAATAAAATTTTGACAAAATTTTCTATAGAAATAAAATTTTGACAAAATTTTCCATAGAAATAAATTTTTAAATTTTTTTTATAGAAATAAAATGTTGACAAAATATTTTATATAAATAAAATGATGACAAAACTTTCTATAGAAATAAAATTTTGACAAAATTTTCGATAGAAATAAAATTTTTACAAAATTTTCAATAGAAATAAAATTTGAAAAAATTTGCTATAACATTTAATTTTCACAAACTTTTCTATATGAATAAAATTTTGACAAAATTTTCCATAGAAACAAGATTTTTAAAATTTCTTTATAGATATAAAAAGTTCTTTATAGAAATAAAATTTTTAAAAATTTTCGATAGAAATAAAATTTTGACAAGATTTTCTATCGAAATAAAATTTTGACAAAATTTTCTAAAGAACTACAATTCTGACAAACTTTTCTATAGTAATAATATTTTGACAAAATTTTCTATAGAAATACAATTTTGACAAAATGTTCTATAGAAATAAAATTTTGACATAATTTTCTATAGAACTAAAATTTTGACAAAATTTTCTGGAGAAATAAAATTTAAACGTAGTTTTCTATAGAAATAAAATTTTGACAAAATTTTCTATAGAAATAAAATTTTGACAAACTTTTCCATAGAAAGAAATTTTTAAGTTTTTTTTTTATAGAAATAAAATGTTGACAAAATATTTTATATAAATAAAATGATGACAAAATTTTCTATAGAAATAAAATTTTAACAAAATTTTCTATAGAAATAAAATTTTTACAAAATTTTCAATAGAAATAAAATTTTGACAAAATTTTTTATAAAAATAAATTTTTACAAAATTTTCTATAGAAATAAAATTTTGACAAAATTTTCCATAGAAATAAATTTTTAAACATTTTGTTATAGAAATAAAATGTTGACAAAATTTTCTATAGAAATAAAATTTTTACAAAATTTTCTATAGGAATAAAATTTTGACAAAATGTTCTATAGAAATAAAATTTTGACAAAATTTTCTACAGAAATAAAATTTTGACAAACTTTTCCATAGAAAGAAATTTTTAAAAATTTTTTTATAGAAATAAAATGTTGACAAAATTTTTTATAGAAATAAAATGTTGACAAAATTTTCAATAGAAATAAAATTTTGACAAAATTTTCTATAGAAATAAAATTTTATCAAAATTTTCGATAGACATAAAAGTTTTACAAAATTTTCAATAGAAATAAAATGTTGACAAAATTTTCGATAGAAATAAAATTTTGACAAAATTTTCTATAGAAATAAAATTTTTACAAAATTTTCAATAGAAATAAAATTTGAAAAAATTTGCTATAAAATTAAATTTTCACAAAATTTTCTATAGAAATAAAATTTTGACAAAATTTTCCATAGAAACAAAATTTTTAAAATTTCTTTATAGAAATAAAAAGTTCTTTATAGAAATAAAATTTTGACAAAATTTTCGATAGAAATAAAATTTTGACAAGATTTTCTATCGAAATAAAATTTTGACAAAATTTTCTAAAGAACTACAATTTTGACAAAATTTTCTATAGTAATAATATTTTGACAAAATTTTCTATAGAAATACAATTTTGACAAAATGTTCTATAGAAATAAAATTTTGACATAATTTTCTGGAGAAATAAAATTTAAACGTAGTTTTCTATAGAAATAAAATTTTGACAAAATTTTCTATAGAAATAAAATTTTGACAAACTTTTCCATAGAAAGAAATTTTTAAAAAATTTTTTATAGAAATAAAATGTTAACAAAATTTTTATTAGAAATACAATGTTGACAAACTTTTCAATAGAAATAAAATTTTGACAAAATTTTCTATAGAAATAAAATTTTGTCAAAATTTTCGATAGACATAAAAGTTTGACAAAATCTTCCATAGAAATAAAATTTTGTAAAAATTTTTTATAGAAATAAAATTTTGACAAAATTTTCGATAGAAATAAAATTTTGACAAAATTTTCGATAGAAATAAAATTTTGACAAAATTTTCGATGAAAATAAAATTTGTACAAAATTTTCTATAGAAATAAAATGTTGACAAAATTGTCTACAGAAATAAAATTTTGACAGAGTTTTTTATAAAAATAAAAATTTGACAAAATTTTCCATAGAAATAAAATTTTGACAAAATTTGCTATAGAAATAAAATTTTGACAAAATTTTCTATAGAAATAAAATTTTGCAAAATGTTCTATAGAAATAAAATTTTAACGAAATTTTCTATAGAAATAAAATTTTGACAAAATTTTCTATAGAAATAAAATTTTGACAAAATTTTCTATAGAAATAAAATTTTGACAAAATTTTCTATAGAAATAAAATTTTGACAAAATTTTCTAAAGAAATAAACTTTTGACAAAATTTTCTATAGAAATAAAATTTTGACAAAATTTTCGATAGAAATAAAATTTTGACAAAATTTTGTATTGAAATAAAATGTGAAATAAAATTTTGTATTGAAATAAATTTTCTATAGAAATAAAAGTTTGGCAAAATTTTCTATAGAACTAAAATTTTAAAAAAATTTTCTATAGAAATACAATTTTGACAAAATATTCTATAGAAATAAAATTTTGACAAGATTTTCTATAGAAATAAATTTTTGACATAATTTTCTATAGAAATAAAATTTTGACAAAATTTTCTATAGAAATAAAATGTTTACAAAATTTTCTATAGAAATAAAATTTTGACAAAATTTTCTATAGAAATAAAATTTTACAAAATTTTCTAAAGAAATAAAATTTTGACAAAATTTTCTATAGAAATAAAATTTTGACAAAATTTTCTATAGAAATAAAATTTTGACAAAATTTTCTATAGAAATAAAATTTTGACAAAATTTTCTGTAAAAATAAAATTTTGACAAATTTTTCTATATAAATAAAATATTGACAAATTTTTCTATATAAATAAAATATTGACAAAATTTTATATAGAAATAAAATTTTGACAAAATTTTCTACTGAAATAACATTTTGACAAAATTTTCTATAGAAATAGAATTTGCTATAGAAATAAAGTTTTGACAAAATCTTCTATAGAAATGAAACTTAAAACAAAAAAATCTATAGAAATATATATTTTTAAAAAATTTCCGAAGGAACTAAAATTTTAACAACATTTTCTATAGAAATAAATTTTTGACATTGCTTTATAGAAATAAAATTTTGACATTTTTTATAGAATTAAAATTTTGACGAATTCACTTTTTTCACTATTGGGACTTTATGTTGTCTTCATCGTAAAGTGTTTATTTTCGCACTATCTTTCGAACATAAAATGGAAATGAGCTCCAATGTTAATTTAGGGTTCATTTTCTTTTTTCGGTTATGATCGAAGCAATGCCTCACCTAAAAGAAGTAAGACCCCCAAAATTTTATATGGGCTTTTTAAAATTTTGTTTTGTGGACCATTTGCTTTATGAATCTGGACCCCAAAACCTCAAAGAAAAATGGACCTCAAGAACACGTTTTATCCAAATAATTGCCCAGCAAAAAAAGTAATGAAAATGTGCTTTTTGGATCCGGGGGAGGTGGCGCAGAAGCGATGAATTTAACATGGGCTTGTCATAGGACGGATGTCCACAATTTCCACAGCCGTTGCACTGAATTTGCTTCGCTTCTTAAGGTGTAATCAGAATTCAGAGTTTTGGATATAAATTTAAAAAATTTGTGATATTTTTTCAAATAAATCATTTTTTATGATTTTTAATGCATTCCAAACGTTTGATCTCAAATATTTCCCAAAATTCGCAATTTGTCCAGAATGGATTTAGCATTTTTTTTTTTGTTGACAAAATTTGAATAATTTGTACCATTTTATTAAACCTTTCTCTGTTTTTAACCTGTTTGAAACATAAAAAATTAAACTTACCCTTTGAAAATATGAAATGAGCGAGTTATAAAAAATTAAATTAAAAGGACTTCCTGAGTAGTTAAAATAAAGAACATCTTTGGAGGGCATTTTTTGGAAGTGCTTTTAAAGTTGTGCCCTTAAAAGTACTTCCATTTTTTGCTGGGCAACGAAGGTTTTAAAAAAGGCCCTTTAAAGTCTCGTCCATATTCAAACACAACAGATATTAACTTCTCTACCTATCACAATAATCCGAAGAATAGTAACGACATTAGTTGTGTTGTTCTTTTTTCTTTACTAGGTCTCAAAAGCCACCAAACAAATTTTCATGGTTAAGATATTGCTACCAAAAACTGAGAGAAGAAATTTTCATTTTAATGTCATCTCTGATGATGACATTGGTTTCGGGTTCTTGTTTGTCTTTGGAAAATTCTTCGATAGATTGGTTGGCATGTCACACACAAAACACGAGAGGGGAAAAACTCAGCCAAAAAAATATTGCACAGTGGCGTCTTTAATGGGCTCTAAACAGGAGTCATACTGAAGACATTTGCCATTTCTATTTTTATCATGTGTGGGTGAGAGGGTGTGTGTATGTATTGATGTTTTTTTTTCTTCCGTTACTTAGATTAATGCCAATGTTTTAGATATTTAATGTCCTTTAACTGCACAGTCAGTACTAGAACTTTGTTAGGTCCTTCCATCGAATACAAGCGTAAAGGAACAGCAAATATCAAATCGATTCGATTTCATTTTCTTAATGTTTGTTGGTTGTATGAAAAATGCCTATTTTATGTAGGCCGCTGCATTAACTTGGTGGTGATTTAGTCCATTCGATTTGGTATTTCAGTGTTTGTTAATCCTAGTGTGTTTTTTGGACATCCTTTCAATGTCTTCATTTTTGTGTAAGGACTTCAAAATATTTCCTAGAATTGTTGTGATATAAACTTGATATGTGACATACAGTGGGTTAATAGGGTCAATAATTTAAAATAAAAACAAATTTAAATTGATTTTTCAAACCATAGCATAATGTATATATGTTCTTGATCAGGGTAAACTTGTAACGAAGTCTAAATAAAAAATATTAATCTAATATGAATGATTATGCAACCTTAATTTAAGATCGGCAATTTTCAATATTCAGGTATACCGGTATGAAATGAGCGTTTTTATACCCTCCACCATAGGATGGGGGGTATATAACTTTGTCATTCCGTTTGTAACACATCGAAATATTGATCTAAGACCCCATAAAGTATATATATTCTGGGTCGTGGTGAAATTCTGAGTCGATCTGAGCATGTCCGTCCGTCCGTCTGTTGAAATCACGCTAACTTCCGAACGAAACAAGCTATCGACTTGAAACTTGGCACAAGTAGTTGTTATTGATGTAGGTCGGATGGTATTGCAAATGGGCCATATCGGTCCACTTTTACGTATAGCCCCCATATAAACGGACCCCCAAATTTGGCTTGCGAGGCCTCTAAGAGAAGCAAATTTCATCCGATCCGGCTGAAATTTGGTACATGGTGTTAGTATATGGTCTCTAACAACCATGCAAAAATTGGTCCAAATCGGTCCACTTTTACGTATAGTCCCCATATAAACGGACCCCCAAATTTGGCATGCGATTGCTCTAAGAGAAGCAAATTTCATCCGATCCGGCTGAAATTTGGTACATGGTGTTAGTATATGGTCTCTAACAACCATGCAAAAATTGGTCCAAATCGGTCCACTTTTACGTATAGCCCCCATATAAACGGACCCCTAAATTTGGCTTGCGATTGCTCTAAGAGAACCAAATTTCATCCGATCCAGCTGAAATTTGGTATGTGGTGTAAGTATATGGTCTCTAACAACCATGCAAAAATTGGTCCATATCGGTCCATAATTACATATAGCCCCCATATAAACCGATCACCCGATTTGGCTTGCGGAGCCTCTAAGAGAAGCAAATTTCATCCGATCCAGCTGAAATTTGGTACATGGTGTTAGTATATGGTCTCTAACAACCATGCAAAAATTGGCCGAAATCGGTCAATAATTATATATAGCCCCCATATAAACCGATCCCCCGATTTGGCTTGCGGAGCCTCTAAGAGAAGCAAATTTCATCCGATCCGGCTAAAATTTGGTACATGGTGTTAGTATATGGTCTCTAACAACCATGCAAAAATTGGTCCACATCGGTCTATAAGTATATATAGCCCCCATATAAACCGATCCCCCGATTTGGCTTGCGGAGCCTCTAAGAGAAGCAAAATTCATCCGATCCGGTTGAAATTTGCAACGTGGTGTTAGTATAAGGCCGCTAAGAACCATGCCAAAATTGGTCCATATCGGTCTATAGTTATATATAGCCGATCCCCAATCACACAAAAATTGGTCCATATCGGTTCATAATCATGGTTGCCACTCAAGCCAAAAATAATCTACCAAAATTTTATTGTCAAAATGTTATTTCTATAGAAAATTTTGTCAAAATATTATTTCTATTGAAAATTTTGTCAAAATTTTATTTCTATTGAAAATTTTGTCACATTTTATTTCTATAGAAAATTTTGTCAAAATTTTATTTCTATAGCAAATTTTGTCAAAATTTTATTTCTATAGAAAATTTTGTCAAAATTTTATTTCTATAGAAATTGTTTTCCAAATTTTATTTCTATAGAAAATTTTTTCCAAATTTTACTTCTATAGAAAATGTTGTCAAAATTTTATTTTGTCAAAATTTTAGTTCTATAGAAACTTTAAACTTAATTATATACGTATTTAATCGGCCTTTTTTAGTTTAATATATACCACGTATGGACTATGTGGTATATATTACGATGTTAGGAAGTTTTAAGATACCTTGCCATCGGCAAGTGTTACCGCAACCCAAGTAATTCGATTGTGGATGACAATCCATGGTGGAGGGTACATAAGTTTCGGCCTGGCCGAACTTACGGCCGTATATACTTGTTAGACTTAGCATACTTTGGAATGGAGACATCGTTGCCATATAGACTGATCCCTGATTTTACCTTTTGATTTCAAATACAATAACTCAAACCGATTTACACACAACACAGAATTCTTAATTCTTCACTTTTCTTTGTGCCACGAAATTGATGTACTAGAGATGGTCCATATTCGGCTGTGGAGCCCTAAAAATATTAAGTTTGATCCGAGGGATATGTCGACATAGCCATTATTTAAAATTTAATATAACTAGTTCCGTCCGTCTTTCCTCTATATTATTTTCTTTCCCATGCATTCAGTGATCTACAAACAATCCCACTGTACATATAATCGCCTATGTGCAAATACCATACTAAGAATACCATCAAAATTCTTTTGATTTCATTTATTTAATTTCTTAAACGTCATCAAAAGACGCCACTTGGCCATTAAACTGATAAGTTTTTCTGTTTTTTTTTGCGATGCCTATGCCTATGGCACTGCCATTGGCAAAAACAACTCCAATGCCCCCAGCCATCTTAGTAGACTATTGTCAATACAATTGTTAATGTTAACATGACGCCACTACTATATGCACACACACACACGTACTCTCGCACACACATGTTTGCACATCCTTAGAAGTTCCTTAGCTATGCTGGTATAGTAGTAGTTCTGACTACTTGTGTTTTGTTTTTTTGTCGGTTTGTAGGATCTCAAAAGGACCTTTCTACTTCACTTAACACAGAAACAATAACAATCTCGCCCCATTCCCCCTCTCTCAAAAAACCACTCAGCAATAACGCACTTGCCTTACAATCAACTCTAGCCTACTGGTTGATGATGGCATCACATGCATTTGTATGTAGCACCATTTTCTGGGAAAAATTATTATTAACAATGGGGGTGGATCAAGGAGTTTTTGTGAACCAACATAGAATCTCTCACTTTCTTTGGGAGATTTTGCCAATTCTTGCTAAAAAAAAACAAAGAAAATAAAGTCATAACAGCAGTAGTAAAAAAATCTATTTTTTATTGCAAAAATATCATTGATTAGAGATGACAACAGCTTTAACGATGCTTTTGCTTTGGTATAGCAAAAAAAGTTTTTTTTTTTTATGTATTTTTTATAGTTTACAATCTATTTAATAATAGGCAGTTGAACAACAAGGGTGGGAGGGGTAGAAGAGAGTTTTCAGGCGTCATACATTTTGACTTTTTAATGTTGTAAATAATTTTTATTTCTTTTAATATCAAAGATATTAATTAATATCTTCGTATTTCATGTATTATACAAATATTCTAGAAGTCATATACTTCAAACTAATTTTCCTAGAGAGTTAAGGGTGAGGTTTTGTTTCTGTAAATCCGGCAAAAGCTGGATATCCGCTTTCGAATCCTTTAGAAATAGCAGTCATCAATTTTTCTCTAAAAAAAGTTTATTTCAATCAAAAGATTTCGACTTTCCATTAAGGATTTTGGTATTGGTTCCGAGCCAAAGAAGCGGTTTCTTTAAAAAAAATGGTATTTTTTAGGATCCATCTGGCTTCAGATATCCTGCAAAAAATTTTAAAGTTTTTCTAAAGGCTTTATAACTCGCTGTTTTCATATTTTTAATGGTTAACATAATTTTATTTTTTTTTCAAATAGGATAAAACCGGAGTAAAAATTAGTAAAATTAACTAAAAAATATTGTCGTGAGGTCAAAAATTTTATGTCTTTAAAATACCATGTACCAAATTTCAGCCCGAACGGATGAAATTTGCTTCTCTTAAAGGCTCCGCAAGCCGAATCGGGGGATCGGTTTATATGGGTGCTATATATAATTATGGACCGATGTGGACCAATTTCTGCATGGTTGTTAGAGACCATATATTAACACCATGTACCAAATGTCAGCCCGAACGGATGAAATTTGCTTCTCTTAGAGGATCCGCAAGCCAAATTTGGGGGTCCGTTTATATGGGGGCTATATGTAAAACTGGACCGATATAAAAATTCTTTAAATTTATTGAAATTGTCTTTAAATTTGTTGTCTTTTTGCATTTTGAGTACAAAGCAAAAAATCGTTCAAGTATCGTTCCAACACTTCATTTTAAAGACGTTTTTTACTTGAAACATAGCATAATTTCTACTGGAAGTCGAGTCTTAATTTGGAAAATAAAGTTGTCGTTAACTCGTTTTTAAAGGACTTTGATAGCATTTGAAGAAAAAAAGCGAAAAATTCAAATTTGCTTCCTAGAAGCAAGTACACAAAACCCAAATTTAAAAGAAAATTGTGTCTTAAAATTATCCTTACTTGTATTCTCCGCTTCTTTGGCTCGGAATCAATACCAACATTTTTAAAGTAAAGACAAAATCTTTGGAACCGGGCAAGTTTTTTTGACAGTGGTACAAATTATTCAAATTTTGTCGACAAAAATTTTAAATTCATTCTAAAACAAGTAAGGAAAGTCTAAAGTCGAGCGGAGCCGACTGTATCATACATTGCACCACCTTGTAGATTCACATTTTGGATACCAAATCAAATCCATCAAATATGTTTGGGTACTACAGTCGACTCCGCTTTACTGAAACGTTAAAAATGCAGCCATTTAATTTCAGTTATCCGAAGTTTTTGCTAAAGCGGACTACGGATAACTGAAAAAAACTTCCAGTAATGCGAACTTCGGATAACTGAAAAAGTTTCAGTAAAGCGGACTCCGTATAACTGGAAAAAAATCCACTCAATTTCAGTTAACCGAACTTATGACCAATGCTATGTACATAAAATAATAAAAACAAGGTGTTTGATTCCGTGTGTGTGCCATCTACAATTTTACCTTTCAGTTGATTTTATTTACAGAGTGATTTAAACTGTTTTGAAAGTGCCATCTTCACTTGAAATAAAGCGTTCTCAATACGGAGAAGAAAATGTACTCTCTCTCAATAGCGAGAATGTGGCATTTTCAGTAAAGCGAAGTCATACTAATGTGACGAAACTCATTTGAACACAAAAAACTTTTCAGTAATCCGATTTTTTCAGTTAAGCGGAGTTTCACTAAAGCGGAGTAATTTAAATGAAATGGACAGAAAAAACAACTGGGGAATGCGATCGATTTCAGTTTCCGAGGTTTTTCAGTAAAGCGCATTGCGCTAAAGCGGAGTCGACTGTATATAAAAAGGTTTTTGTTCCCATATACGTGACCACATCTGGACAAAATTTTTCACAGTTCTACAAAATTTATAGACTTTAAATTAAAATCGGATAATGCCTATATACACCTCGACCTCGCTTTGCGTTGTTTCGAAGTTGCGTCGCTCCTAAATTAGTACCAGTTTTCATTTTGCGTCGTTAGACTTTCGAAGTTGCGTCGTTGTCGTTGTTGTCTATCTCCTATCTTTGCATGGTTTGCCATAGAAACTCATAGTTCACTTTGCGTCGTGTTTTTTGGAACGTATCTGTGACGCAAAGCGAAGTGTAGGTGTATATGGAAGCTATATCGAAATCTGAACCGATTTCATCCAAATTTGACTATGTTAGTTCTTCTCCCTGTGCAAAATTTCACGTAAATCGGTCTACAACTTTGACCTCTGTGGTCATATGACGGAAAATCGGGCGAAAGATATATATGATATATATGGGAACTCTATCTAAATCTGAATCGATTTCAACCAAACTTTGGTCTCTGTGGTTATATGAATCTAAATCGGACGAATGATATATATGGGAGCTATATCTAAATCTGAACCGATTTCAATAAAATTTAGCACACTTGACTATATTACTAATAGTTCTCCTTGTGCAAAATTTCAAGAACATGAGGGTAAAACTTTGGCTTCTGGGGTAATATTATAAGTCCATATCGGGCAAAAGATATATATTTACCAAGCATAGTTAGAATGTTAATTCTACTCCCTGTTCAAAATTTCACGTAAATCAGAGTATAACTTTGGCCTCTGTGGTCATATTAGTGCAAATCGGGCGAAAGATTTCAATAAAATTTAGCACACTTAACTACACTACTAATTGTGCTCCTAGCAGCGTTGCCAATTTAGCCTTTTTCCCGCTAGATTTGGCTTTTTTTGAAGACGTTTAGCGGGAAAAAAATACATTTAGCTTTTAGCTTTTTTTCTGGCTTTTTTTCATGACCCTTTTAGCTATTTTTGGCTTTTTTATTTTCGACATGTTCCTATTGAAATATGAAATAATTCGAAGCTCAATTGAAGCATTAATAATTACTCCAGCCATTATCCGGGCATTTTTGGAGCAAATACACCTTGTTGTAAAGTTTTTTCCTCGTATTCGTAAAAGTTATCGTAAACTTTAAATCTACTATTACCATACAAATTCCTTATATAAACTGTCAGTAAATTATTAGGAATATTAGCATTTGACTCGTTTATCCTTTTTATGTTATTATAATATTCTAAATTTATTATGATATTACTAAACTAAAATAGTAGATGTGAATTGCTTTGTACACTAAAAAGACATTGTCGTGAGGCGAAAGATTTCATGTCCTTAAAATACGTCCGCGAATTTTGGTTATAATAGCATTTGTGAATTTCATGTCCTTAAAATACGAACGCGAATTTTGGTTATAATAGCATTTGTGAATTTCTCTTATATAAACTTTTTTCCTTGTCCAAAAGCCGATAAAGTCGTTTTGTCCTTATAGTTAATTGATTTAACTTAAAAGTGGGTATCTTTACATGAAAGAAGGCTAGGGTCAATTCTACAAAATTCTTAAAATTAATGAAATAGTCTTTAAATTTGTGGAGTTTTTGTATCTTGACCACAAACCAAAATAGGGCTCAAAAATAGAAGAGGGTTTTCAACATTTTATTTTAAAAACGTATACATAGAATAATTTCTACTTATGCTATGGTCACACTAGGCAAATATTTGACAAAAATCAAAAAAGAATCCGTCGCCATAGCCAAACCAGCAAATATTTTTAGCTCATATGGGATACATAACATCATGGTAGAAATATTTTCCAAAACCCGTATCCATATATTTGGGAAATGGTTCTGGAAAAATGTTTGACACTCATTTTGGTCAAATATTTCCCTAGTGTGACCATAGCCTTAGAGTCTGAATTTGGAAATTTAAGTTTTCGTTAGCACGTTTTTAAAGCTCTGTGGTAGTTCATGAATAAAAAGCTGAAAAAACGAATAAGTTCAAATTTGACTCGGAATCAATACCAAAATCATTAGTGTTCAAAATCTTTGGAACCGAACATAGAAATAATATAATAATAATAAATAAAATAATAATAATAAAGTTTTGAATGTGGTATTATTTTTTTAACATAAAAATATGCAATAAAAAATTCGTAGTGATAGGATCAAAAAATCTGCTATTTATTAAAGGAATGGATTTACATTTACGAAAATTGGACAACAATAGGTTTGTAGGGAAATTTTTGAATAAAAGTTATTCAGTATAAACTTGCAAGATAGTTAGAATGGGTTTTATTCTCTTGGGAAATATTAGGAGAAGTGTACTCGTTCACGAATTTATCATTAATTCAGTTAAAATGAAATATGTTGATATTTTCGAATGCAGTTCTATGTGACATTGTGCAATATATCGCACATTTGACTTGTTGATGATTAACCAGCTGATAATTGCAAGTTTACTGGGAAAAATGTTTTTACTAGGAAATATAAACGAAGGACTTCCAGTAAAAATTTGTGATAGTAATCCAAATGTATCGAGTACGCAAACAAAGCTAATATGACTTAGATTTTCTTACGGTCTCACAGAAATGGAAATAAAATGAATACAATTAAAATAATATGCATTTTAAGTGAAATAAAGCCTTTAAATTTGTTAAATTTCAATCAAAAACGTGACTTTTGATACAAAAAAATTTAGCTTTTTTTCTAGCTATTTTTTAAAATGTTTTAGCTTTTTTTGGCTAGTTTTTTGGGCAAATCTAGCGGTTTTTGGTGAAACAATTCTGGCAACGCTGGCTCCTAGTGCAAAATTTCAAGCAAATCAAGGTAAAACTCTGACTTCTGGGCTCATAAAATTTTATATCGGGCGAAAGATATATATGGGAGCTATATCTAAATCTGAACCGATTTCTTCCAAAATCAATAGAGTTCTATTTTGACCCAAAACAGAAACTTGTGCCAAGTTTGAAGTCGATTGGACTAAAACTGCGACCTAGACTTTGATCACAAAAATGTGTTCACAGACAGACGGACATGGCTATATCGACTCAAGAGCCCATCCTGAGCATTATTGCCAAAGACACCATGTGTCTATCTCGTCTCCTGCTCGGTGTTGCAAACATATGCACTAACTTATAATACCCTGTTCCACAGTGTGACGCAGGGTATAAATATTGCGAATGTTTTAGTTAAATGTCAAACGTTTCAAACAAGCGTTAGAATGCATTAAAAATCATAAAAAATATTTATTTGGGGAAATATCACAACATGTTTTAATTCGAAACAAGTAAGTAAAGTAGAAAGTCGGACGGGCCGACTATATCATACCCTAAACCACCATTACAGAATTAGTAATTAGTAATAGAATTAGTAATATTTAGCATTTGTGGGGTAACATATAGGTCTGGGAGATAAACCGCAGTTTAAGAAAATTAAGGGGTACATGTCTATGGGTGCTTTGTGTCAATCTGACTATAGCTCATAGTCAGTGTTGCCAGGGAAAATGTTCGGTTTACCCTACAAGGACAAAAAAAAATTCCCTACTTTCCTATACATTCCCAAACAATTTTCCCTACTATATTTTTCGTTAAATTTAAAAAATTTTACAAAACAAAAATGTTTCTAAGTACTTTATTATCTTAAAACAGGAATATGCAACGTATATAACTTAGAATATAAATTTGTATTACGACCACGGTTGCCACAGTTGGTAGAATTCTACCCAAATTAGTAATCTTTTTTGTTAAATCTTTATAAAAATAAAATTTTGGAAAAAGTTTCTATAAACAAATTTTTGTGAGAAATTTTTCTATAGAAATAAAATTTTGACAAAAAATTCTATAGAAATAAAATTTTGAGACAAAATTCCACAGAAATAAAATTTTGAGAAAATTTTTTATAGAAATAATATATTGAAAAAAATTTCTATAGAAATACAATTTTTACAAAATGTTCTATAGAAATAAAATGTTGACAAAATTGTCTACAGGAATAAAGTTTACCACACATTGTTAAAGATCAAGCCTTGCCGGCTTCTAATTTCCTCCTCTAGGGCCACCAAAATGTAAAAATTATTACAAATTGTGTTGAGTGAAAATGTCGTAGATTATGGCCCTACGTCCCTACAAGACGCTAAATATTAGAAAAACCCTACATATAGGGAATTTCCCCTACTACTAGCAACACTGGCTGTGTTGATATTGCACCTACGGAGTTAGTATGCCACTAATATTGAGCCCATTATTAAAAAAGAGAAAATCGTTAAATTAGTGTGGGTAATAACTACAAACTTGTAAAAATCGAGCAATATTCTTATGTAAGAGCTACAAGTACGTATAAGTACGATCGGCTAGTACATCAAAATTTGAAATTTGAGTAACATTGGTTAATAAATAAGAGTACTATGGCCAAATTTGGGAAAATCGAACGATGCATATATATGGAAGCTATATCTAAATCTGAACCAATTTGCATAATATTTTGCTGGTTTGATTAATACCACAAAAGTTTACCTTGTGCAAGATTTGAGTAAGATCAGTTAAGAAATGAGGCCTGTATAGTCAAACATAAGGTTATTAGGGGCGAATTTTTCAAAATCGGGTGATACAAATATGGGAGCTATATCTACATCTGAGCCGATTTCGATGAAATTTTGCACATATATTTAGTACTATAGATGACTGGATCTAGCCAACTTTTAGTAAGATCGGTTAATAAATAAGGGTTCTATGGCCAAATTTGGGAAAATCGGGCTATACATATATATGGGAGCTATATCTAAATCTGAACCGATTTCGATGATTTTTTGCACATTTAGTTAGTGCTATAGAAGACTACATTTAGCCAAATTTGAGTAAGATCGGTTGATAAATAAGGGTTTTATGGCCAAATTTAGAAAAATCGGGCGGTACATATATATGGGAGCTATAGCTAAATCTGAACCAATTTCGATGATTTTGTGCACATATATTTAGTGCTATAGAAGACTACATTTAGCCAAATTTGAGTAAGATCGGTGGATAAATAAGGGTTTTATGGCCAAATTTAGAAAAATCGGGCGATACATATATATGGGAGCTATATCTAAATCTGAACCGATTTGGATGAAATTTTGCAGACTTGAACGGCGATGGAAAATATTACCTTTTGCCAAATTTGGTGACGATCCGTTTGAAAAAAAGCGCAACGTGACCCCATTTGTCGAAATTGGGCGATACATATATATGGGAGCTATATCTAAATTTGATCCGATTTCTTCCAAATCCAATAGCGTTCGTCCTTGTGCCCAAAAAACTCCCTGTACCAAATTTCATCAAAATCGGTTAATAATTGCGACCGGAATCCTGTGAACAACAAATACATGGACAGACGGACGGACGGACACCAAGCGCTGGATCGACTCAGGAGGTGATTCTGAGTCGATCGGTATATATTTTATGGGGTCTAAAATCAATATTTCTGGTAGGCACACTTTTTGGCCGATCAAACTTATTATACCCTGACCACTATGTGGTTTAGGGTATAATCATATACCCTATTTTCACACATGCCTTCTCCACCATATATGTACCACAAGTTAACGCAGATCATACAAATAAAATTAATATTAAAATTAACAAAAACTATTAACTACAAAAGTGCACACTTTCTTGCCACAAAATGCTAATGATCGATTTTCATGCATGGCCATCGTTTAAATTAATCTCAATTTGGTCAAAATGGCATTCAAAGAGAGATTGTGTCTCCTAAATGAGATTAACTGAATCACGTCACTATGTTCTCACTAAACGAATGTATTTTAGTTAATTGCACACACACACACACAAACAAAAGCTTTCTTGAGTTGCATCGCCATTTTTGCGCTGCCAATTTGTATCTCCACAACTACAACATTTTGCTCTTTTAAACGCCTCCATACAAATACAAAGATAGTGCAATGAATGCACGATGATGATTGGTTAATTTGTCCGATAAGAAAAGAGATTCTTCGTTAGGTAAGAAATGGCGAAAAAATTGCGATGCATATGTCTGCTAACTTATTTATGACAATAATAGGAAAAATTGATAAAGAATGCACTAAAGCATATACCCCACAATGACAGTTAATTTTTTAATGATAAAATAAAGTGAATATAATAAATTAATCTATATTAAAGATTGATACAAAAAAAAATGAACTTAAGTGAATAGGCCACAATTATATTAAATTTTTGTAATAAAAAAAAATAAAATCAAAATAATAAATTAATGTTTAGCCAAGCTCGCTATTTAAACCAAAAACGACGACGAAAATCAAAGAAACCCCCTTAAAAAATTATAATTACTACAAAAATTTTATTTTGTTTTATTTTAATAAACGTGAGTAAATTAAATTGGCGAATCTGAAAGTGAATCCATATAAATCTAAATTAACTTCAATAAAGTTTTTCATTAGAATAATATAATCGACATTTTTAAGTATTAACATTCTGGAAAAATCGTACTGCAGCGTTGGGAAAAGTTGTCTATTCGTATTTTTCAAAATTAAAAACTAAATTAACAAATTGATCCAATTAAAAATTTTAATCATTTTAATTAATTTAATTTTTATTTTAATTAATTACGTTTGTTTGGGTTTTAATCAAATATTGTTAAAACAATTAAATTTTTATTTGAAGTTTTTTTTTTAGATTCAATTAAAATTTCAATTGGCAAAATATTTATGATATTTTTTTCTTTGTACAATTATTTACACTCATATGACCACAGTGGTCAATCTTTTACTCCGATTTAATTGAAATTTTGCACAGGGAGTAGAATTAACATTGTAGCTATGCGTGCCAAATTTGGTTGAAATCGGTTCAGATTTAGATATAGCTCCCATATATAGCTGTCGCCCGATTTACAATCATATGACCACAGAGGCCAATCTTTTGTTCCGATTTACATGAATTTTTACACAGGGAGTAGTATTAACATTATAAATATGCGTACCGCATTTGGTTGAAATCGGTTCAGATATAGCTCCCATATGTAGCTTTCGCCCGATTTATACTCCTATGACCCCAGGGGCCAAAAGTTTACTCCGAGTTACGTGAAATTTTACACAGGAAGTAGTATTAACATTATAAATATGCGTACCGAATTTGGTTGAAATCGGTTCAGATTTAGATATAGCTGCTATATATACCTGTCTTCCGATTTACAGTCATATGACAAAATTGTGCACAGGAATGGAAATAACATTTTTTGTATTCATGATAAATTTAGTTGAAATTGGTCCAGATTTAGATATTGCTGCCATATATATCTTTCGTCCGATATGCACTTATATGGCCCTAGAGGTCAAAATTTCTCTCCAATTGAAGTTTTGCACAGAAAGCACGACTAACATTCTTGCCACATTTGGTCAAAATCGGTTCAGATTTAGATACAACTCCCATATATATCTTTCGGCCGATTTAGATTCATATGACCATGGAGGCCAAAGTTTCATTTCGAAAATTTTGAAGTTTTGCACTGCGAGTTCAATTAATTATTAGCAACATGTGCCAAATTTTATCAAAATCGGCTCAGAATTAGAAAAAGCTCCCATATATATGTACTTCCAATTTTAGCAAATTTGGCCAAACTACCCACGTATTCCTTGTAAAACAGTCATTGTTAAGTCAAAAAGTCGCAAAAATTATTAAAATTTACCTGTACTCTAATTCGTATATATTGACCTAAAAATCATAAATGGAGATTTGTGAAATTGTATGCAACTTAAATATCTCCAATATTTTTTTACTAACATTGTGGTCCGACCCGGTAATTAACCAATTTTAATTTTGAGTCTAGACATTTTGTGAAAGTTTAGAAAATTTTGTCCAAATCTTTATAAAGCTCCTAACAAATTTAAAGGTGTTAAGATGGTATCAAAACTGTTGGTATACATAGAGGTGAAGGGTATAATATAGTCGGCCCCGCCCGACTTTAGACTTTCCTTACTAACTTTATTGTGTATCAGTCTCAAATTTGGCATAGGACCTTACTTAGGGTCAAAGACAATCCGTATTGATTTTGGAAAAAATCGGTTCAGATTTAGATATGGCTGTCATATATAATTATCACCAATTTGGTCATAATTGACATATTTATTAGTCAAAGACAATCCGTATTGATTTTGGAAAAAATCGGTTCAGATTTAGATATGGCTGTCATATATAATTATCACCGATTTGGTCATAATTGACATATTTATTAGTCAAAGACAATCCGTATTGATTTTGGAAAAAATCGGTTCAAATTTAGATATGGCTGTCATATATAATTATCACCGATTTGGTCATAATTGACATATTTATTAGATCAAAACCGTCGGACCAGTTTATCTTCATAAACCGATTGTTGGTTTTCGTAAAACTACCATTTTTGGTGTACTAGTAAAACCGGTATTTTCAAGCCACGTTTAATGAAATACAGAATATATTATAGTGTACGCATTGTGATTTTTATCCAAAACATCATATAAATCTACTATAATTCGATGAATCTTAAATTACATCTTTGATTATTACCCACCGGTTGCGTTAAACACATATCAACTTTTACAACAATCTTCCGTCTCCTCAAAGACATCGTGGAAGTCTACTACGAAATATCATGTGGTAACAATTAGTGAATTAATTTCCGTGTAACCTGAACTTCTTCATCTTTGCCACTTGAAATCCTCATCCTTGAGAGCACCCCCCAAAAAAAAATTAATTAATTAATTAAAAGCATATAAAAAGCATATACGACAACATACAATAAAGGCCAAATACAGTTCATGTATGTATGTCAATATGTGTGTGGTGAATAAAGAGAAAGGGAGAGAGAGAGAGACATAAATTGAGCTACTCGAAATCTTTGAGAAAAGGGCCATACATTTATCACACACTCGCTCGTTCACTGTTGTGTGTATGTGTACAACAGTCACTCACATTCATAGAAAAACCGCAATATGATTAATGGAATAATAATGTAGAACACGGCAAATAATCAAAAGCCGTAAATAAGAAAATAGGCCCATTCGAATATACATCAAACAACGCCTCAAAAACTACAACTTTTATGATAAAAAAAGAAATGAAAAACCTCAAATATATACCTAATAACTCTGTCATGCCCTAAGAATGTAAAGGAGTGATGTTTTTCTTGGCGCGCGTGTGTGTGTGAATACATTGTATGCATAACCTGGAGGACTTGGAAATGATTATGAAATCAGAAATAATTAGCATTTAATTATCTATAAAAACAACTACAAGAAAAATTACAATACATATCAATATAGACACACCCGTTGCATATACAGTATCAGATTAAGAAATTATTACCGAATGGTTTTGCAAATAAGCGATATCTCAACTCTCTAAAAAAAATAACTCACTTGGATCCAAAGATTTTTACATTCACTTAAGAATTTTGGTATGAATTCGGTGTCAAAGAAACCGTGTATTTAAAATAAAAAAATAATTTTTGGAACCTACACAACTCCACAATAAAGGGATTTCCAATAAGATACGTTATTTAAGTATTCAAAGTAAAATGTTAGTGTTTGGAATAAATGATCATTTCCTATTTGAATATTAATGCATATTTTCATTGTTTCAATGAAATTCTTTCGTTACCAATCTCATAATACCATTTACTTTCACGGTTGTCACAGTTCTACCACAAATGGTAGATTTTTTGCTGCTTGGTAAATTGGTAGAATTCCTGATGTTTTGCTAGATTTTGCGAAATTTTGAGAAAATTTTCTATAGAAATAAAATTTTGAGAAAAAATTCTATAGAAATAAAATTTTGAGAAAATTTTCTATAGAAATAAAAGTTTGTCTAAATCTTCTATAGCAATAAAATTTTTACAAGATTTGCGATAGAAATAAAATGTTGACAAAATTTGCAATAAAAATAAAATTTAGACAAAATTCTACACAGAAATAAAATTTTGACAAAATGTTTTATACGAATAAAATTTTGAGAAAATTTTCTACAAAATAATATTTTGACAAAATTGTCTATCGAAATTAAATTTTGACAAAATTTTCGACAGAAATAAAATAATGAAAAAATTTTCTGTAGAAATAAAATTTTGACAAAATTTTTTTATAGGAATAAAATTTTGACAAAATTCCTATAAAAAATGTCCTATGGAAAAATTTGACAAAATTCCTATAAAAATTTTCTATAGGAATAAAATTTTGGCAAAATTTCTATATACTGAAAAAAAGCATGCCCGGTTCCAAAGATTTTGTCTTTACTTTAAAAATTTTGGTATTGATTCCGAGCCAAAGAAGCGGAGAATACAAGTAAGGATACTTTTAAGACACAATTCTCTTTTAAATTTGGGTTTTGTGTATTTGCTTCTAGAAAGCAAATTTTAATTTTTCGCTTTTTCAGCTTTTTTTCTTCATATGCTATCAAAGTCCTTTAAAAACTAGTTAACGACAACTTTATTTTCAAAATTAAGACTCGACTTCCAGTAGTAATTATGCTATGTTTCAAGTAAAAAGCGTCTTTAAAATGAAGTGTTGTCCTATACAAAAGACAACAAATTTGTAGTCAAGATAGATTGCTTTGTAGTCAAGATACAAAAAGACAACAAATTTAAAGACAATTTCATTAAATTTAAAGAATTTTTCTGAATTATTAAAGTCAAGTTGACCTTAGCCCTAACGTTTTTTCTTTCATGTTATGATACCCATTTTTAAGTGAAATCACTTAATACAACTTCATTGAAAAGTTTATCGACTTTTGGACAAGAAAAAAAATTATATTAGAGAAATGCGTCTTCTATGCTAAGCAAAATTTGCATTCGTATTTTAAAGACATGAAATCTTTGACCCCACGACAATATTTTTTTCAGTGTAGAAATAAAAAAAGACAAAATTTTCTGTATAAATAAAATTTTGATTCAATTTTGTCTAGGAATAAAATATTGACAAATTTTTTCTATAGAAATAAAATTTTGACATTTTCTATAAAAATAAAATTTTAAGAAAATTTTTTAAAGGAATAAAATTTTGAGGAAATGTTCCATAAAAATAAAGTTTTGACAAAATATTCCATAGAAATAAAATTTTGTCAAAATTGTCTATAGAAATAAAATTTTGACAAAATTTTCTATAGAAATAATATATTGACAAAACTTTCTATAAAAATAAAATGTTGACAAAATGGTTTAGAGCAATAAAATTTTGAGAAAATTTTCTGTAGAAATACAATTTTGACAAAATTTTCTATAAAATAATATTTTGATAACATTTTCTATAGAAATAAAATGTTGACAAAATTTTCTGTAAAAAATAAATATTAACAAAATTTTCTGTAGAAATCAAATTTTGACAAAATTTTCCATAGAAATACAGATATACATTTTTGACAAAATTCCTATAAAAATATTCTATAGGAATAAAATTTTGACGAAATTTTTATAGAAATAAAATATTGGCAAAACTTTCTGTAGAAATAAAATTTTGATTTAAATTTTCTCCAGGAATAAAATGTTGACACAGTTTTCTATACGAAAGAAAATTGTATCTAAATTTTCTATAGAAATAAAATTTTGACAAAATGTTCCATTGATATAAAGTTTTGACAAAATTTTCCAAAGAAAAAAATCTTGACAAAATTGTCTATAGAAATAAAACTTGGACAAAAATTTCTATAGAAATAAAATTTTGACAAAATTTTCTATAAAATAATATTTTGATAAAATTTCCTATAGAAATAAAATTTTGATAAAATTTTCTAGAGAAATAAAATTTTGACATTTTCTACAGAAATAAAATTTTGGCAAAATTTTCTAGAGAAATAAAATTTTGACAAAATTGTCTATAGAAATCAAATTTGGACAAAATTTTCTATTGAAATAAAATTGTGACAAAATTTTCTATAGAAATAAAATTTTGACAAAATTTTCTATAAAATAATATTTTGATAAAATTTTCTATAGAAATAAAATTGTGACAAAATTTACTACAGAAATAAAACTTTGATAAAATTTTCTAGAGAAACACAAAATTGTCTATAGAAATACAATTTTGATAAAATTTTCTATAGACATAAAATTTTGACAAAATTTTAAATACAAAAAAAATTTTGACAAAATTTTGAGGAAATTTTCTATAGAAATCAAATGTTGACAAAATTTTCTGTAGAAATAAAGTTTTAACAAAATTTTCCATAGAAATAAAATTTTGACAAAATTGTATGTAGAAATAAAATTTTGACAAAATTTTCTATAAAAATAATATATTGACAAAATTTTCTGTAGAAATAAAATTTTGACAAAATTTTTTATAGGAGTACAATTTTGACAAAATTTTCTATAGAAATAAAATTTTGACAAAATTTTCCATAGAAATAAAATTTTGACAAGATTTTCTACAGAAACAAAATTTTCTATAGAAATCATATGTTGACAAAATTTTCTGTAGAAATAAAGTTTTGACAAAATTTTCCATAGAAATAAAATTTTGACAAAATTGTCTATAGAAATAAAATTTTGACAAAATTTTCTATAGAAATAATATATTGACAAAATTTTCCATAGAAATAAAATTTTTACAAGATTTTCTACAGAAACAAAATTTTCTATAGAAATCATATGTTGACAAAATTTTCTGTAGAAATAAAGTTGTTTTTTTTGTTTTGTTTTGTTATTGTTGGTTTTGTTCTTTAAGCATTGTTGTTGTTTTTTATTTCAGCTTAAAACCATACATTGACTAAACTACAAGAGTAGCTTAACCAAGTGACAAAATTTTCTGTAGAAATAAAGTTTTGACAAAATTTTCCATAGAAATAAAATTTTGACAAAATTTTCCATAGAAATATAATTTTGACAAAATTTTCCACTGAAATATATTTTTGACAAAATTCCAATAAAAAAATTCGTATAGTAAATTTTGAAAAAATATAGAAATAAAAATTGGACAAAAAATTTCTATAAAAATAAAATTTTGACAAAACTATTAATATATTGATAAAATTTTCTACAGAAATAAATTTTTGATAAAATAAAATAAAATTTTGACAGCATTTCCTACAGAAATAAAATTTTGACAACATTTTCTATGAAAATAAAATTTTGACAAAATTTTCTGTATATATGCAATTTTGATTTAAATTTTGTCTAGGAATAAAATGTTGACAAATTGTTCTATATGAATAAAATGTTGACAAAATTTTTCATAGAAATAAAATTTTGACAAAATTTTTTATAGGAATATAATTTTGACAAAATTTTTTGTAGGAATATAATTTTGAGAAAGTTTCTGTAGAACTAAAATTTTGACAAAATTTTCTATAAAATAATATTTTAGCAAAATTGTTTATAGAAATTAAATTTTGACAAAATTTTCGATAGAAATAAAACAAAATTGTACATACAAATAAAATTTTGACAAAATTTGTTTATAGGAATAACATTTTGACAAAACTCCTATAAAAAATATCCTATGGAAAATTTTTACTAAGTTCCTATAAAAATTTTCTATAGGAATAAAATTTTGACAAAATTTTCTATAGGAATAAAATTTTGAGAAAATTTCTGTAGAACTAAAATTTTGACAAAATTTTCTATAAAATAATATTTTGACAAAATTGTCTATAGAAATTAAATTTTGACAAAATTTTCGATAGAAATACAATAATGAAAAACCTTCTCTAGAAATAAAATTTTGACAAATTTTTTTTTTTAGGAAAAAATTTTGACAAAACTCCTACAAAAAATGTCCTATGGAAAATGTTTACAAAATTCCTATTAAAATTTTCTATAGGAATAAAATGTTGACAAAATATCTATATAAATAAAATATTGCCAAAATTTTCTGTATAAATCAAATTTTGATTTAAATTTTGTCTAGGAATAAAATGTTGACAAATTTTTCTATAGAAAATTAAAATTTTGACATTTTCTACAGAAATAAAATTTTGGCAAAATTTTCTAGAGAAATAAAATGTTGACAAAATTGTCTATAGTAATAAAATTTTTACAAAATTTTCTATAGAAATAAAATTGTGACAAAATTTACATCAGAAATAAAATTTTTATAAAATTTTCTAGAGAAATAAAATATTGAGAAAATTGTCTATAGAATAAAATTTTGACAAAATTTTCCATAGAAATAAAATTTTGACAAAATTTTCTATAGAAATAATATATTGACAAAATTTTCTGTAGAAATAAAATTTTGACAAATTTTTTTATAGGAGTACAATTTTGACAAAATTCCTATAAAAATTTTCTATAGAAATAAAATTTTGACAAATTTTCCATAGAAGTAAAATGTTGATAAAATTTTCTATAGAAATAAAATTTTGACAACATTTTCCATAGAAATAAAATTTGGCATCACCTATTAATTTCATACACTCCCCCATGTAGATTTCAAGTAAATCAGAGAAGATTAGATTTTTCACTGTAATAATGAAATAACTTTCGATCATAAACAATTTCTTAAATACAATGAATTTTTTCGTTATTGTTATGACTTTTTTGCAGATTGGTGATAACCATCTGTTAAGGCAATACTGTATACAAAAAAAAATATTTTCGAAATTATTATTCCGGTACAACTATGAATTGAATTGAGTCTAATGAAATGAAATGGTTGTGCCAGCAAAGCAAAAAAAAGGATAGTCAATTTGCCTATATTGTCGTAAAAACCATACACTTAACACATTACAATAAAATCACAATTTTTCATTGAAAATGGTAATTTTTAGAGTGGTCTCCACTACACTCAATCACAAATAAGTACTACAACACACCCGCACACACATATAGATATGCCACATATATTAAATGGGGAATGGGTGTGATATGAAGGAATTTCAGAAAAAAGGGTGTTGGTTCTAGTTTGTTTTTTTTCTTTTTTTTTTTGATGTTGATAGAATAGTACATCACTATACATAGACAAGGACATTGGCAATAATATGTGAATAGAATTAAATTTATGCACATATCCATATAAATTTCCATTAAATTGCAATAAAAACTCTGCTTATTTGAGTTCTAACATTTCAATTTGACTTGTGTTTTTGGTTTTTCTTCTTTCGTTTTTGTTGATTGTAAAAGAAATCTTTATAGGCCATATTAAATTGACCTTATTACGATGAACTTAATGTAAAATGTATGAAAAGGTCCTATCCGAATGGTATTTCCCAATGATCCTTACAACTATGAAATGGTGTTGATATGTGTGTGACGTGACCTGAGCTAAACTGACCTAATGATGAGGCGGTGAGTGAAAGTGCGTGCGTGTTGGTCAATGACGATGGTATGACCATAATAACTTCATTCATTGTGATACCTCTGTTTCTGCCTCTGCAACATTTATTCTACTTTTGGTTTGATTCATATCCACCATGTCCTCTGACATGGATGTCACATTCGTGTTTGTTGTGGCTTTGCTTTGCCATTTATGCTTGTACTTGGTTTGATTTATACTCCTACTTCATTTCCTGTATTTCATTTTTATTTTTTCTAATTTTCGTCTTCAATGTTCTCATTTGTATCCTTTTTGTGGTCATTTGATACTAACAGTGAATGAAAATTGGGTAATGAAATCTAAAATTTCGGCATACACAGCAAAAAATATTTATTAATTTCAATCAGAAAAAATGGACTTTGTACCATTAAATACGAAAAATTTTAAAAATTGTATCTCGTACAAATTTTTATGTTAGGTTAGGTTAGGTTAGGTTATGTGGCAGCCCGATGTATCAGGCTCACTTAGACTATTCAGTTCATTGTGATACCACAGTGGTGAACTTCTTTTTTTTATGTTAAAAATAAATTTTTATGTTAAAAATAAATTTTAATTGGAGAATTGTTTGTGGTATTTTTTTCTGTGTATCACCTTCTCAGAAACTTTTCAAACTCGAATCAAAGTCATTCACGGACAATATTTTCTAAGTGTATTCTCTACTCATGCCCACAGAAAAAAAGTCACCAAAGATTTTCTAAGGAAAATTTTAATAGAATTCGATAAAATATAATTACTTTATTTCATTAATATTTTTAATCCAAATAGAAATTAATCCCAAAAATTTATGGCATCCTTTTAATTTGAACAAATAAATTTTTAATTGAAGTCGGGTTTTTGATAGTATTATTTACGTGATTGAAAAAATTTAAACTAAAAATTAATTGGATCAATTCATTTAGTGATTGAAATTAAAATATATTTTTTTTCCGGTGTATGCTGCCATTTGTCCCATGTGAATTGCTAGGGTGATATAAATTTTTAATTGAATCAATTAGAAAACTAATTGAAGTTGAAAAAGAAATCAATTAATTAATTTTTAATCATTTATATTTATTTTAATTCCAATTGATTCTGTTATTGATTCTATCATTTTCGTTAAACAAATTGCATCAATTAACTTTGTAATGGAATCAAAAAAAAATGTATTTCTTTAGAAAATTTTGTCAATATTTTATTTTTCCAGAAAATTTTGTCTACATTTTATTTCAATAGAAACCTTTGTCAAAATTTACTTTCTACAGAAATTTTGTCAACATTTCATTTTTATAGAAATTTTTGTGAAAATTTTATTTCTATAAAAAATTTTGTCAAAATTGTATTTCTCTAGAAAATTTTGTCAACATTTTATTTGTATAGAACATTTTGTCAAAATTTTATTATTATAGAAAATGTTGTCAAAATTTTATTTTTATAGATTTTTTTCAGAATTTTACTTCTCTAGCAAATTTTGTCAAAATTTTATTTTTATAGAAAATTTTGTCAAAATTTTATTTCGTTTGTTATTGTTGGCTTCTCTTCAATCGTTATTGTTGTTTTTGATCTCAGCTTAAAGCCATGCATTGACTAAACTACAAGTGTAGCTTAACCAACAGAGGAAAAGTATGTTTGTCAAATTTATTTGGGCAAAGCCCTATAGACTGCAAGATGGTTGGATGTACAGCTGTTTCGGAATTACCACATTTCTCATCAGCCTCCTCTACTTGCAGCAAAACTATCAACCAATTATCAGAATAAATTCGGGTAATTCACTCAACCCATAGTGAACTACACTTGAACCTCCCGAAAAACCACTTTGGGTTGAGTGAATTACCCGAATTTATTCTGATAATTGGTTGATAGTTTTGCTGCAAGTAGAGGATGCTGATGAGGAATGTGGTAATTCCGAAACAGCTGTACATCCAACCATCTTGCAGTCCATAGGGCTTTGCCCAAATAAATTTGACAAGCATACTTTTCCTCTGTTGGTTAAGCTACACTTGTAATTTAGTCAATGCATGGCTTTAAGCTGAGATCAAAAACAACAATAACGATTGAAGAGAAGCCAACAATAACAAACAAAACGATTGAAGATAGAGGAAGCACGCTCAAAAACAAACCACGCCAAATACATGCAAATCGATGATTTGAGTTTGGCAAAGGAAAAGAGATATGCTGGCAAATTTGTTTAGCCAGTAGCCGTCTATCAAATCCTTTTTCAGGAGGTTCAAGTGTAGTTCACTTTGGGTTGAGTGAATTACCCGAATTTATTCTGATAATTGGTTGATAGTTTTGCTGCAAGTAGAGGATGCTGATGAAGAATGTGGCAATTCCGAAACACCTGTACATCCAACCATCTTGCAGTCTATAGGGCTTTGCCCAAATAAATTTGACAAGCATACTTTTCCTCTGTTGGTTAAGCTACACTTGTAGTTTAGTCAATGCATTGCTTTAAGCTGAGATCAAAAACAACAATAAAAATTTTATTTCTCTAAAAAATGTTATCAAAATGTTATTTTTATAGAAAGTTTTATCAAAATTTTATTTCTATAGACAATTTTGTCAAAATTTTATTTCTATGGAAAATTTTGCCAAAATTTTATTTCTATAGAAAATTTTGTCAAAATTTTATTTCTACAAAACTTTCTTAAAATTTTATTTCTCTAAAAAATGTCACAATTTTATTTTTATAGAAAATTTTGTCAAAATTTTATTTTTATAGAATATTTTGTCAAAATTTTATTTCTATAGAAAATTATGTCAAAATTTTATTTATATAGAAAATTATGTCAAAATTTTAATTCTATAGAAAATTTTGTAAAAATTTTGTTTCTATAGAAAATTTTATCAAAATTTTATATCCTTAGAAAATTTTGTCAAAATTTTAATTCTATAGAAAATTTTTTAAAAATTTTATTTCTATAGAAAATCTTGTCAAAATTTTATTTCCATAGAAAATTTGCTCAAAATTTTATTTCAACAGAAAATTTTGTCAAAATTTTTTTTCTATAGAAAATTTTGTCAAAATTTTATTTCTATAGAAAATTTTTTCACAATTTTATTTGTATAGACAATTTTGTCAACATTTTTTGTCAAAATTTTATTTCTATAGAAATTTTTGTCAAAATTTTATTTCTATAGAAAATTTTCTCAAAATTTTATTTCTATAGAAAATTTTCTCAAAATTTTATTTCTATAGAAAATTTTCTCAAAGTTTTATTTTATAGAAAATTTTGTCAAAATTTTATTTCCATAGAATTTTTTTCAGAATTTTACTTCTCTAGAAAATTTTGTCAAAATTTTAATTCTATAGAAAATTTTGTCAAAATTTTAATTCTATAGAAAATTTTGTCAAAATTTTAATTCTATAGAAAACTTTATCAAAATTGTATTTCTATAGAAAATTTTGTCAAAATTTTATTTCTCTCAAAAATGTTGTCAACATTTTATTTTTAAAGCAAATTTGTCAAAATTTTATTTCTATAGAAAATTTTGTCAAAATTTTATTTCAATAGAAAACTTTGTCAAAATGTTATTTCTGTAGAAAATCTTGTAAAAATTTTATTTCTATAGAAAATTTTCTTCACATTTTATTTCTCTAAAAAATGTTGTCACAATTTTATTTTTATAGAAAATTTTGTCAAAATTTTATTTTTATAGAAAATTTTGTCAAAATTTTATTTCTATAGAATTTTTTTTCAGAATTTTACTTCTCTAGAAAATTTTGTCAAAATTTTATTTCTATAGAAATTTTTTCAGAAATTTACTTCTCTAGAAAATTTTGTCAAAATTTTAATTCTATAGAAAATTTTGTCAAAATTTTAATTCTGTAGAAAATTTTATCAAAATTTTATTTCTATAGAAAATTATGTCAAAATTTTATTTCTATAGAAAATTTTGTCAAAATTTTATTTCTATAGAAAATTTTGTCAATATTTTATTTTTATAGAAAATTTTATCAAAATTTTATTTTTATAGAAAAAAATTTCTTTATTTGGCAATTTTTTCCAAAGAAAAATTTTGCCAAAATTTTTTATAGAAATAAAATTTTATGAAACTTTTCTATAGAAATGAAATCTTGAGAAAATTTTCTATAAAAATAAAATTTTGACCAAATTTCCTGTAGAAATAAAATTTTAGTTAAATTCTATACCAAAATTGTCAAAATTTTATTTCTATAGAAAATTTTCTCAAAATTTTATTTCTATTGAAAATTTTCTCAAAATTTTATTTTTATAGAAAATTTTGTCAAAATTTTATTTTGATAGATAATTTTGTCAAAATTTTATTTTTATAGAAAATTTTGTCAAAATTTTATTGTTATAGAAAATTTTGTCAAAATTTTATTTCTATAGAATTTTTTTCAGAATTTTACTTCTCTAGCAAATTTTGTCAAAATTTTATTTCTATAGAAATTTTTTCAGAATTTTACTTCTCTAGAAAATTTTGTCAAAATTTTAATTCTATAGAAAATTTTGTCAAAATTTTAATTCTGTAGAAAATTTTATCAAAATTTTATTTCTATAGAAAATTTTGTCAAAATTTTATTTCTGTAGAAAATTTTGTCAAAATTTTATTTCTATAGAAAACTTTGTCAAAATTTTATTTCTATAGAAAATTATGTCAAAATTGTATTTCTATAGAAAATTTTGTCAAAATTTTATTTCTATAGAAAATTTTGTCAATATTTTATTTTTATAGACAATTTTATCAAAATTTTATTTTTATAGAAAAAAATTGCTTTATTTGGCAATTTTTTCCAAAGAAAAATTTTGCCAAAATTTTCTATAGAAATAAAATTTTATGAAACTTTTCTATAGAAATAAAATCTTGAGAAAATAAAATAAAATTTTGAGAACTTATTCTTAAGAAATAAAATTTTCGTTAAATTCAATATCATTAAAATTTTTTTGGTGTTATTTCATACAAAGTCCGATAATTTAATTACCGAAATTTAAATTAATTAAAAACCATTCTTAAAAACAACAAAATCCGCCAAAGATTATATTCATAAAAACATAACTGCAGAGCCAATATAAATTATGCGTGCATGAAGTACAAAATTTGAATTAAAAATCCAAATTTGTCCTACTCACAAATTGGGATCCAAAACACTTTTTTATCCTAGTGAAATCTTGTTTTATTGGCCAAAATTATTATTCGAAACACTGTACTATTTCTCCCACTTCCAACTCCAGCGCCTTTCCAATGGATTTTTCTTCACTATAACATTGGGTGCGTTACTATACGACTACGTGTTGAATTCTTTTTGCTTTTCTTTTCTAATTTGATTTATTATAAAAATAGTTTTCACATATTTTAATTTGTGTATTAATGAGCCATAATAGACTCATGCTCAAAAGGAAAAGGACTTTAGAATGCCACACACAATTGTGTCCAACCAACCTGCATATGAGTGTAAAACATGCGTGCTGGACTATTCTGCGCAGTTTGACATGAAATGCAAATTATTGCTGCTTTTGCTGTTGTTTGTTGTGATTAAGGGTCCCCTTACTCATAAACCGCACCCATTTATTCGAACTACGAGTAGTCAAGAAAATTATTCACATATTTGGGCAAGAATCCTATTTTTTTTCTAATTTGCATATAAAAATATTTCAATTTTTTTAATGGATAAAAGTGAATTATTTCATTCCATTACATTCGACAATGGCAAAAATAATTTAAGCTTGCCACTCTTTATCTGTACAGAAAAATATGATTAATATGTGGTGGTTGGATTTTACGATTTGTACAATTACCCTTTATATTGGAAAATTTAATGAAAGAAAAAAGACATCCACCAAAGTAGCTAGATACTGATTTAGGTTTTTTTTCGATGAGAAACCATTCCAACTTAAGCAGTTTTTGAGCAAACAAAAAGATCGATTTTACTTGACACAGAGGTCAGCTGATAATTTACACCTTCGATTGGCAGAAATCAAGCGCCGCCGATGGTTAAAGGGTGGGCCACAATAACGGACAAAAATGTCCTAACGAATGTAGTGAAGCCCGGGGCCGACAACCATTTCGGCCGCAGATCATGAACATTCCAACAGGGTTCATCTCACAACAACAAAGACTGTCTTAAAAAGGAGCTTCCTCGCACCATGGCCACACAAATCTCCGGATCACGGTTGCCACTAGAGTCAAAAATAATCTACTAAATGTTGGAAACTTTTACTTTTTCTATAGAAAATGTTGTTAAAATTTTATTTTTGTAGAAAATTTTGTCAAAATTTTATTTCTATAGAAAATTTTGTCAAAATCAAAAATAAGGCCTGCAATTACGTTCTAAAACGGGATTTCAAGGGAAAATACATGTGATGGACCCAACCGACTTGGAGATATTTTGAAAGCCGGTACTAACCTGAAGGTGGTGCTCAACAATAACTCAAGACAAGAGAATTTTTTTGGATAGCCGAAGGACAGCAACAATAAAAGTAGTTAAATTTTATACCCAAAAAAATCATAAAAATTGAACCAATTGAAGCAATAAATTATTTATTGCTTTATATTTATATTTTATTATCAAAAATTTGATGGGCTTTTGTCACAAATTTCAATGTATATAGAAATGAAGTTTTGACAAAATTTTCTACAGAAATAAAATTTTGACAAAATTTTCTATATAGAAATAAAATATTGACAAAATGTTCTATAGAAATAAAATTCTGACAAATTTTCTATAGAAATAAAACTCTGACAAATTTTCGATAAAAATAAAGTTTTGACAAATTTGTCTATATAAAAAAATTTTAAGAAAATGTTCTATAGAAATATAATTTTTACAAAATTTTCTATAGACTTAATTTGAAAAAAATTGTTTATAAAATAAAATTTTTAAAAAAATCTATAGAAATAAAATGTTGACAAAATTTTTTTATAGAAATAAAATTTTGACAAAATTTTTATAGAAATAAAATTTTGACACAATTTTTATAGAAATCAAATTTGGACAAAATTTTTTATAGAAATAAAATTTTATAAAATTTTCTATAAGAATAAAATTTTTTAAAAAATTTCTAAAGAAATAAAAAAGTTTAAAAATTTTCTATAAAAATAATCTTTTAAGAATTTTTGTAAAAATAAAATTTTTCAAAAATTTTCTATAGAAATAAAATTTTTCAAAAATTTTCTACAGAAAAAAAATTTAAAAAAATTTTCTATAGAAATAAAATAAAATAAAATTTAAAAAAAAAATCTAAAGAAATAAAATTGTTTAAAAATTTTCCATAGAATAAATTTTTTAAGAATTTTCAAATTCAAAATATATTTTTATTTAATTTATTTTAATTTAATATAGGTGATATTGTATCTATGTAATCTGTTCTAATGATGCCAATTTCCTATTAAACCTTTATCGAAACATAAAACAGGATCTTAATTTCTTAACGAATTTAATTTCTTACAAAATAAATTTATTTTTTAATTTATTTTAATTTAAATTTTATTTCTATAGAAAATTTTGTCAAAATCAAAAATAAGGCAATTACGTTCTAAAACGGGATTTCAAGGGAAAATACATGTGATGGACCCAACCGACGTGGAGCTATTTGGAAAGCAGGAACTTTCCTGAAGGGGTGCTTAACAAAAACTCCAGACAAGAGAATTTTTTTGGATAGCCGAAGGACAGCAACAATAAAAGTAGTTAAATTTTATACACAAAAAAAAAATCATAAAAATTGAGCAAATTGAAGCAATAAATTATTTATTGTTATTTATTTATATTTTATTATAATATCAAAAATTTAATTGGCTTTTGTTACAAAATTCAATGTATATAGAAATAAAATTTTGACAAAATTTTCTAGAGAAATACAATTTTGACAAAATTTTCTATAGAAATACAATTTTGACAAATTGTTGGTAAAAATAAAATTTTAACAAATTTGTCCAAAGAAAAAAATTTTAAGAAAATGTTCCATAGAAATATAATTTTTACAAAATTTTCTATAGACTTAATTTAAACAAAATTCAATGTATATAGAAATGAAGTTTTGACAAAATTTTCTACAGAAATAAAATTTTAACAAAATTTTCTATATTAAAATTTATATAGAAATAAAATTTTGACAAAATTTTTTATAGAAATAAAATTCTGACAAAATTTCGGTAAAAATAAAATTTTAACAAATTTGTCTATAGAAAAAAATTTTAACAAAATGTTCTATAGAAATATAATTTTTACAAAATTTTCTATACACTTAATTTGAACAAAATTTTTTATAAAATAAAATTAAAAAAAATCTATAGAAATAATATGTTGACAAAATTTTTTATAGAAATAAAATTTTGAAAAAAATTTTTATAGAAATAAAATTTTGACAAAATTTTTATAGAAATAAAATTTTGCCACAATTTTTATAGAAATCAAATTTGGATAAAATTTTTTATAGAAATAAAATTTTGATAAAATTGTCTATACGAATAAAATTTTGATAAAATCTTCTATAGGAATAAAATTGTTTAAAATTTTATTCGTATAGAATAAATAAATAAAATTGTTCTATAAAAATAATTTTTTAAGAATTTTCTGTAGAAATAAAATTTTTCAAAAATTTTCTATAGAAATAAAAGTTTTCAAAAATTTTCTACAGAAAAAAATTTTTAAAAATTTTTCTATAGAAATAAAATAAAATAATTTTTTTTTAAAAACTTTCTAAAGAAATAAAATTGTTTACAAATTTTCTATAGAATAAAATTTTTAAGAATTTTCTGTAGAAATAAAATTTTTCATAAATTTTCTATAGATATAAAATTTTTCAAACATTTTTTTCAAAAATTTTCTGTAGAAATAAAATTTAAGAAAAAAAAAAAATTCTATAGAAAGCTACACTTGTAGTTTAGTCAATGCATGGTTTTAAGCTGAAATCAAAAACAACAACAATGAGAAAAACATTTTAAAAGTGTTTTATAGAAATAACATTTTGATATAGAAATTAAATTTTATTTTTGTTTATTATCCCAACACAAATATTGGAAGTTCTTCTAAAGGCACAACTTTAAAAGCACTTCCAAAAACATGTCGTTTTAAAGATGTTCTTTATTTTAACTGCACAGAAATTTATAGCGATTTCGATTGGGAAAAACTGTGCAACATTCTCGAAATTGATTGCCAAATATAAAGGATCATAGATTTTGGATCCTGTATCCCTCACAATATTATGAATTAACAATAACTTTGGAATGACACTATTATTTGAGCGAAAATACAATGAGGGAAAAAGTAGTGTAACACCAGGGCAACATATTTTTTGCGAAACGAAAACGCCCTTAGTTTAATTAAATTTTTGACAACTCGCTTTTTTCGTATTTTTAATGAGTAATTTTATTATATTTTTAATAGGTTAAAAAGAGAGTAAGAATTAATAAAATGGTACAAATTGGTTAAACTTTGTCGAAAAAAATGCTAAATCCATTCTTGATAAATTGCAAGGTTTTAAAAATATTTTAAGTCAAACATTTCAGACAAGCTTTAGAATGCATTAAAAATCATAAAAAACTTATAAAAATTATTTAAAAAATTTTTTGATTCACATCCAAAACACTGAATTCTAATCACACCTTATGAGGTGAAGCACATTCAGTGCAACGGCTGTTGAAATGGTGGACATCTGTCCAATGACAAGGTCATGTTAAATTCATTGTTTCTGCGACTGTGCACCACTTCGGATCCGAAAAGAACATTTTTGCTATTTTTTGGGCAATGCTTTTTCGGTGGGAATTGGTATGCATATAAAATTTTCAGATATTTAATTATTTAGAAATTAATTAACTCAAATGTTAATTAAGATATGTTAATTGTTGACGTTAGAAGATAATTTTAGAATTTTATAATTTCAGTTAAAAATGTTCCATCGTTGTCTTAATTGGGGTTTTGTGTTTTTTTTAGTTTAATTGAAAAGTGAATTGTATCAGTTAATTTCTCAAATTTATCACCTTTTCATTTTCAAACAACTTTTTAATTGGAATATTATGGCCATATTTGTTTCTGTGCTCCAAGTATTTCAATTATCAAATTAATTAATTCTCAAATCAATTAATTTATTTTAATATTTTTTTTTTTAATAAAATATTTATTGCATAAATTAAAATTTTATTTTCAAATTCAAAATATATTTTAATTTAAAAAATATAGGTGATATTTTATCTATGTAATCTGTTCTAATGATGTCTAATGACAATTTCCTATTAAACCTTTATCGAAACATAAAACAGTATCTTAATTTCTTAACGAATTTAATTTCTTACAAAATAAATTTATTTTTTGTATTTATTGAAAGTTTTGCCCTTAACTTCAAAGTCATCAAAGGGTTAAATGGGAGGGTGCCAACTTTATGGACCATTCGCATGATTATAATTTATTATCGAGATTTTAATTTGATTTTTATGCTACGATTTAAAAATAATTTAGCTATGCGTGTAATAATTCATAATATGAATGAACATTAATATTACAAAATATCGCCGCATAAAAAAAATTAAAAATAAAAAAAAACATAACATAGTTCATAATTATAATGCGAGGATTAAAAATATTAAAAAATTGTTTTCTTTTGTTTTTTGGTTCCATTGGAACTAATTTATCAAAGGCAATACACACATGCCTATAACCGCATTCAAAGATATTCATCATTCTCCACATAAAAAAACACAACAACAACAATATGAAAACATATCCAAGATCACGATTAACTCTTCTACGATTCCCCATCTCTCTGTACGATTCATTAAATAGATGACGATCGATGATAATGGTGTGCGTATGACCGACCTACCGTACAGAGTTTTGGCTAAAGCTCTTTTTTGTGCGTTTTCGCTGGTTGGGATGTACAAGATCTATGGCAGAGCGCAAGCAGAGAGATCATTAATTAAAATGTTGTCATACCAGTTTGTAGCATAACTTTTGTTCAACACACACACACACACTCTCACTCACATATATGTACATCCTATACACATCGCTTACGCATATACGACGCACTATTTTTGCCTTTTTGTAATTCATTGTCTATGCTAAGACATAGAACATGCAGCGAGCGTTTCCCCTTGCGTCTTTCTTCACAAGTGAAGCCCTATGCGAAAGTCTTAAATATGCGAGCAGAATGGTAGAGTATGTAAACAAAAGAAACAGATATATCTGTAGGGTGGAAAACAGTTTGGTAGGAGCTTCGCTGAAGGCCTCTATTGACAACAGAATATATGGGTATTGCTAGATTTCTACCAAATATAGTAAATTTTTTACTGTTTGGCAGAATTCTTGATTCTTTTGGTAGACTTTGCAAAACATTCCTCACCAACTAAGAGAAGCTTCACAAATTTTCTATAGAATAAACATTGACAAATTTCTATAGAAATAAAATTTTTATTTTTCATGTTAGCCTGGTACTGAAACAGGCAATTAACGTCCAAATGCATGATATTTAATTTTACAATTATTATTCGAGCTTTTATGGACAAATTAGATTAAGGAACTTGATTAATAGAGTCATTGAAAAGAAAACGCCAGATACAAATCTATACACGCCTAGACTGGACGGTTCGGGAAAGGTTAATTCGCCCGAACCGAAACATGTACAGTCTATGCGTGTATAGATTTGTATCTGGCGTTTTCTTTTCAATGATTCTATATATCAAGTTCCCTAATCTAATTTGTCCATAAAAGCTCAAATAATAATAAAAAACAAAAGATAACAAAAAGTTTTTGACAAAATTTTCTACAGAAATAAAACTTTAACAAAATTTTCTATAGAAATAAAATGTTTACCAAATTTTCTACAGAAATGAAATGTTAGCAAAATTTTCTATAGAAATAAAATATAGAAATAACATTTTAAGAAAACTTTGTATTGAAATAACATATTGACAAAATTTTCTATAGAAATAAAATTTTGACAAAATTGTCTATAGAAATAAAATTTTGACAAAATTTTTTATAGAAATAAAATTTTGACCAAATTTTTTATAGAAAAAAAAATTTAAGAACATTTTCTATTGAAATAACATTTTGACAAAATTGTCTATAGAAATAAAATTTTGACAAAATTTTCTATAGAAATAAAATTTTAACAAAACTTTCCATTAAAAATAAAATTTTTACCTACACTCAAAAAAAAAGTGAACTCTCTATTTCACTAAAGCCAATTTAACTTTATCTTAGTTCATGGAATTATTATGTTTGGAGAAAGTTGCCTTTACTTTAATAATTTTTGTTTACGTTAGTTAAATTAACTAAAACCGAGGAAAAAAATATACTCAAATTAAGCATAAAGATTAACTAAATTCGTGTACTCCACAAAATAGTTCAGAATTTCTTTAAATTTGTAAATTTTACCAAAAAGGCGTCCATCATGAACTTTGTATGTCACTAAAGACATTCTTGCAATTTTGAACTCCAAGTTTTTCCTTCAAACTGCAAAATTTTCTTTAACAAGTGAAAAAACTTAGTTATGTCTAATAATTTTTCTTGAATTTGTCGAAAAATATTTATTTATTTTTATGACATCGGCGTGATGCCAACGTTTGTAATACTGTTTAGTTAAAATTTTCTACAAATATTCAAAATTTTCTAAAATTAACCGAAAGTTTTCTTCCTGGTGGGTTCACTGTTTTTTCAGTGTAATTTTCTACAGAAATGAAATTTTAGCAAAATTTTCTATACACCCATAGAAAAATTATTACCATACGAACTCAAATCGATACCGTACGTTATTGATAGTTAGCCAACCCCGTATGGTACAATATCAATAGCGAATGGTACAGGCGGTACGCAAACCATGAAAGTACCATTCGGTATTATCAAAGTGCCAATATGGTATTGAAAATAATACCTAAGCGGTACTATTATTTATACCATAAAGGTATTGATGTATAAACAGTGAGGTTTTACCAAATAATACCTAAATGGTATTAGTTTAATAATATTTAGTTTAATAAAAACACACGTAAAATGTCTTTGTTACGTACTTCATTTAATACATAACATACATACAAAAACCTAATCATTTCTCCATGCAAAGTTTTTCTCCCAATTCAGCTCCATGTCGCATTTCAGGCACGGCATGCCTCAAGACATTTCTCCACGCAAAAAAATAATTCTCTCCTCCCAAACGAAATTTTAGACAAACAAAGTTCGTTTCTCATTTGCTTTTCTTTGAAAGGAAGTGTATTTGGAACGAAAGTATATACTTTTTGTGATAAACGTTTATTCTTTTCCAGGATGTAAAAACAATTTCATAAAGACTAACTCAAAAAAAAAAATTATTTTCTGGCTAATTGCATTTTCCCTCACGTCTTTCTCACTTCCGCGAAGTTTTTTTTTTTAATTCTTTAGCACCTTTTTCTGCTATATAAACAATGTAGAAGAAATTATACGATATTATAAATTTAAAAATTTTTTTTTTAACCTTTCGCCTGGACGGAGAATCGAACCGCGGACCATGCAATTTGTAAGCCAACACACTATCCAATGAGCTATGTAACCGTTATTGTCATCAATAGACAATTACCCATATAAGTTATATTTATATAGCATAGCTTGCGGCGCCCACGAGCCGATTAAACAAAGTTTATTTAACAGAAAAATACATTTAGTTGTACACCGTGGAGCAGTGGTTGCTACGTCCGACTTGCATGCCAAGGTTCGTGGGTTCGATCCCTGCTTCGGCCAAAGTTTTTTTTACATATATTCCAGATATGGTTGGAAGCTTCCGAAAATATGTTCAACATTACATTCTACTATATTAAATTTTTACTATGAACTGTAAAATGTGTCTTATTAAAAACCCAAAGTCAGAAAGGAACAGTGTTTGATATAAACAAAATGGACTGTGTTGTTGGTTCAAAAATAACTTTTTTTTATTGAAAAAATAAAAATTTTGTAACAAACGGATTTTTTTGGTGATAAAAGTGTATACTTTTCGAAGCAATTCAAAAAACTCTAACAAAAGAAAAACGTTTTTTTTTTCTTTGCGTGTCCATGCAAAGTTTTTCTCCCAATTCAGCTCCATGTCGCAATTCAGGCACGGCATCCCTCAAGACATTTATCCATATACGGTAATTGCCACATACCGCCTTTTTTCTGCCAGTGTAGGAATAAAATTTTGACAAAATTATCTATAGGAATACAATTTTGACCAAATTTTCTATAGAAAAAAAATTTTAAGAAAATTTTCTATTGAAATGACATTTTGACGAAATTTTCTATAGAAATAAAATTTTGACAAAATTTTTTATAGAAGGAAAATTTTAACAAAATTTTCCATAAAAAATAAAATTTTCTACAGAACTGAAATTTTAGCAAAATTTTCTATAGGAATAACATCTTGACAAAATTTTCTATAGGAATAAAATTTTAACAAAATTTTCTATAGGAATAAAATATTGACAAAATTTTCTATAGGAAAAAAATTTGGCAAAATTTTCTATAGGAATAAAATATTGACAAAATTTTCTATAGGAATAAAATTTTGACAAAATTTTCTATAGAATTGCAATTTTGAGAAAAATTTCTCTAGAAATAAAAATTGTACAAAATTTTCTATAGAAATAAAATGTTGTACAACATTTTCTATAGAAATAAAATTTTGACAAAATTTTCTATAGAAATAAAATGTTGACCAAATTTTCTATAGAAATAAAATTTTATGAAAATTTTCTATTGAAATAACATTTTGACAAAATTTTCCATAAAAAATAAAATTTTTACCTAATTTTCTACAAAAATGAAATTTTAGCAAAATTTTCTATAGGAATACAATTTTGCCAAAATTTTCTATAGGAATAAAATTTTGACAAATTTTTCTATAGGAATAAAATTTTGACAAAATTTTCTATAGAAATAAAATTTTGAGAAAAATTTCTCTAGAAATAAAAATGGTACAAAATTTTCTATAGAAATAAAATGTTGTAGAAAATTTTCTTTAGAAATAACATTTTGACAAAATTTTCTATAGAAATAAAATGTTGACCAAATTTTCTATAGAAATAACATTTTGACCAAATTTTCTATAGAAATAAAATTTTAAAAAAATTTTCTATGAAATAACATTTTCTACAAAAATGATATTTTAGCAAAATTTTCTATAGGAAAAAAATTTTGACAAATTTTTCTATAGGAATAAAAATAATTGAAAAAAAAAATAAAAAATTTTTGACAAAATTTTCTGTAGAAATAAAATTTTTACCAAATTTTCTATAGAAATAAAATTTTGACCAAATTTTCTATAGAAATAAAATTTTGACCAAATTTTCTATAGAAATAAAATTTAAAAAAAAAATTTTCTATTGAAATAAAATTTTGACAGAATTTTCTATAGAAATAAAATTTTGACAAAATTTTCTATAGAAATAAAATTTTCACCATATTTTCTACAGAAAAATAATTTTGACCAAATTTTCTACAGAAATAAAATTTTGAAAAAATTTTCTATATAAATAAAATTTTGCCAAAATTTTCTATAGAAATAATTTTTTTACCGAATTTTCTACAGACATGAAATTTTGAAATAGAAATACAATTTTGAATTTCTATAGAAATAAAATTTTGAGAAAATTTTCTATAGAAATAAAATTTTAACAAAAATTTCTATAGAAATAAAATTTTTACCAAATTTTCTACTGAAATGAACATTTTGACCAAATTTTCTATAGAAATAAAATTTTGACCAAATTTCTATAGAAATAAAATTTTAAGAAATGTTTCTATTGAAATAACATTTTGACAACATTTTCTATAGAAATAAAATTTTGACAAAATTGTCTATAGAAATAAAATTTTGACAAAATTGTCTATAGAAATAAAATTTTGACATAATTTTCTATACAAATAAAATTTTGACAAAATTCTCTATAGAAATAAAATTTTAACAAAATTTTCCATAAAAAATAAAATTTTTACCTAATTTTCTACAGAAATGAAATTTTTAGCAAAACTTTCTATAGAAATAAAATTTTGACCAAATTTTCTATAGAAATAAAATTTTGACCAAATTTTCTATAGAAATAAAATTTTGACAAAATTGTCTATAGAAATAAAATTTTGACAAAATTTTCTATAGAAATAAAATTTTAACAAAATTTTCTATAAAAATAAAATTTTTCCAAATTTTCTACAGAAATGAAATTTTAGCAAAATTTTCCATAGAAATAAAATTTTGACCAAATTTTCTATAGAAATAAAATTTTAAGCAAATTTTCTATTGAAATAACATTTTGACAAAATTTTCTATCGAAATAAAATGTTGGCAAAATTTTTTATAGAAAGAAAATCTTAACAAAATTCTCCATAAAAAATAAAATTTTTACCTAATTTTCTACAGAAATGAAATTTTAGCAAAATTTTCTATAGGAATAAAACTTTGACAAAATTTTCTATCGAAATAAAATTTTTACAAAATTTTCTATAGGAATGAAATTTTGACAAGATTTTCTATAGGAATAAAATTTTGACAACATTTTCTATAGAATTAAAATTTTGAGAAAAATTTCTCTAGAAATAAAATAAAATTTTGACAAAATTTTTTATAGAAATAAAATTTTGACAAAATTTTTTATAGAAATAAAATTTTGACAAAATTTTCCATAAAAAAAATTTACCTAATTTTTTACAAAAATTTAATTTTAGCAAAATTTTCTATGAAATTTTGACAAAATTTTCTATAGAAATAAAATTTTGAGAAAAATTTCTCTAGAAATAAAAATTGTACAAATTTTCTGTAGAAATAAAATGTTGTACAAAATTTTCTATAGAAATAAAATTTTGACCAAATTTTCTATAGAAATAAAATTTTGACCAAATTTTCTGTAGAAATAAAATGTTGACTAAATTTTTGATAGAAATGAAATTTTGACAAAATTTTTTACAGAAATGAAATTTTGATTTTCTATAGAAATACAATTTTGAATTTCTATAGAAATAAAATTTGAAGAAAATTTTCTATAGAAATAAAATTTTCTTTAGAAGTAATATTTTGACAAAATTATCTATAGAAATAAACGACGCGTCACATTACGAGTCAAACCACACTACTGAGAACAGATAAATTGTGTTGAGTGTATTGATTCTATGTCATTTTGCAGAGAACAAGGAATAAGAGAATCATATACGTTATGCGCCTTGCAAACTATAAGTTTATCCGGAAGACAGTGGTCGCGTCAAACATATCCTATAAATTGGCCACATTATAACCCAGCAAAAAAAATTTGGAAGTTCTTCCAAAGGCACAACTTTAAAAGCACTTCCAGAAGTTGCACTCCCAACGATGTTATTTATTTTAACTACCCAGGAAGTTCTTTTAATTCAATTTTTTATAATTTGGTTTTTTCATATTTTTAATGGGTAATTTTAATTTTTTTTTGTTTCAAATAGGTTAAAAACAGAGTAAGAATTCATAAAATGTACGAATCATTTAAATGTTGTCGAAGAAATACTAAATCCAATCTGAAAAAATTGTGAATTTTTAAAAAATTTAAGGTCAAACGTTTCCAACAAGCGCTAGAATCCATTAATTAAAAAAATATAAAAAATTATAAAAATAATTTATTTATCACAGAAGTTTTTAATTTACATCCAAAACATTGAACTCGGATCACACCTAAAAAAGTGATGCAAATTCAGTGCATTGGCTGTTGAAATGGAGGACTTCCGTCCTATGACAAGTCCATGTTAAATTCATCGCTTCTGCGTCAATTTTTCACCACTTCCGGATCCAAAAAGAACATTTCCATTACTTTTTTGGCAACGCTTTTTTGCTGGGAAGTTAAGTCCGAAGGCATAATCGATACTGTTGCATGTTTATGGGATCGATAACACATTTACCGATTATTTGGTCATCGACGAATTGTCGTATCGATTGGACACACTGTAAGATTCTTTACAAATACAGACATTCCGTCCGGAAAATTTTCTAGTCTGTAAGATGCATTAGATAACGAAAACGGTGAGTCGTTGTAGATCGGAAGTTATATCAGCTTCTTCATCGACAGTCAAACAGCCATAAAGACCTTGGGTAATACAGACATAAGGTCTAAGGTAGTAACCTGCTGTCGTAGAGAGCTTAGGGTTCTCACTGAACAGCATAATGTAACTCTGTGCTGGGTACCTGGGCACTGTGGAATGATGGGAAATGAAGCAACAGCTTTACTGGCTAAAGAGGGTGCTTGCTGAAACGAATAAGGTCCTTGTGGAAATGTTTTTTTTCCGCTTGTGAGAAAACCAAGTTGATATGGGATGAAAATAACACAGAAAAAAATCACGAACATTTTTCCAATTAAAATCTTAATTGAGTTTTAAAAATTATTCAATTAAAAATTTAATTGATTCAACAATTTTTTTAATTGAAACAAAAATCAATCACAAAAATTAATAGTATCAATTAATTTTTTAATTGGTTGTCAATCAATTTTTTAATTGATACTATCATTTCTGTGATTGAAAACATTTCAATTAAAAAATTAATTGGATCAATTAATTTCGTGATTGAATCAGAATTTTTTTTGTGAACCGTAAGAATTGCGAAAATCTAATGGCGATGAACAGACTTGAGGCCTTCAATATGTGTCTGGACCCGGATGTTACTGAAGATTCATACCACTTCCTGTGCCAGCGTCCAGCATTATCTAGTTCGTGCTAGCGTACTGAATATATCGCGAGTACGGATTCATCGCTTACTGAAAAATTAGCTTGGACTAAAGCAAGCTCAAGAACTAACAATTTTAGACTGGAAAGCGCTAAAGAGTTAGTTCGCTCGCACGAAAGTGAATAGTTAACGAATATGGTTTTCTCCGACGAGAACCCAATCCAAACTAAGCAGTTCCTATCCAAAGAAGTCTGCTTACTTCTTCGAATGGCCACCAGAAGCGCCAGCGATGGTAATGATGTGGATCGCCATGACGGCTGATGATCACTCCTCGCTCTTATTCATCGATCGTGGTGTCAAAATAAATGCCGAATGTCATCGGCCAAATGTCCTGAACAATGTATAGAAGATTTGGCCAGGCAAACATTTCGATCGCAGACCATGGACATTTCAACAGGACTAAGCACTAAGGCACTCAGCCCGCTTCAACCAAAAATGACCTAAAAAGGAGATTCCTAGCTTCATTTCTATCACTCAATGGTCACCAAAATCTCAGGATATCAGTCAATTGGACTTTTGCCTCTGGGGCTGTTTTGAGAGTAAGGTTGATACTAAACAAGTATATACAGCACTAAGTTCGGCCGGGCCGAATCTTAAATACCCACCACCATGAACCAAATATTAGGGTTTCCTTTGAAATTTCAGGAGGGCTTGAGAACACTTCCCGAAGATAAATTTAAAGATTTCACCTATGAGGACTATATCAGATTCTGGATTTATAAGAACCATTTTTGTTTGAGTTTTAGACGAATCATTAACATCTCTTGTAAGTGTGCAAGAAAATTATAAAATAACGTCTTGATTTGAAATCTTAAATCTGTAGAAGTAAAATCTGGAAATTTTACATTGAGTTTCAAGCAATTTTCATGATCAGTGCGCCTTCTACACCCTCAAGAAGTGAAGTCGGTCTATATGGAGGCATCACCAAATGGACCGATAAAAACTTAATCCGATACACGTTTTTGTGAGCCTAAAATACCAGAAAATTTATAATTTCAGGCAAATCAGATAAAAACTACGGTTTTTAGAAACCCAAGGAGTTAAATCGGGAGATCGTAAAATATGGACCGATACTCACCGTTTTTGGCACACCTCTTTATGACCCGAAAATACCTCTAGATTTCCAATTTCAGGCAAATAGGATAAAAACTTAGGTTTCTAGAAGCCCAAGAAGTAAAATCGGGAAATCGGTCTATATGAGAGCTATACCAAAATATGGACCGATACTCACCATTTTCGGCACACCTCTTTATGGTCCTAAAATACCTCTAGATTTCCAATTTCAGACAAATTGGATAAAAACTACGGTTTCTATAAGCCCAAGACCGCAAATCGGGAGGACGTTTTATATGGGGACCATACCAAAACATGGACCGATACTCACAATTTTTGGCACACGTATTTGTGGTCCTACAATACCTCTAGATTTCCAATTTCAAGTGAATTGAATAAAAACTGCGGTTTCTATAAGCCCAATAAATAAAATCGGGAGATCGGTCTATATGGGGGCTATACCAAAATATGAACCGATACTCACAATTTTTGACACACGTATTTGTGGTCCTACAATACTTCTAGGTTTCCAATTTCAGGTAAATTTCATAAAAACTGTGGTTTCTATAAGCCCAAGAAGTAAAATAGGGAGATCGGTCTATATGGGGGCTATACCAAAACAAGGGCCGATACTCACCATTTTTGGCACACCTCTTTATGGTCATAAAATACCTCTAGATTTCAAATTTCAGGCAAATTGGATAAAAACTTCGATTTCTATAAGCCCAAGACCCCAAATCGGGAGGTCGGTTTATATGGGGACTATATCAAAACCTGGACCGATATAGCCCATCTTCGAACTTGACCTGCCTGCAGACAAAAGAGTTTGTGCCAAAATTTCAGCACAATTGCTTCATTATTAAAGACTGTAGCGTGATTACAACAGACAGACAGACGGACAGACGGACATCGTTATATCGTCTTAGAATTTCTCCCTGATCAAGAATATATATACTTTATATAGTCGGAAATCGATATTTCGATGTGTTACAAACGGAATGACAAACTTATTATACCCCCGTCACCATTCTATGGTGGTGGGTATAAAAATACCAAAGAGTCAGTCCTTCGGCGGAAATGGATCAAAATATTGCAAATCCACTTTCCTACAGCGTTTGATGGCTTTGGTAAGAAGGTCATTCGAAGGTCATAATTCGTGTCAAAGGTAACAAATTCTAAAATTTGTCATTGTTCGATTTTAAATAAAAAATTAAAAAAGACATTGGAATACATGTCAACCACCATGTGTAGCTCCCATATAAACCGATTCCCATATTTGATTTCACGAGCCCCTTGGAAGAGCAATGTATGCCTTCTGACAATCATGGACATATTGATCCATATGGTCCATAATTATATATAGCCCCAATATATACCGAGCCCCAGATTTGCCCTACGCAGATTCTTGAAGGAGTTCATTTCATCCGATCCGCTTGAAATTTTTTTCTATTCTAAGCAAAAATGACAGTCATATTTTTGAAGGACATGAAATGTTTGGACTTAAGACAATATTTCTTCAGTGTGTATATAGACCGGTTGATGACATCTACATCAAGACACCCCGCCCTTACCACATAATAAGGCCTCGTAGTCTATAACCCACACTACTGATTTGGAGACGCACAAGATGAAAAGCATGCTTAAATCGGCAAATAGAAAAACTAAATGAAAACGCAAATGCTCTCAAGATTCTCATTTCGTAATACGCTTGCGCATGTATGAGTGTGAACAAAGAAGAATTCATAATTACACTCTGTCTCTCACACTCTGTCGTAATGGCAAAACGACTAATACGCATATGAAACGACTTAGAATAGCAGGAAATCAACGCAACGTGTTTTTTTTTTTAAATGTGTGTGAATGGTTTTTGTTAGTGCTAAAATACGATCTGCTAAAATAGACAACACAAAACAAAAAGAACAACATTAAACAGAACAATAGCAACAACGACATGAAACGATGACAAAAACAAATTACATTGTTTCGTTTTTTTATTTTTTATTACCAAGTATTTTTTTACCAAAAACAAAGACCAGATCCAATGCCTCTTGTCGACAAGGCCTATACTTGAGAGGGTCGCTGTGTTCTTTAATTTGGGGGACCCGTTCATCATTAGCCCCAGAGTATTGCCAAGAATCTCTAAAAATTATTTTACTCATATTGATGTTGTTACACCAGTGTAAGAACGGATACTAATAGAAATCGATCAGGTCATTCAAGATTTGATATCATTTTCGAATTGGGGCAGGCATAGCTTGTATATGCAACTTTGGCACAATTTTCAATAGAGATAAAATTTTGGCAAAATTTTCTATAGAAATAAAATTGTCAATAGGAATAAAATTTTAGCAAAATTTTCTATAGAAATAAAATGTTGACAAAGTTTTCTATAGAAACTAAATTTGCACAAAATATTCTATAGAAATAAAATTTGCACAAAATATTCTTTAGAAAGAAATTTTTTTAAAGAAATACAATTTTTACAAAATTTTCCATAGAAATAACCGGTAGCCAGTTCATCACTTTCTGTTTTAGGTCTTGCAATTGAGCAGACACAGATGTCTTTATTAACTCTCTGAGCTCTCTCATTTCATTAGACAAAGAAGAGACGTGAGCAATTTAGTCAGATGTAAATTTTAAAAAGGAATTGCAATTGAAGACGATATTAGCATTTTTCATGAAAAGTTTACTGCATTTATTATCAATTTTTGCACAAATAAAATGGTATTTAGCTCTGCATAAATGACATGCGAATAGGGTTTTCTTTTTCCCGGACTTTTTCCACTCCCGGGAAAGAGGGAATTTTTTTCGAATTTCCCGGGATCCCGGTCAAAGGGAAACCAACTTTGATGTGTCATACATTTAGACAGTTGAATAAATTAGAAATCGCCTAAAGCTACGATTATAAGGCGTTGTCTGGACAACTAACAATCGATATAATGTTGATCTCTTACATCAGCCATAAAAATCATACTAAAATATGAAATATTTTGTAATACAAAAATTGTTCACAATGTTTTCTTTCAGTATAGTTTTCGGCAGAACACTTTTAATATAGTGGGATTTATTGTAACATTAAACAAGTATATACGGCCGTAAGTTCGGCCAGGCCGAATCTTATGTACCCTCCAGCATGGATTGCGTAGAAACTTCTACGAAAGACTGTCATCCACAATAATTACGAATCGATATGGACTTTTGCACGGTACGTAGAGAGCCAGAATTGAAATATGGGGGTCGCTTATATGGGGGCTATACAATTATGAACTTGATATGGACCAATTGTTGTGTGATTGGGGATCGATTTATCTGAGGGCTATATATATAACTATAGACCGATATGGACCTAATTAGGCATGGTTGTTAACGGCCATATACTAGCACAATGTATCAAATTTCAACTGACTCGGATGAAATTTGCTCCTCTTGGAGGAAAACCAAATCTCGGGATCGGTTTATATGGGGGCTATATATGATTATGACCTGATGTGGACCACTTTTGGCATGGTTGTTAAATATCGTATACTACCACCACGTACCGAATTTCAATCAGATCGGATGAATTTTGCTTCTCCAAAAGGCACTGGAGGTCAAATCTGGGGATCGGTTTATATGGAGGCTATATATAATTACGGACTGATATGAACCAATTCCTGCGTGGTTGTTGGATACCATATACTAACATCGCGTACTAAATTTCAACCGAATCGGTTGAATTTTGCTCTTCTAAGGGGCTCCGAAATCAAATCTGGGAATCGGTTATATGGGGGCTATATATAATTATGGACCGATTTCGACCAATTTTGCATTGGTGTTTGAGGCCATATATTAACACCACGTATCAAATTTCAACTCAATCAGATGAATTTTAGTCTTCCAAGAGGCTCCGTAGGTCAAATCTGGTGATCGGTTTATATGGGGGCTATATATAATTATGGACCGATGTGGACCAATTTTTGCAAGGTTGTTAGAGACCATATACTAACACCATGTACCAAATTTCAGCTGGATCGAATGAAATTTGCTTCTCTTAGAGGATCCGCAAGCGAAATCGGGGCATCGGTTTATATGGGGGTTCTATATAATTATGGACCGATGTGGACCAATTTTTGCACGTTTGTTAGAGACCATATACTAACACCATTTACCAAATTTCAGACGGATCGGATGAAATTTCCTTCTCTTAGAGGATCCCCAAGCCTAATTTGGGGGTCCGTTTATATGGGGGCTATACGTAAAAGTGGACCGATATGGCCCATTTGCAATACCATCCGACCTACATCAATAACAACTACTGTGCCAAGTTTCAAGTCGATAGCTTGTTTCGTTCGGAAGTTAGCGTCATTTCAACAGACGGACTTGCTCAGATCGACTCAGAATTTCACCACGACCCAGAATATATATACTTTATGGGGTCTTAGAGCAATATTTCGATGTGTTACAAAGGAAATGACAAAGTTAATATACCCCCATCCTATGGTGGAGGGTATACAAAATGTTTGGAAATAAAAGAAACTTATTTCGATTTCACTATAATTCACATTACACTTCCAAAATCCACGTTAACTAGATTTCAACTGCCATTTGCCATATAAAACCCTCTATTATATATAAAATATTGTAAAGAAAATTTCCCGGGAATTCCCGCACTTCATTCCCGGGATCACGTTCCCGGGAAAAAACCCCTACATGCGATATATTGATTATTTAGCGCATTGCAAAATTTCGCGCACAAAAGTTTTGATGGAGGATCCATAGAAAACAACCGAACACAAAAGTAGTCAGTCAAAGAGTATATGATCTTTAACAACCGTGCCAAAATTGGACCATATCGGTCCATAACCATATATAGCCCCAATATAAACCGATCCCCAGAAGCCTCTTGGAGGAACAAATTTCATCCGATTCAGCTGAAATTTTGTATTATATAAACCGATCCTCCGGAGTCTCTTGGAGCAGCCAAATTCATTCGATTCTGTTTAAATTTGGTACATTGTGCTAGTATATGACCGATAACAACCACCGTGGTGCAATGGTTAGCATGCCCGCCTTGCACACACAAGGTCGTGGGTTCGATTCCTGCTTCGACCGAACACCAAAAAGTTTTTCAGCGGTGGATTATCCTACATCAGTAATGCTGGTGACATTTCTGAGGGTTTCAAAGCTTCTCTAAGTGGTTTCACTGCAATGTGGAACGCCGTTCGGACTCGGCTATAAAAAGGAGGTCCCTTGTCATTGAGCTTAACATAGAATCGGGCAGCACTCAGTGATAAGAGAGAAGTTCACCAATGTGGTATCGCAATGGACTTAATAGTCAAAGTGAGCCTGATACATCGGGCTGCCACCTAACCTAACCTAACAACCATGCCAAACTAGGTTCATATCGGTCTATAGTTATATATAGCCCTCAGATAAACCGATCCCCAATCACACACAAATTCGTCCATATCGGTTCATAATTGTATATAGCACCCACATAAAGCGACCCCCATATTTCAATTCTGGCTCTCTAATTACAGCGCAAAAGTACATATCGGTTCGTAAATATTTATAGACTTACCTATATATACCTTTTTGTCTAATACATACCACGTGTGGACTAACTTACAATTTAGAAGACGATGTTAAGAAGTTTTAAGATGCCTTGCCATCGGTAAGTATTACCACAACCCAAATAATTCGATTGTGGATGACATTCTTTCGTAGAAGTTTCTACGCAATCCATGGTGGAGGGTACATAACATTCGGCCTGGACGAAATTACGGCCGTGTATACTTGTTCTTCCTTTGGATTACTTCTTGGGCCGCACCTCGCCTTCCCTGTTTACCCTTCGTTCTTGAGGGTCCTTACCTTCCTATTGTTCTTTCGGTCCCGAGACCTACTTTTCAGAGGGGCCTTTCTTGATAGACTCCTTTGCTTGACCTAGGAACTTTTTCGGAAGGGCGTTTCGCAGACCATTGTCTTTTTTATCTTGAAAAACACAGGTCTGCTCACGAAGATGCCATTCCCTTCAATTTCGGTTACAGTACACAAGGAAATTTGCGTATCATTCCTCCTCTCGTTTACTTCTTGGGAGACACATTGTCTTCCTGTTAATCCCGTTGACCCTCGGATTAGATTCCTCATCTTGTGACTTATCCCAGGGTTAGGTAATTCCTTGGTCGGATCTTTGCATCCCTATTTTTCTTTCGGTCCCGATTCTCCGATTTCTGCACGTTTCTCGATAGACCCCTTGGGAGGCTCATTGTCATCCTTATTTTCTAATATACAGCACTGATCACGAAGAAGTCATTCCCTTGGCTTTGGTCAGGGTACACATGGAATTTCCAACTCATTTTTCTTTTTGACTTTGATCGGTCTCTTATTCTACTTATCTGAATCCTCCAAACACATTCTGTAGCCAACTCTTTACTTCATCCATGATGTCACCGTGGTGTAATAGTAAGCACCTTGCACACAAGGGGTCATTACAATTTTTTTTTTACAAATTGGATAATGCTTTTATTAGTAGGTTGGTTTCTTGGGAAGTGCTGGATTTCCCCTTGGCCACGACTCATCGCCTTCCTGTTTTTTGACTTAGTCATAGCGCTTTTCTTAGAATACTTTAAGGGCGGCACCTCGCCTTCCCGATTGATCCTTGGTTCCTCACCTTTTGGCTTATACTCAAGTTATGTGGTTCCTTGGACGCCTCCTTGCATCCATGTTTTTATTTCGGTTCCGATTTCTCGATTTCCTGCGTATTTCTTGATGCACTCCTTGGGAGGCCTATTGAAAAATACAACTCTGAAGAGGCTAACGAGTCAATTGTTCTTACATATTTCTTTTATCCAGTTTAATTTAATTTCCATATTTATATTTCCATACATACTTTCCTTTGTACCTCTGTATATATTTGCTCTGCGTCACTATTTACCAAACGCATAGTCATCAATACATTGCTATGTTTAAAATCCTTTTTATTTGTGGAAGGTACATGTAATGCAAGGAGAACTTGATATTTGGCTCCCAATATAAATAGAGTGTATGTGGGGAATTCTCGTTTGGTTGTGGTTACTGTCGGCTTAAGAATTTCCGAGACGTTGACATGACTCAGCAGAAGCTTGTGTAAGAATAAAGCGAGTGGCACCGACCGCAGCCGAACTTCCGACAGCAATACCCGATTCATCTTAACGCAATTCTTTCGCATCTACCATTGTATATAACGCAATCCTTTCACATCCAACTATTGTAACCAACCACCACACCCCATCCTCTTTTCCCAAGGCTATACTAGCAGCAGTGCTGCCGCTACAACTTCAATCGAAGTATTTTGCTTCATTTTCACAAAATTTACTTCGTCACTCCTTCTTCCAAAAATCTGCTTCAATTTTTGTTCTGCTTCAAATTTTTAAATTACCTATATTACCCATATTACCTAATTGTTTTTTCTATTCCTTTAATTACGATGGCCATACACACAAAAAAAATTTTTTCTGATTCAATCACCAAATTAATTGATCCAATTAATTTTTTAATTGAAATGTCTTCAATCACGAAAATGATAGTATCAATCACAGTTTTAATTGGGCATAGAAAAAATTCTTGATTAAAGAATTAATTGATTTTTTCAGCAAATTTCAATTAATTTTTTAATTGATTCAATTAAAAATTTAATTGATGTTGATTGCAAAACTCAATTAATTTATTAATTAAAAAAGGTAACTATTTTTAATTACTTTCTGAATTGACTTAGAGTTTTTATTTGGATTAACAAATCATTGTTTGAAATACATTTTTAATTAAAAATTAAAAAAAATCAGCACTTTTTTTAACTGAATAAGTCTTCCGAATTTGATTAAAAAGTTAATTGTATCAATTAATTTTTTAATTAAAAATTTTAAAATTTTCAATCACTGGCTTAATTAACTTAATGTTTCCATCATGATTAAAAAGTTAATTGTATCAATTAATTTATTAATTGAAAACATTTTCAACTTCAATTAACTTTTTAATTGGAAATATTTTGGTGATATTTTTTCTGTGTAGGTAATGACCAGAGAGGCATAGCTTTGGCAGAGCAGATAGATGACTCCACATTTTGCACGGTTTAAAATTTTCAATCACTGGCTTAATTAACTTAATGTTTCTATCATGATTAAAAAGTTAGTTGTATCAATTAATTTATTAATTGAAAACATTTTCAACTTCAATTAACTTTTTAATTGGAAATATTTTGGTGATATTTTTTTCTGTGTAGCGGTTTTAATCATTGCATTATTAACCGATGTGGACCAATTTTTGCATAGTTGTTAGAGACTATATACTTACACCATGTACCAAATTTCAGCCGGATCGGATGAAATTTGGTTCTCTTAGAGGCTCTGCAAGCCAAATTTGGGGATCCATATAAACTGATTCCCCAATTTGGATTGCGGAGCCTCTAAATTTCAGCCGATCCGGCGTTCTATGGTGGAGGGTATAATAAAATGAATTCTATTGTTTTGTTTTCCAAAATGTATGCTACTTCAATTTTATTCAATCTACTCCACTTTTTTCCAAAATCTACTTCACTCAATTTTTCACTAGCGGCAGCACTGACTAGCAGCCACCTAACGCGGTTCGTTCGCATACGCGATTCGTTCGGCACGACACGACACTACATCGCAATCCCTGTTACACGAGCACCAGTCGAAACGAAACCATGGCCAGTTCCGTTTCATGACCACCAGCCGGCACAACACGATCGCCATTCCCGTACGCGAGCACCAGTCGACGCGACACCATCGCTATTACCGTTTCACGAGCACCAGTCGGCACAACACCATCGCCAAACCCGTTCACGAGCCCCAGTCGACACGAAACCATAGTAATCCCTGTTACACGAACACCTGTCGACACGACACCTTCGCCATCCCCGATCACGAGCACCAAACGGCACAACACCATCGCCATCCACGTTTCACGAGCACTAGTCGGCAGAACACCATCGTCATCCTCGTTCACGTGCCCCAGTCGGCACGACACCATCCCTGTTCACAAGCACCAGTCAGCTTGACACCATCGTCATCCCCGTCCACGAACACCGTCGACACCATCAACATCCCCGTTCACGAGCTTCAGTCGGCACAGCACCATCGCAATCCCTTTTCACGAGCACCAGTAGGCACGACACCGTCGCCATTCGTGTTTACAGCTCATCCGTGTTCACAGCTCATCACCATCACAACTCCATCTCCGCGTCGTAAGCGCAGCATCCCTCCTGGCTCTCCAACACCGCTCAGCCCAACATCACATCGCCAGCGCTCTTCAGCCCCCTAGACCATTCATTGCTCCCATACACGCTTTTACTACACATTTAAAAACTATTGTAAAGAAAACATTTCCAGTAAAGACATAAAATAGTGCGATCTTATTTAAGTTTCGTGGATCCTTAAAGGATAATCCGAGATGGCCACTGGCCTACCTCAGCCAACCAAAGGAAAATCACGTTACAAGAGATCATTCCCCTGGTTAGTGTAGACAAGGAGATTTTCAACTCATTCTTCCTTTTGACTTTGGTCGGTTCCAGACCAATCGTTTAGTGCACTGATGGACTTAGAATTAAATTCTGAGTCGATTTAGCAATATTCGCCTGTCTATCTGCCTGTCTGTCTGTATATGTATTTTTGCGTGTATAGTACAGCTCGCAATTTAAGTCCGATTGTCCTCAAATATGACATGGAGTGTTTCTACCGGTCAAAGACAATCGCTATGGATTTTTGGAAAAAATCGGTTCCAATTTAGATATAGCTGCCATATATATTTATCACATATTTGATCATGATTGACTTGTTCATGAACCGATGTTTATGAATCCTAACAAGGCGTTCTGTAGCGAACACGCTGCATCGTGCCACCGTAAGGACCTTGCATACCCATGTATTCCCAAACCCAGAGAAGGAATATGACCACCTCAAACATGTTTCAAGAGCACCATGTTACTTTTTCACAGCGACCATGTAGCATTTTTGTCGCAAAAATATTCTTTTCTCGTCAAACATAACATGCTTTCCGAAATCAGATACATAATTTCCGACAAACATGCTACATGTTTTCCGTGAAAAAATTATATTTTGCTCTTGGAACATGGTTGGGCTGATCATATTCCTTCTCTGGGTGCAGTTAAGGGCAGTAATTCTAGCGACATTTCTAAGAGTTTCAAAGCGTCTCCAAATGGTTTCACCGAAATATGAAACACCGTTCGGACTCGTCTACAAAAAGGAGATTCTAATAAAAATATTATGGACTAACAAAATATTCTAATAATTACTTATTACTTACATTTTTTATTTATTTTATTTTTTTATCGAGATTGCAATGATCTACCAAACAAGTTTCAAATCTAATTTAATTCCAATTAAATCGAATCTGTAACAAAGTCATTATTTGTCATCTATAATATATTAAAATATAAAATCCAATCAGCAACAGTAGCAGAATATATGCGACCCCATATAGATAGATAACCCTTTACCTTGTCCTCAAATAAGTTCAAAAACTGGTAGGGAAAATAAAATAAAATTAATTGATAGTTCTGTGATGTAATGAATTCGATTACAAAGCTTCGGACTTGTTTCTCAGCCACCGATTCTTCTCTATATTCGTTCCGAAAATTTTACAATTAATTTTAAAATGTTGTAATAATGAATATGCATGTGAATGAGGAAGTCTATTACGTCTGTCCGTCCCTTTCATTCCTCCCTTAGAAGTTCTATTTACCCATCGATCTGTTTTGAATTTTGAAAAAGTCCGACTATTTCATAATGATGCTAATATGACTGAGAATGATCATAATGAAGATGATTATGATCGTTGTATTTGTGTAACTAATTAATACCAAAGACCTTGTAAATAACAACAAAACCATCTTAGTCAGACAAAAACAAAAATTGAAAGCTTACCATGTAAATTTCAATACGATGCTGAAAATGTTCATCACAACAACAACAACAACTAAGCCAACTGAATATAGTATGAATTCTTTATTGGTTACATCTTATTTTTCGAATGTAAGACGCATGGAAAACTAGCTCTTAAAACAACTTTAGCACCATGGGGTGTTTGCTTCAAGAACATATAAATAAAATTAATGATTTGTCAAATTAACTCAAAAACGAGTGTCCAAATTGCTTGAACAAAAAAAAATGAAATAATTATAGTTTTTTAAAAGAGAAAAAGGCGTGAAAATTATGATATCAATTTATGTAGGGCTCGCGGGCATTTCAGTTTCTTAAAAAGACACAATTTGCCGAGGCTTATTGAAGCCACCAAAATGGGAGGTTTATTTTCTTAATAATTTTGACAAAATATTCTATAGAAATAAGATTTTGACAAAAGTTTCTACAGATATAAAAATTTAGACAAAATTTTCTTTAGAAATTAAATTTTGTCAAATTTTCTATAGAAAAAAATTTTGACAAAATTTTCTATAGAAATAAAAGTTTTACAATATTTTCTATAGAAATAAAATGTTGACAAAATTTTCTATAGACATAAATTTTTACCAAAATTTTCTATAGAAATAAAATTTTGACAAAATGTTCTACAGAAATAAAATTTTTACAAATTTTCTATAGAAATAAAATTTTGACAAAATTTTCTATAGGAATAAAATTTTGACAAAATTTTCTATAGTAATACAAATTTAATAAAATCTTCTATAGAAACAACATTTTGACAAAAATTGTTATAAAAATAAAATTGTGAGAAATTTTTCTATTAAAATACAATTTTGACAAATTTTTCTATAGAAATACAATTTTGAGAACATTTTTTATAGAAATAAAATTTTGACAAAATTTTCTATAGAAATAAAATATTTACAAAATTTTCTATAGAAATAAAATGTTGACAAAATTTTCTATAGAAATAAAATTTTTACAAAATTTTTTATAGAAATTAAATTTTGACAAAATTTTCTATAGGAATAAAATTTTGACAAAATTTTCTATAGATATAAAATTGTGACAAAATTTTCTATAGAAATAAAATATTGACAAAATTTTCTATGGAAATAAAATTTTAACAAAACTTTCTATAGAAATAAAATTTTAATAAAACCTTCTATAAAAACAAATGTTTGACAAAATTTTCTATAGAAATAAAATTTTAATAAAAACTTCTATAGAAACAAAATTTTGACAAAATTTGTTGTAAAAATAAAATAGTGACAAATTTTTTTATAAATATAAAAGTTTGACAAATTTTTCTATAGAAATAAAATTTTGAGAGCATTTTCTATAGAAATAAAATGTTCACAAAATTTTCTATAGAACAAAAATTTTGACAATATTTTATACGGAAATAAAATTTTGACAAAAAATAAGGAATAAAATTTTAAAAAAATTTTCTATAGAAATAAAATTAAAAAAAAATAGAAATAAAAGTTTAACAAGATTTTCTATAGAAATTAAATTTTGACAATATTCTTTATGGAAATAAAATTGAGAAAAAAATTCTTTAGAAATAAAATTTTGACAAAATTTTCTACAGAAATAAAATGAGATCTGTATCTTAATTTTAATTTTGTTGATCCTAGATTTGAAGCCTATAGGTCGCTGAAAAATGTCTTTATTTTAAAGAAGACTCATCTTTGGCTCGATATCAATACCTAAATTCTTAAAGGAAGGTCAAAATCTTTGGAATTTACGTGAATATCTTTTGAGTTTAAACACTTTCGTTCTTGTCCAACTCTACATTACTTAGAAATTTCGCAATAGAATTCAAATTTGGAATACAAACAAACGGTGAAAGCAATATTAGATTAGGCCTTACTGAAATTTTAAAATCTCTTATTGCCTTACTAAAAAGGTCCATCGTATCCGAAGATACTGAAAACAGAATATCCCATGGCCGATTTATATTAACCGTAGTTTAGCATCCACGTGTTATTTTCCTAAAATTTCTCTGATGATGCGGATGATGATGGTAGTGAATTTGACTGGTGTCCCTTACAATTATGGACATTCATTGAAGTATAAAGAAAAGATTTGAGCCCAAAGAAAAAGAAAACCTGAGCATAGAAAATATCTATGAAACGTTGTTCCTTATTTCATTCTTCCCTGTCAAAGGTAAGGCCATGGTGCGTATGGGGGAATGTCAGACTGACTATTTAGCTCACTTAGCTATTTTGGGTTGCACCCCAAACAAACGCGAATGAAAGAAATTTCATTGCTGTCTTTCGCTCCTCTAGCTATTTACGCGTTGTATGGAAAGAAGCAAAGTCCTTGTTTTCCTTTATATCCTGGAAATATTTTTGTTTTTTTTTTTTATTTGTTGGCTTTCTTTTCTCAGTCGTTTTCTTTCTATGCAAGGTAGTCGATTTGTGTTTTTTTTTTGTATTGTCCTTGAACCCCTTTTTATATTGCTTTCGGTTTTATTTTTATCTTTACACAAAATTGTGTCACTATATATATTTTTTTTTTTTGATTTTTTCGCTTCCTGTTTTCCTCTTTGTTCCTCGCCAATCATTGTTGATTTTAGTCATAATTTCCACGATTTTATCTCTATGACGTGGTGAGTGATTGATTGTTTATAATGAAATTTGGTGAAGAACCACCTGTTGTCCTGAGATTCCATATAAGACAATAAAAAATGTTAATATTGTGGAGTACACTGCAACACATTCATTGTTGGCTTAGAGAAATTTGGTTTTCCATGAAGTAAACCTACATACAGAATTTTAGTTCTATAGAAAATTTTGTCAAAATTTTATTTCTATAGAAAATTTTGTTAAAATTTTATTTATATTGAAAATTTTCGCAAAATTTCTATAGAAAATTTTGTCCAAATTTTATTTTTAAAGAAAATTGTTTCAAAACTTGGTCAAAAGTTTATTTCTATTGAAAATGTTGTCAACATTTAGTTCTATAGAACACTTTGTCATAATTTATTTCTATAGAAAATTTTGTTACAATTTTATTTCTATCGAAAATTTTGTCAACATTTTTATACCCTCCATCATAGGATGGGGGTATATTAACTTTGTCATTCCGTTTGTAACACATCGAAATATTGCTCTAAGACCCCATAAAGTATATATATTCTGGGTCGTCGTGAAATTCTGAGTCGATCTAAGCATGTCCGTCCGTCCGTCCGTCCGTCCGTTGAAATCACGCTAACTTCCGAACGAAACAAGCTATCGACTTAAAACTTGGCACAAGTATTTGTTATCGATGTAGGTTGGATGGTATTGAAAATGGGCCATATCGGTCCACTTTTACGTATAGCCCCCATATAAAGGGACCCTCAGATTTGGCTTGTGGAGCCTCTAACAGAAGCATATTTCATCCGATCCGGCTGAAATTTGGTACATGGTGTTGGTATATGGTTTCTAACAACCATGCAAAAATTTGTCCACATCGGTCCATAATTATATATAGCCCCCATATAAACCGATCCCCAGATTTGGCTTGCGGAGCCTAAAAGAGAAGCAAATTTCATCCGATCCGGCTGAAATTTGGTACATGGTGTTGGTATATGATCTCTAACAACCATGCAAAAATTGGTCCACATCGGTCCATAATTATATATAGCCCCCATATAAACCGATCCCCAGATTTGGCTTGCGGAGCCTCAAAGGGAAGAAAATTTCATCCGATCCGGCTGAAATTTGGTACATGATGTTGGAATATGGTCTCTAACAACCATGAAAAAATTGGTCCCCATCGGTCCATAATTATATATAGACCCCATATAAACCGATCTCCAGATTTGGCTTGCGAAGCCTCAAAGAGAAGCAAATTGCATCCGATCCGGCTGAAATTTGGTACATGGTATTGGTATATGGTCTCTAACAACTATGCAAAAATTGGTCCACATCGGTTCATAATTATATATAGCCCCCATATAAACCGATCCCCAGATTTGGCTTGCGAAGTCTCCAAGAGAAGCAAATTTCATCCAATCCGGTTGTAATTTGGAACATGGTGTTAGTATATGATCTTTAACAACCGTGCCAGAATTGGTCCATAACGGTCCATAATTATATATAGGCCCCATATAAAACGTTCTCCAGATTTGACCTCCGGAGCCTCTTGGAGGAGCAAAATTCATCCGATCCGGTTCAAATTAGGAGCGTGGTGTTAGTATATGGTCGCTAAGGACAATACCAAAATTGGTCCAATCACACAAAAATTGGTCAATATCGGTTCATAATCATGGTTGCCACTAGAGCCAAAAATAATCTACCAAAATTTTATTTCTATAGAAAATTTTGTCAACATTTTATTTCTATAGAAAATTTTGTCAAAATTTTATTTCTAGGGAAAATTTTGTTAAAATTTTATTCCGTTCATAATAAAATTTTCATCATTACCAAAATTTGTTTCTATAGAAAATTTTGTCAAAATTTTATTTCTATAGAAAATTTTGTTCAAATTTTATTCGGTTCATAATCATGGTTGCCACTCGAGCCAAAAATAATCTACCAAGATTTTATTTCTATAGAAAATTTTGTCAAAAGTTTATTTCTATAGAAAATTTTGTTAAAATTTCATTTCTGTAGAAATTTTTGTCAAAATTTTCTTTCTATAGAAAATTTTGTCAAAATTTTTATTTCTATAGAAAATTTTGTGAAAATTTTATTTCTATAGAAAATTTTGTTAAAATTTTATTTCTGTAGAAAATTTTGTCAAAATTTTATGTCTACTTTGTCAAACTGAATTATATACGTATTGGATCGATCTTTTTTGATTTAATATATACCTCGTATGGACTTACATACAATTTAGAATATGGTGTTAGGAGGTTTTAAGATACCTTGCCATCGGCAAGCGTTACCGCAACTTAAGTAATTCGATTGTGGAATGCAGTGTTTAGAAGAAGTTTCTACGCAATCCATGATGGAGGGTACATAAGCTTCGGCCTGGCCGAACTTACGGCCGTATATACTTGTTTTCTATAGAAAATGTTGTCAATATTTTATTTTAATAGAAAATTATGTCAAAATTTAATTTTAAAAAATTGTTTCACAACTTTATTTCTATAGAAAATTTTGTCAAAATTTTATTTCTATAGAAGTTTTTATTAAAATGTTATTTCTATAAAAAAATGTGTCAAAATTTTGGTTTTATAGAAAATTTTGTCAAAATTTTATTTCTATAGAAAATGTTGTCAAAAATTTATTTCTATATAAAATTTTGTCAAAAATTTATTTCTATATAAAATTTTGTCAAAATTTTATTTCTATATAAAATTTTTTCAAAATTTTATTTCTATAGAAAATTTTGTCAAAATTTTTTTCTATAGAAAATTTTGTCAATGTTTGATTTTACTAGAAAATTTTGTCAAAATTTTATTTCTATAGAAAATTTTGTAAAAATTTTATTTCTATAGAAAATTTTTTCAATATTTGATTTTAATAGAAAATTATATCAAAATTTAATTTAAAAAAAATTGTTTCAAAACTTCATTTCTAAAGAAAATTTTGTCAAAGTGTTATTTCTATAGAAAATTTTATTTCTATAGAAAATTTTGTCAAAATTTTATTTCTATAGAAAATTTTGTCAAAATTTTTTTCTATAGAAAATTTTGTCAAAAATTTTTTCTATAGAAAATTTTGTAAAAAATTTTTTCTATAGAAAATTTTGTCAAATTTTATTTTTATATAAAATTTTGTCAAAATATTATTTCTATAGACAATTTTGTCAATATTTGATTTTAATAGAAAATTTTGTCAAAATTTTATTTCTATAGAAAATGTTGTCAAAATTTTATTTCTATAGAAAATTTTGTCAAAATTTTATTTCTAAAGAAAATTTTGTCAAAATTTTATTTCTATAGAAAATTTTGTCAAAATTTTATTTCTATAGAAAATTTTGTCAAAAGTTTTTTTCTATAGAAAATTTTGTCAAATTTTATTTTTATATAAAATTTTGTCAAAATTTTATTTCTATATAAAATTTTGTCAAAATTTTATTTCTATAGAAAATTTTGCCAAAATTTTATTTCTATAGAAAATTTTGTCAAAATTTTATTTCTATAGAAAATAGTGTCAAAATTTTATTTCTATAGAAAATTTTGTGAACATTTTATTTCTATAGAAAATTTTGTCAAAATTTTATTTCTAAAGAAAATTTTGTCAAAATTTTATTTCTATAGAAAATTTTGTCAAAATTTTATTTATATAGAAGACTTTTTAAAATTTTTTTCTATAGAAAATTTTGTCAAATTTTATTTTTATATAAAATTTTGTCAAAATTTTATTTCTATAGAAAATTTTGCCAAAATTTTATTTCTATAGAAAATGTTGTCAATATTTGATTTTAATAGAAAATTTTGTCAACATTTATTTCTATAGAAAATTTAGTCAAAATTGTATTTCTATAGAAAATTTTGTAAAATTTTTTTTCTGTAGAAAATTTTGTCAAAATTTTATTTCTATAGAAAATTTTGTCAAAATTTTATTTCTATAAAAAATTTTGTCAAAATTTATTTCTACAGAAAATTTTGTCTAAATTTTATTTTTATATAAAATTTTGTAAAAATATTCTTTCTATAGAAAATTTGGTCAAAATTTTATTTCTATAAAAAATGTTGTCAATATTTGATTTGAATAGAAAATTATGACAAAATTTAATTTTAAACAAGTAAGGAAAGTCTAAAGTCGGGTGGGGCCGACTATATTATACCCTGCACCACTTTGTAGATCTAAATTTTCGGTACCATATCACATCCGTCAAATGTGTTGGTGGCTATATACAAAGGTTTGTCCCAAATACATACATTTAAATATCACTCGATTTGGACAGAATTTGATAGACTTCTACAAAATCTATATACTCAAAATTTAATTTGGCTAATTCACTAGGGTGGAGCACAATTTTAGTAAAAAAAAAATATGGGAAACATTTAAATCTGAAGCAATTTTAAAGAAACTTCGCAAAAGTTTATTTATGATTTATCGCTCGATATATATGTATTAGAAGTTTAGGAAAATTAGTCATTTTTACAACTTTTCGACTAAGCAGTGGCGATTTAATAAGAAAAATGTTGGTATTTTGACCATTTTTGTCGAAGTCAGAAAAACATATATTGGGAGCTATATCTAAATCTGAACCGATTTCAATCAAATTTGGCACACATTACTGTACACATTTTGCACATTACTCCTAGTGCAAAATTTCAACCAAATTGGTCCAAAACTCTGGCTTCTGGGGCCATATAAGTCCATATCGGGCGAAAAATATATATGGAAGCTATATCTAAATCTGAACCGATTTCAATCAAATTTGGCATACATTACTATACTACCAATTGTACTCCTTGTGCACAATTTCAAGCTACTCGGGATAAAACTCTGGCTTCTGGGTCCATATAAGTGCATATCGGGCGAAAGATATATATGGGAGCTATATCTAAATCTTAATCGATTTCAACTAAATTTGGCACGCATAGCTACAATGCTAAATCTACTCCCTGTGCAAAATTTCAACCAAATTGGGCCAGAACTCTGGCTTTTAGGACCATAGTAGTCCATATCGGGCGAAAGATATATATGGGAGCTATATCTAAATCTGAACCGATTTCAATCAAATTTTCCACACTTGACTATACTACTAATTGTACTCCTAGTGCAAAATTTCAACAAAATTCGGCCAAAAATCTGGCTTCTGGGACCATATAAGTCCATATCGGGCGAAAGATATATATATATGGGAGCTATATCTAAATCTGAACCGATTTCAATCAAATTTTGCACACTTAACTATACGACTAAGTGTTATGTTTGTACAAAATTTCAAGCAAATCGGTATAAAGTCTGGCTGCTGGGTCCATATTAGTGCATATCGGGCGAAAGATATATATGGGAGCTATATCTAAATCTGAACCCATTTCTTCCAAAATCAATATGGTTCTATTCTGACCCAAATTAGGAACATGTGCCAAATTTGAAGTCGATTGGACTTAAATTGCGACCTAGACTTTGATCACAAAAATGTGTTCAAAGACAGACAGACGGACGGACGGACAGACGGACATGGTTATATCGACTTAAGGACCCACCCTGAGCATTATTGCCAAAGACACCATGTGTCTATCTCGTCTCCTTCTGGGTGTTACAAACATATGCACTAACTTATAATACCCTGTTCCACAGTGTGGCGCAGGGTATAAAAAATTATTTCAAAACTTTATTTCTAAAGAAAATTTTGCCATAGTGTTATTTCTATAGAAAATTTTATTTCTATAGAAAATTTTATCAACATTTTATTTCTATAGAAAATTTTGTCAAAATTTTATTTCTAAAGAAAATTTTATCAACATTTTATTTCTATAGAAAATTTTGTCAAAATTTTATTTCTATAGAAAAGTTTGTCAAAATTTTATTTCTATAGAAAATTTGTTGGCTTAGAGAAATTTGGTTTTCCATGAAGTAAACCTACCTACAGAATTGTATTTCTATAGAAAATGTTGTCAAAATTTTATTTCTATAGAAAAATCTGTCACAATTTTATTTCTTAGCAGCCAATGCTACTTTTCGCTTTTTAGCATACATTTACTGTATGATTAAAATATGATTAAAATGTTGTCAAAATTTTATTTCTGCAGAAAATTTCGTCAAAATTTTATTTCTATAGAAAATTTCGTCAAAATATTAGTTCTATAGAAAACTTGGTCAAAAGTTTATTTCTATAGAATTTTTTTTCAAAATTTTATTTCTGTACAAAACTTCAAATTTTTATTTATATCGAAAATTTTGTCAAAAATTGTATTCCTATAAAAATTTATGAATTACCTCTTAGTTGTAGAGGAAAATTTTGCTAAATCTACGAAAACATCAATCTGTCAAACAGTAAAAAATCTACCATTTATGGTAGAATTCTACCAACTGCGGCAACACTCATGGTATACGACAACACTGACATCATTTTTCCTGATAATCGAAATTGCATTCCCCAATTGGGGAAGCATGCGATATGCTGCACAAACTTTTCAACTCATGCAACCAAATGCATGCATGAGGAGATGCAACGGAATTTATAGAAAGCTTCCACTAATAGTCAATGATAATGATGATGATGATGACGTTGATGACGATCAGCACGCATGATACGCATCTCTGACATGAATTAACAACGGTGGCAGCATGTAAAATTAAAGTGAATTGGAGCAAGGCAAGTTGGGGGTTAAGAAAATTAGGTCACCATGCAACGACAGCATACAATGAACAAACGCATATTTAAATCTATTCCACAGCCAATCGACAGATGAAAAAAAAAAACGGACGGACAAATGGATAGACAATGAATGAAATCATTGTGCGTAAAGTGTGTTTGCTGCTTTGTGTGTATCTCCATGGTCTCTATTCTGCGAGGGCATATATTTGTGCGTGCGTTCGTTTGTTCGTTGATTCCTTCCTCAGCCATAAGTATCGCATATTGGCATCATACGCATATAGAAAGAGCATCACTATTCGCGTTCACACACATAGTAGCTTTTCCCCCCTAAAATGGGAAAATTACTGCTAAAATGCTGCTGAATATGCAAAATATAAGGCCGCACAGAGATGGAGCGATATATATGTGTGAGTGTGTGCGCGTTGAGTTTGCTGGGCCTAATACAAATTCACAGTCATAGAAGAGAGCCATAACGAAGGCCTAACGAATTGAACTAATTTTTGAATTGATATGGTAGAGAATGGAGAGACAGCTTAGCTCAGTAGCAATATTCTCCAGTATTATGCATTCATTGAATGAAGTAATTTGGATTGAATTATGGATTTTTTAGAATTTTCGATGATGCAACATTTTTTTTCGGTTCATTTTGGCTTTTCGATGACAAGAAAACTTTTACGCGTTTTTATTTATAAGATGGTGTTGTTGGAGATATGGAGGTGGAGGTTATTGAATGTTAGAAGATAGTAAAGAGTTTAGTATATGGTATTATTATGATAATTTTGTTGACATATTTAAATGAGGGCAACCTCTAATGGTGGCCCTAAAACATTTCAACACAAACCTATTCGTGAATATAATACTCAATAAAAATAATATGATTGCCGGCAAAAATGTTTTGTTGTTAAATAAACACAGATTTTTTACCATATAATTCAGACAGTCATTGTGGTACAATGGTTTGCATGACCGCCTTGTAAACAGAGGGTCATGAGTAGACGGTTGCATATACGGACGTAATTATTACAGAAGATTTCAATTCCAACTTATTGACTAACACGACTCTGTCACTGGAAATTTCAACGTTAGATCTATCTATTACTTTTCTTTGTCAGTAATGGACTGCTCTATTACCAGCTTCCAGCCTCGTGTTTTCCAAGCACAATCTTATCTTCATGATATACGATTTTTGTGTTACACGATGCGATCAGGAGTATTCATATAGAGATTTGAGAAAATTGAATTACGATGCCTTGGGGGCAACTTTTCATGAACATCGTTTGGGAAGAGATGTCATATTGTGGATGAGGTCACTTTTCTTAATAGGCACATATTAAAACTTTTGTGATAATTGCGTACCTATTCGAACGAAACGTATCAACACTGAAATCGAAACCGTGGTTCAACAATAAAAGTAGACGTACTCTAGAGGGGAGGAATTCAAATTATCTGTTTTGAAAGATGAAAAATGTTGACAAATTTTTCTATACAAATAAATTTTTGACAAAAATTTCTATACAAATAAAATTTTGACAAAATATTCTATAAAGGGTGATACGGTCAAAATTTGGTCAAGGGAAAACGCGTGTAATCGTTTATTTAAAAAATCAAATTAAATTACTTTTTCAAGTTCAATTAGTATAAAACTCAGGAAAAATATTCAGTTAGGCTTTCGCTTTTCCAAATCCGAATTGCCGGGCCTCACGCTTGACACCTGCCATCAGATTTTGTACAGCCACCTTGTCCACCTTCTTCGCCGCAGAAATCAAGTTGGCCTGAACTGCTGCTCGTCCTTAACAGTTTTTTTGTCTTTAGGTTCCGCTTGACAATAGCCCAGTATTTCTCAATTGGGCGGAGCTCTGGCGTGTTGGGAGGGTTCTTGTCCTCGGGAACCACCTGCACGTTGTTGGCGGCGTACCACTCCATGGCCTTTTTACCGTAATGGCAAGATGCCAAATCCGGCCAAAACAGTACGGAACAACCGTGTTTCTTCAGGAAAGGCAGCAGACGTTTATTCAAACACTCTTTCACGTAAATTTCTTGGTTGACAGTCCCGGGAGCTATGAAAATGCTGCTTTTCAAGCCACAGGTACAGATGGCTTGCCAAACAAGATATTTCTTTGCGAATTTTGACAGTTTTATGTGCTTGAAAATATCTGCTACCTTTCCCCTTCCTTTTGCCGTATAAAACTCCTGTCCCGGAAGCTGCTTGTAGTCGGCTTTGACGTAGGTTTCGTCGTCCTTTACTACGCAGTCAAACTTCGTCAGCATCGTCGTGTACAGCCTCCGGGATCGCGCTTTGGCCGTCGTATTTTGTTTATCATCGCGATTTGGAGTCACTACCTTCTTGTAAGTCGATAGTCCGGCTCGTTTTTTGGCTCGATGCACGGTTGTAGACGATACACCCAGCTTATTTGCGGCATCTTGGAGAGAGAGGTTAGGGTTTCGCTTGAAACTACCGGCAAGTCTCTTTGTCGTCTCAGCGGCTTCCGGTTTTCGATTTCCCCCCGATCCAGACTTTAGCGATTTTGCCAGCTTTGCGTGCGAGTAGCTCGGATTTTCGCGATGCGCGAGCAAAATTTAGATACGCTGCTCTTTTTGCTTGGACGGCATTTTGACAACTGAAGAGTGAATTCCAACATCAAAATAGGAGCAACATTCTACACACACACACACACCTTCAAAATGAGGGGTGTTCAGGTGTTTTAAATGCAAAATTGAAAGAAATACGTCAAGTTTATATTGACCAAATTTTGACCGTATCACCCTTTAGACATAAAATTTTGACAAAAAAACATTCTGACAATATTTTGACATAATTTTCTATAGAAATAAAATATTGACAAAATTCTCTATAGAAATAAAATTTTGACAAAATTTTCGATAGAAATAAAGTTTTGAATAAAAATTCTATAGAAATAAAATTTTGACAAAATTTTCTATAGAAATAAAATTTTGACAATATTTTCTATAGAAATAAAATTTTGACAAAATTTTCGATAGAAATAAAATGTTGACATAATTTTCTATAGAAGTAATATTTTGACAAAATTGTCTAACAATATAAAATTTTGAATTTTCTATAGAAATACAATTTTGACAAAATTTTCTATAGAAATATTATGAAAAAATTTTCTATAGAAATGCTTTTTTGAAAAAATTTTCTATAGAAATAAAATTTGACAAAATACAATAGAAATCAAATTTTGACCAAATTTTCTACAGAAATAAAATTTTGACAAATGTGTCTATAGAAATAAAATTTTGACAAAATTTTCTATAGAAATATTATTTTGACGAATGTTTCTATACAAATTAAATTTTGACAAAATTTTCTATAGAAATAAAATTTTGACAAAATTTTCTATAGAAATAAAATTTTGATAAAATTTTCTATAGAAATAAAATTTTGACAAAATTTGCTATAGAAATAAACTTTTGCCGAAATTTTCTATAGATATAAAATTTTGACAAAATTTTCTACAGAAATACAATTTTGACAAATTTTTCGATAGAAATAAAATTTTGACATAATTTTCTATAGAAATAAAATTTTGACAAAACTTTCTATAGAAATGGAATTTTGACAAAATTTTTTATAGAAATAAAACTTTCTATAGAAATGGAATTTTGACAAAATTTTTCTATAGAAATACATATTTGAAAAAATTTTCTATGGAAATAAAATTTTGACACAATTTTCTATAGAAATAATTTTTTTTTACCAAATTCTCTATAGAAATAAAATTTTGACAAAATTTGCTATAGAAATAAAATTTTGCCAAAATTTTCTATAGATATAAAATTTTGACAAAATTTTCTACAGAAATACAATTTTGACAAATTTTTCTATAGAAATAAAATTTTGACAAAACTTTCTATAGAAATAAAATTTTGACAAAACTTTCTATAGAAATGGAACTTTGACAAAATTTTTTATAGAAATAAAATTTTCTATAGAAATAAAATTTTGACAAAATTTTGTACAGAAATAAAATTTTGTCAAAATTTTCTATAGAAATAAAATTTTGACAAAATTTTCTATAGAAATAAATTTCTTTTTCTATAGAAAAAAAATTTACAAAATTTTCTATAGAAATACATTTTTGAAAAAATTTTCTATTGAAATAAAATTTTGACAAAATTTTCTATAGAAATAATTTTTTTTACAAAATTCTCTATAGAACTAAAATTTTGACAAAATTTTCTATAGAAATAAAATTTTGTCAAAAATAAAATTTTAATAAAATAAAATTTTAACAAAACTTTCTATAGAAATAAAATTTTGACAAAATTTTTTATAGAAATAAAATTTTGACAAAATTTTCTATAAAAATAACATTTTGACAAAATTGTTTATAGGTTTAGATATAGCTCCCCTATATATCTTTCGCCCGATATGGCTCCAGAAACCAGAGTTTTACCCTAATTGGCTTGAAATTTTCCACAAGGTGTACAATTATTAGTGTAGTCAATTGTTCTACATTTGATTGAAATCAGTTCAGATTTAGATATAGCTTCCATATATATCTTTCGCCTGATATGATAAAAGCGCCACTGCTAATTCGAAAATTTTAGAAATGAATCAAAAATCAAAATCAAATTTTCCTATACCTATAATACATACCTATCGACGGATAAATCATAAATACACTTTTACATAAAAATGGCTTTAGATTTAAATTTTTCCAAAATTTTTTACTAACATTGTGCTTCGCTCCAGAGCATTAGCCGATTTGAAGTTTAAGCCATGAGATTTTATAGAGAGTCAAGAAAATTTTGGTTATATAAACCTTTATATAGAACCCAACAAATTTGAAGGATTTGAGATGGTAACGAAAATTTAAATCCACAAAGTGATGCAGGGTTAAAAAAGACGGCCCGGCCTACTTTAGACTTTCCTTACTTGTTTTTTCTCTGCAGGCACACGCAGAGAAGGAATATGATCACCTCAAACATGCTTCAAGAGCAAAATGTTATTTTTGTATGGTGACCATGTAACATGTTTGTCACTAAAATTGTATTTTCTCGTCAAATATAACCTGCTTGCCGAAATCAGATACATGATTTCCGAGAAAATAACATGGTTGGGAAAACCATGTTACATGGTCACCAGCCAAAAATAACATTTTGCTCTTAAAACATGTTTGAGGTGATCATATTCCTTCTCTGGGTGCAGGCTTTGAGCATAAAAACGCCAATGCTTTTATGCGATTTGTTTGAAATAGAAATTTTTAATCCGATTTGCTTTAAATTTTAAATTTATATATCGGTCCATGTTTTGATTGAAAGTTAGCTCTTTAGCTTTTCTAACGGTACCACATTTTTCGACATAGTTAATTTATTACTGGCCAAAATTTTTTATAGTCATTTTTGGTCGCCTTAGCATAGCTCGATTAATCCATTCGGTGCGCAGCTAAATCTGTCTAGTTTGTATCTTAGCTATTTACAATTCATCTTCACGCTCATCATTCTCTTCAACCTAACCCCATGTAACATAACTGCATTAAAAATATGTACATACACATTTATGGGCCAAACTAAAATGGTAGTCAAATGCAAAATAGATTTAAAGCTTTTAACACAATCACTTGGATTCTTGATCAACCGCAAGGATTAAGATATCTCCCATAAATTCGCCCATTTTCACCTAGAATAGATAACTCTTAGAAATACCTGGGAAATGTCATATGATTACCTATATAACCTTTATTCTATAGAAAAACTCCTACACACACATACATACAAAATCCCCATATGCTCCTCCCGCCTATAAATGGGTAACCAGGAGTTTTTCAATAACCAAAAAAATTTTTCAAAAGTTGAAATTTCCTAGAATACAACGAAAAAAAGAAAAAAAAAAAACAAACAGCCTTATTATGGTTGGTAGTTGTGTTGAAAATTTCCTGTGAAAAAGGCTTCCTTTGATGTATACGGGGGGAGTGGGGGACAAAAATAAGCTTGGTCGAATGTACATATATGCATGCCAAAGCATAGAAGTGAATTTTAGAAAAAATGGGCAACTAAACTAACTAATGTAAAACCCCACAAAAATATTTTGTATGTACCACGTCTCTACATTGGTTCCCATACTGCTTTTTTTGTTGTGATTGCTATCTAATGCTTAAGTATATGCGTAAATGTCTATGCTAGTAGTAGTAAGTAGTACCTACGAATTGAGATGTATAGGCGTAGGTATATAAAGCAAAAAGTTTTTAACTAAGTAGGTATGTAGTTAATACGTACACTAAACATCAAACTTACAACACAAACACACACACACTTTCTTACTCACGCACAACCATTTGTAGTTCATCGATACGCACAAAACCCAATCTATGTGCAACGAGCAAAAAACAAAACCAAACACAAGAAGCTGATATCTATGTAAGTTTGTATCGTAATACAACTTACGTGCATATGTACGTACATACAATTCTACAAACATAGATGCCTGTAGAGTAGTACGCACATACATATAAATGCGTGTAAAAAACGCCAAAAAATTGCTATGAACAGAAAAATAGTAGTACAACAAACATTGAATGGCACACACATATTTCGTAGAGAGAGAGACGATGAGAAACCCGACAACTCAACACACAAGAACGAGTCTAAGCGAACGCATTGCTGGCATCATATCTTCACACAAACAACAATAGCAACAACAATGCCATCATATAGTAGATATTGCCTGTAGATGCGGCCTAAACGCCACATTATAGTACGCACAATGTACGCATCGAACCAAGAGTGAAGACTCCAACGGCGACAATGATGATGTGAGCCAATGCAGCCACACAGAAAAAGCAAAACACAAGGGCCAGCAACACACACACAATCCATGAGGCATTTTGTCGGTCCGGTTGAACAACGACAACCCAACCTAATCGAAATAATGAAGCAAATAACCCAGCAACGAACGCATTTTGCATGTGGTTGGAGTAGTGTTGCCAAAGGTGCCGAACAAAAGCTTTTGCGCCATGTAAAGGTGGGTACTATGTTCGGTTTTCGAGTTGAAAATCACTTTATTTTCGCGATTACTTTTTTTTTTAAAATAAAAATTATAAATGAAAATATAATTAAATATATTCCTGTTAAATCTTAATCAAAACTAGATGAAAAAGACTATGCGTATCAATTGAGCTAAATTATTTGCTTTTAATCGCACTATTTTAATAAGGTTAGGTTAGGTTATGTGGCAGCCCGATGTATCAAGCTCACTTAGACTATTCAGTCCATTGTGATACCACAGTGGTGAACTTCTCTCTTATCACTGAGTGCTGCCCGATTCCATGTTAAGCTCAATGACAAGGGACCTCCTTTTTATAGCCGAGTCCGAACGGCGTTCCACATTCCAGTGAAACCACTTAGAGAAGCTTTGAAACCCTCAGAAATGTCACCAGCATTACTGAGGTGGGATAGTCCACCGCTGAAAAACTTTTTGCTGTTCGGTCGTAGCAGGAATCGAACCCACGACCTTGTGTATGCAAGGCGGGCATGCTAACCATTGCACCACGGTGGCTCCCACTATTTTAATAAAGTAACCGCGGAAATTGCAGCACGAAAAGCGAATATAGTAAAGCCCTTACAAAATATGGTATTTTGAATGCAAATAACCCAGCAACGTACGCATTTTGCATTTGACCAAAAACAACAACGTGTTGATGATTCTGAGAGGTGTTTGCAGCTGTTAACTCGTAATACACCCGACTTTTTCCGTCGATGTGTGACAATGGATGAAACATGGCTCCATCACTACACTCCTGAGTCCAATCGACAGTCGGCTGAGTGGACAGCGGTGAACCGGAGACCGGTGAACCGTCTCCGAAGCGTGGAAAGACTCAAAAGTCCACTGGCAAAGTAATGGCCTCTGTTTTTTGGGATGCGCATGGAATAATTTTTATCGATTATCTTGAGAAGGGAAAAACCATCAACAGTGACTATTACATGGCGTTATTGGAGCGTTTGAAGGTCGAAATCGCGGCAAAACGCCCCCATATGAAGAAGACAAAAGTGTTGTTCCACCAAGACAACGCACTATGCCACAAGTCATTGAGAACGATGGCCAAAATTCATGAATTGGTCTTCGAATTGCTTCCCCACCCACCGTATTCTCCAGATCTGGCCCACAGCGACTTTTTCTTGTTCTCAGACTTCAAACGGATGCTCGCAGGGAAAAAAATTGGCTGCAGTGAAGAGGTGATCGCCGAAACTGAGGCCTATTTTGAGGCAAAACCGAGGGAGTACTACCAAAATGGTATCAAAAAATTGGAAGGTCGTTATAATCGTTGTATCGCTCTTGAAGGGAACTATGTTGAATAATAAAAACGAATTGTGACAAAAAAATGTGTTTTTCTTTGTTAGACCGGGGACTTATCAGCCAACCTGTTATTGTCTCTAACTGCAAACATTAGTCTATATCGGTCCATAATTATATATGGCCCCTATATAAACCGATCCCCAGATTTGGCTTTGGAAGCCTCTCGCAGGAGAAAATTTAATCCGATTCCGTTGAAATTTTGTATGATGTGTTAGTATATGGACACTAATAGCTATGCAAAAATTATTCCATATCGGTCCATAGTAATATATAGCCCCCATATAAACCGATCCCCAGATGTGACCTCCGGAGCCTCTTGGAGGAATAAATTTCATCCGATTTGGTTGAAATTTAGTACGTCGTGCTAGGATATGGCCGCTAAAAACCAATGCTAAAATTTGTTCATATCGGATTATAGCTATATATAGCGGCTAGATAAACCGACACCCAATCACACAAAAATTGGTCCATATCGGATAGTACATAAGATTCGGCCTGGGCGAACTTACGGCCGTATATTCTTGTTTTTATTAATGAGCGCTGCCCTATTCCATGTTTAGCTCAATGACAGGGGCTTCTTTTGTAGTCTATTGAGGCCGAACGGGGTTTGACCACCAAAGTCAATTAAAAATTAATTGATACTATTAATTTTTGTGATTGATTTTCATTTTAATTAAAAAATGAATCATTTAAATTTTCAAATTAATATTTGTGAAAATTCGATTAAAAATTTAATTGGAAATATTTTGAATATTTTTCTGTGCACTCCTGAAAAACTTTTTAATGTTCGGTCGAAATCAGCCGATCCGGCTGAAATTTGGTACATGGTGTTAGTATATGGTCTCTAACAACCAAAAAAATTGGTCCATATCGGTCCATAATTATATATAGCTCCCATATAAACCGATCCCCGGATTTGGGTTGCGGAGCCTCTAGAGAAGCAAATTTCATCCGATCCGGCTGAAATTTGGTACATGGTGTATGTATATGGTCTCTAACAACTGTGCAAAAATTGGTCCACATCGGTTTATAATTATATATAGCCCCCATATAAACCGATCACCAGATGTGACCTCCGGAGCATCTTGGAAGACCAAAAATCATCTGATTCAGCTCAAATTTGGTACGTGGTGTTAATATATGGCCTCAAACACCCATGCAAAAATTGGTCCATATCGGTCTATAGTTATATATCACACGATCCCCAATCACACAAAAATTGGTCCATATCGGTTCATAATCATGGTTGCCACTCGAGCCAAAAATAATCTACCAAATTTTATTTTTATAGAAAACATTGTCAAAATGTTATTTCTATAGAAAATTTTGTCAAAATTTTATTTCGTTTTGTTTGTTATTGTTGGCTTCTCTTCAATCGTTATTGTTGTTTTTGATCTCAGCTTAAAGCCATGCATTGACTAAACTACAAGTGTAGCTTAACCAACAGAGGAAAAGTATTCTTGTCAAATTTATTTGGGCAAAGCCCTATAGACTGCAAGATGGTTGGATGTACAGCTGTTTCGGAATTACCACATTCCTCATCAGCATCCTCTACTTGCAGCAAAACTATCAACCAATTATCAGAATAAATTCGGGTAATTCACTCAACCCAACGTGAAATACACTTGAACCGTCCGAAAAAGGGTTTAATAGTCGGCTACTGCCTAAACAAATTTGCATGTATATCTCTTTTCCTTTGCCAAACTCAAATCATCGATTTGTATTTAGTTGGTTGGGTTTGTTTTTGAGCGTGCTTCTTCTATCTTCATTCGTTTTGTTTGTTATTGTTGGCTTCTCTTCAATCGTTATTGTTGTTTTTTATCTCAGCTTAAAGCCATGCATTGACTAAACTACAAGTGTAGCTTAACCAACAGAGGAAAAGTATGCTTGTCAAATTTATTTGGGCAAAGCCCTATAGTTTCAAAGCTTCTCTATGTGGTTTCACTGCAATGTGGAACGCCGTTCGGACTCGGCTATAAAAAGGAGGTCCCTTGTCATTGAGCTTAACCTAGAATCGGGCAGCACTCAGTGATAAGAAAGAAGTTCACCAATGTGGTATCACAATGGACTGAATAGTCTAAGTGAGCCTGATACATCAGGCTACTACCTAACCTAACCTTGTGCGTGAGTACCTTTATTAAAAAACCGCGAAAAGAGAATAAAAATTTGATAAATGAGATCTGTATCCTAATATTAATTTTATTGGTCCTAGATTTAAAGCCAGATAGATCGCTAAAAATTTCTTTATTTTAAAGAAGCCACATCTTTGGCTCGGAATCAATACCAAAATCCTTAAGGGCAGGTCAAAATCTTTGAATCCAAGTAAATTGTTTTTTTTTTTTTTTTTGAGTGTAGCACCTAACCCGGGGCTCATATAGGTAACCCGTAAACTGTTGGGATAATGGTATGTCCACGATTGAACTTACATTTTTAATTTTAATGCCTATCAGTACCGGTCACCTAAGGACTCTCTATAGCACTTTTGTCTAAAATCTACTAAATACACTCATTATGGCTTTTAAAGCTCAACACTAATGTGCGGCAACACTGACATAGTTTCACTCCAGATGGTATGCTGTCCAACCAACAAATGAGTCAAACAACAACTACAATGCGAAGCACATATATCCAACAACAACAGTAACGAAAACCAAAGGCGATGATTTTGTTGTTGATAATGATGTTTCCCTATGTACTGCCACTGCTTCACTTCACTATGACTCTGCAGAGTTACTATTGCGAAATGGTGGTCCCCTCTCATGCTAGGCAACAACTAACAAAAAAAGAAACCAACAGACCCACTACCAGCACAATAAACTTGCCACGTATTTATGAGTAAGAGTACGTGTGTGCGTGTGTTGGGGCTGGTTGCAAAGCCTAATGCAAAATGGGGGCCGACCGACTTACAGCACCACACTACTCAAAACCCAAGTAAAGACGCAGCAAAAGCTGAATGCTCAATAACGAATGTATGTGTGTGTGAGTGAGTGTGTGTTTCCAAATGTATGTGTGAGTGCGTGTGCAAAAGTGCGTTTGCACGCATTTGAAAACACCCGTAAAGCAACAACACCATACAAAACAAGCGAACCGAACCTATGGGAAGAATGGCAGAGCAAAAGGAATAAGAGAAAAAATGTCAGTCACTCAAGCACCCCCAATGAAACTTAACTGCGAGTATATTTTGAACAGTGGACCGAATAATTGTTAGGTGTTGGTGGAAGAATTACAATTGAAATTCTTGAACTCAGATTAACTGCCTGTTCGTGGCATTTTCGTTCGCCTCGAGACGAACGAAACGTCAAAAATTATTCGTTGATATCCCGAGAACTAGAGTCTGTCGAATCACTTCAATTATTTCGGTGTTCTATAGTAAATCATAAAGGTTGCCTTCACCGCAAAGTTGGAGGTTTTGTAGCGACTATATCTATAGAAAAAATTGCGTTCCACAATCGTGAACGGACGGTGACAAAATGAAACGGTAATGTTCACAAAACATCAAAACGGAATGTTCACGATTTCGTCCACGGGCGTTCACAATTTCATGAACGGCATTTTTTCCTTTGGCCATAAAGAGTCTTAAATAATCGCTAAACGTTGTTACGACAACTCCGCCGGTGGTGCAATGTGCTAAGGCTAAGGTTAAATGATATGGTGCAGACAACACAGGTTCGAGTCACGGTAGCGGATTTTTTTTTAATTTTGTTTATAAATTCGTAACGATTACGTTGACAGATCATAAACGCTGGTTGTTGTTTTGACAACGCATGGTGTCATTTTTACGTTGTCAGATTGACCTCGTCCGTTCTCAGTTAGACAACACGTGTGTGTTGATTCACTTTCATGAACGGATCGTTTTGAAATGACCACGCCGTTCATGGGTTTAGACATATTTATGTTTCACTTTAGACAAACAATTCGTTTCGAGACGATTTTGGGTCTCATGAAGAGGCAGTCAAAAGGAGAGAGTCACTAAACTTGACCTATACCTCTCAGATTTTTTTTCAAAAACTTCATTGAGTACACTACAAAAAATGTATTTTGCTTTGGCGATTTGAAACCGGTTCTTTTTGTATAAATCGGTTGAGAAGTTCAGACATAATATCGGCCGGACAGAATTTTAAATAACAGGTTGGCTGATAAGTCTCCGGTCTAACAAAGAAAAACACATTTTTTGTCACAATTCGTTTTCATTATTCAACATAGTTCCCTTCAAGAGCGATACAACGATTATAACGACCTTCCAATTTTTTGATACCATTTTGGTAGTACTCCTTCGGTTTTGCCTCAAAATAGGCCTCAGTTTCGGCGATCACGTCTTCATTGCAGCCAAATTTTTCCCTGCGAGCATTTTTTTGAGGTCTGAGAACAAGAAAAAGTCGCTGGGGCCAGATCTGGAGAATACGGTGGGTGGGGAAGCAATTCGAAGCCCAATTCATGAATTTTTGCCATCGTTCTCAATGGCTTGTGGCACGGTGCGTTGCCTTGGTGGAACAACATTTCTTTCTTATTCATATTGGGCCGTTTTGCTGCGATTTCGACCTTCAAACGCTCCAATAACGCCATATAATAGTCACTGTTGATGGTTTTTCCCTTCTCAAGATAAATAATCGATAAAAATTATTCCATGCGCATCCCAAAAAACAGAGGCCATTCCTTTGCCAGCGGACTTTTGAGTCTTTCCACGCTTCGGAGACGGTTCACCGGTCGCTGTCCACTCAGCCGACTGTCGATTGTACTCAGGAGTGTAGTGATGGAGCCTTGTTTCATCCATTGTCACATATCGACGGAAAAACTGGGGTGTATTACGAGTTAACAGGTGCAAACACCGCTCAGAATCATCAACACGTTGTTGTTTTTGGTCAAATGTGAGCTCGCGCGGCACCCATTTTGCACAGAGCTTCCGCATACCCCAATATTGATGACCAACACGGTTCCTTGATATCTTTAATGCCTCTGCTATCTCGATCAACTTCAAAATCATTTTGTGGATTTTGTTTGATGTTTTCGTCGGTAACCACCTCTTTCGGGCGTCCACCGTCCTCATTTCACCACGCTTGAATTTTGCGTACCAGTCATTTATTCTTGATTTCCCTGGGGCAGAGTCCGGAAACTCATTATCAAGCCAAGTTTTTGCTTCCACCGTATTTTTCCCTTCAGAAAACAGTATTTTATCAAAACACGAAATTCCTTTTTTTCCATTTTTTTCACAATAACAAAAGTTGCTTCACAAAAGACGCTCTATCCCACAAACTGATTGACTTACAAACGTCAAATTTTGACACGAATCATTTGAAGGTTGGTACTATATAAAAATAATATGCATTTAATACTAGCGACGCCATCTATGTGTCAGACCGGGGACTTATCAGTCTGTTATATTTCATTCAAAATATAACAAATTTCATTAATACCAAGTATACCGCCCTCGTTGCAGTCGGGTTTACGGCCCGGGACGGACACAGGGTTATCAACCCTGTCCAAGGACTGCAAACCCACATTTGGAATATGCTTATTTCCCGAAAATCTCGAAAATACCAACTCCAAAGGGCAACAACAAATACTAAGTATGAATTTATGAACTCTTTTCATACAATTGATGAACTGGAAAATTTTTGTGAACATTATTCATAAAATAAATGAAATATATTCTTTTTGTTTAGCATTGATATGCAAATAGTCTCAAGATGTACTCATTGATATAAAATCATGTTTTCCTTTTCCGTTATCCATTCGACATTTCCGAAAATCGAATTTATCCCACAGTCTTTATGTTGTTCTAGTGTTATGGCAATACTCTCACATCATGATAAGGAAAAATACAATGCGTAACGCAATGGCAAGGCTATGATGATGGCATTGTATGTATGTGTAATTCTAGTATACGGGAAAAATGTGGAGCATATAATTCATCCATTGATCGGAGAGTAAAGATACAAAAGCAGCATACACTCGTATACATGCACCCTTCTCCACATTACCCCTCCCCAACAAACAAAAACCCCATAATGGCACAGAAACAGCATTTTTGTGTAGCCGCATCAAAGCGAATTCTGCAATGGACATTCATAAAGTTGCCATGCTACGATACGCAATGTACGCAACACAAGCACCACTCATCCATTCACACGACATCGCAAACACAAACGAACGAGTAGTGAGGCAATAGTATGCGTAACCCGAATACACACACACGCACGCTCAAGCATATTCTCTCATACAATTCTTTGCATATATGTTTTTTTTTAATTGTTTGTGCAGCAAAGCTAGCACAACATTTGTGCTCTCGCATTTCCTCAAATACGATTCATTTGTGAGCTCCACCATTTTTACGGAACACAATAAAATATTTTCTGTAGAGTTTGGTGGATGGGGGGAAACGACGAAATGGTAAACAGCCAGAGCCGAGCCTACTACAAACAACTATGTGTATAAGAAAAAAAACACACCTACTACTACAACTAGTGGCAGAGCAAAAACAAAGCAATCTAACTACCATGGCAATCCCATTAAACCCATACAGGATATTTGGTACCTCTCATACTCATACAAATTAAGAGACCGATAACGGACTGGACGTTGTCGTTTTCGTCATTGCTTTGCAATATCCTTTATGCAGTCACCAATGCTGAAGCAAAGCTTCGGTTCTTTTCCCATGCTTAGGCCATTCGTTTCTGTCCAAAATTCAATGGGATAAGCAAAGGGATGGATGTATGGTAAAGCCACAACACACGCACTTGGCGCTTGTTCCCATTCATGGCAAACACGAACATCGTCATCATCATCATGGAATACAACATAGTAATTGTGCTAGGAGTATATAGCAAATTGACGAGATGATGTTTTTTATGCTTCCGCTGCCATCAACACTTGCTGCTTATATTTTGAAAAGTTTCTTCTTTCTCTCTTCCCCTCTCCATAGGCTTAAGCAAAGACAACAACAAAATACAAAGCACAACCACCCGCTCTCCATATTATGTGTTGAGTTCATCGCATTTGGCCACACGTGTTTACCTAAAAATTGCGTAAATTTGTCTCTCACCATAGCTTATCTCAACATACAATATGCACAATATTTTATCAGCAATGACAATGAAAAAAACATTCATTTGCTCTCCCAAAAATATAGATGTCGATGTTCTCTTCTCAACCATAAGATAAAATCTCTCCATTTGCACTCTCACGCTCTATGTTATTCACTCATTAATGCCAAAGCTTTTAATGCAATTCACCATTGGGGATAAGTTCAACACATTTGTATGTTTATGTTTACCTCATATGTGTATATGTATATGTGTGTGAGTGTGTTTTTGTTCTTTGCATACGGCAAAAGCTTTTTGTTTGTGTATTAGCAAACAAAATCGAATAGTAGAATGAATTGTGCGTTTGCATAATTTTCTCTCTCTCTCCTATTCTCTTTTCAGTTTTAATAGCAGAGAGTAGCATGCAGTCGCCACTAAATTAATAATGTTATGCGTCTGCAGCAAATGCGGCACAGCAAAAAAATAGTTTAACTACATATATGATGCTTGCGTTATATGTGAGTAGAGGAAAAAATCGATAATTTTTACTTACAACTTTAATTCCAATGGAGAAATTTTTAATGATCGCTATGTACAATGAGCAGAATAAAGATATTGCGAATGCTAAATAAGTGACACTTAGATCTATGACCACAGTGTTGGTTGCATTTATGGGAGGGTTTAATCGGCCTGTTATTGCGTGTATAATACATAAAAATGTCGAAGTGAAATTAATCTAATCGCAACATATGTCCAACATGAGATTTTACTTCGTGGGCGTATAGAAAGAAATCTGAAATGCTATACAATTTGTGGGATAAAGCTAAAGTTATAACAGCCCTATATTCTGTTGTTAGTTATTGAAAATTCCGAAATCGCAAATTCTAAAATGCACTATGGGGCCAATGACTAAAATCTTGCGCATAAAATCAAAAATAGTTGCAACTTTTGTAATCTAAAAAGGGTAGAACAATTTAGTTAAGTTCCCGGTATTGGATTTAGAGAAGTTAAACTCCTGGTTGTGGACTCAGTAAAACTCCCAATAGTGGATTTAGAGGATTTAAGTTTCCGGTAATGGATGTAGAGGCTTTAAGCTCGTGGGAGAGGATTGCGAGAAGTTATTCTCCCAGTAGTGGATTCTGATGGGTTATGTTCCCACTAGTGGTTGTGGAGAAGTTGAGTTCCCGGTAGCGAATTCAGATAAGTTATGCCCACAGTAGAGGATTTAGACGAATTAAGCTCCTGGTATTGGATTCAGATGGGTTAAACTCTAAAACTTGGATTCAGATGACTGAAACTCTCAGTAGTGGATTTATAGAAGTTAAGTTCCCGATAGAGGAATTAAGCTCCCTGTAGTGGACGTGGAAGAGTTAAACTCCCGAAAATGATTTTAGATAAGTTAAGCTACTGATAGTGGGTTCAGATAAGTAAAACTCTCACTTGGGGATTTGTAGAAGTTAAGTTCCCGGTAGTGGATTCAGTAAAACTCCCAATAGTGGATTTAGAGAAGTTAAGCTCCCGCTAGTGGAGTCAGATGAGTTAATCTCCTAGTAGTGGATCCAGTAAAACTCCCAATAGTAAGTTTTGAGGAGTTAAGTTCCCGGTAGTGAATATAGAGAAGTTGAGCTCCTGGTAGTTGGTTCAGTAAAACTCCCAATGGTGGATTTAGAGGAATTAAAGTCCCGGTAGTGGATGTAGAGGAGTTAAAGTCCCGGTAGCGGATTCGGATGAGTTATGCTCTAAGTAGTGAATTTCAGAGGTGTAGCTCCCTGTAGCGGATTCAGATGGGTTAAACTCCCAGTAGTGTATTAAAAAATAAGTTCCCGGTAGTGGATTCAGTAAAACTCCCATTAGTGGATTTAGAGGAGTTAGGTTAGGTGGCAGCCCGATGTATCAGGCTCACACTGAAAAAACAGTGAACCCTTTTCCATTGCAAAATGAACTAAACTGTAGTAATATTGACCATGATTTAGCCCTTAAGATTTTTTTTCAACTTGTCTAGTTTATAATTTTCTTAAATTTTAGTTCATCTATAACATTGTAGTTTAGTTCATTTTTACAACACCATAAGATTTATATACACCTACCAAGTTAAAAAGTCAGTATTATTTTGGTTTACTTGCTTATTTTGTGGGAAACCCGATAATAAAAATTGGTTAACAGTCTCTTTAAAATGTCGACGACTAGACTATTTTTAAATCAATCATTCCACAGTATAGAGAAATTAAATAATTAAAGGAACAACAAACCGTTTTACTATTATGAGAATTTTCATACATTAAAATTAAACTATCTTTAAGCAAAAGTACTTTATTATAAAAACTTATGATGAAAGTTCTTAATACAATGTTTTTTGTGAATAAAAATTATGACCACATGGAAAAGAGAGTAGTTCATTTGAACCCGCTGTTTGGACATTTTGACTTATCCTTTTTTTATTCATCGTAGGTAATTTTTTCACATATCTTGCTGGAAAAAATGGAAACAATAATGAAAATTGTTAAAAATTAATACCATGTAATGAAATATAATTTTTAATTCTTCATTTTAGCTTGTAACTTACCATATTTGGGGCATTTTATCAAATGGTGTAAGGAATTCAACTTTTCTTTGGAAAACGTATCTCATAAAATTTGTACCTGAAACAATTAGAGAAATAATGAAGTATTCTAAATAGACTCATAAAACTGTGTTGTTATCGACGTGAAAGATATAATAAAATAAATATTCTAGTTGAAAGAAAGCCAAAGTTTTAATATAAAACTTGCCAATTCTCTTTTAAATTGTACGCTGAGGGGAAATATAAAAAGTTGTCCAAATTTATTTGGGTTACTCTGAAATTAAATATTAAATAAAATTATTAAATAACTTTTCAAAAAATCTAATGAAAAAAATAATAATATGCATAAAAAACCAAATATTCTTGATATTCCTAGACAGTCATCAAAATGACGACACGTAATTTCATTTTCGATTTAAAATGCATTTTAGTCTATTGGGAAATGGTAAATTTAAGTTATACTAATTCGACCGTTTTATGAATTTTTGTTTTATACTACTTAAAACCAAATTGAATAAGAAAATAAATTCAAGTTTGGTTCACTTTTTCGCTCACGATGAAAATTATATCGTCTTGAAATCAGCCGTAGTCAAAATGACGAAGGATGACGTTAATGTACAAAAAATAAGGATGGCTGTCCAGGGTTAAAAGAAAGTTAAAGAAAACTTACCAATTCACTATTAAATTACAGGCAAAGGAGTACTAAAAATTTGTAAAAATTTTAAGGGGTTATTCTGAAATTAAATATTTATTTTTACATTAAAAATATTACATTAGTTTCCAAAAAAATTAATTAAAGAAATACTAAAATAAGGTATTAAAAACCTGTAATTTTGATGATAAAAAGGTCATAAAAACGTAAATATTCTAGTTGAAAGAAAGCCAATTTTTAAAAGAAAACTTACCAATTCTCTACCTTTTTAAATTTGTTTTAATCCGTCTGGAGTTGCTCTGAAATTAAATATCGCTTTTACAACAAAGAAAAACATTAAACTGGTTTCCAAAAAAAAAAAAAAATAATTAACAAATAATAATATACATAAAAAATATTCTTTTCAAAAGAAAGCCATATTAAAAAAATACTTACCAATTTATGAATAAACTATACGCTGAGATATTACAAAAAATTTCCAAATTCATCTGGAATTGAATATTAATTTTTTACATTGAATAATGAAAATTTCAATACACTTTCAATTTCAACATATTTTACTAAATATTCTTAATAACTTTTTTCTAAACTACCGACAAAATATTAATAACTTTCATTTAAAAGGTTTAATAAACAAACACCAATATATGACTCAAAAATCCAAAATATTCCATGCCTTTATATTCCCTTGTTGCATACCTACTTAAAAGATGCAACAGCCCACGCCAACGCCAACTATACAACTGAAGCATGCCAAACAAAACCAAGCAAAGCCAAAACATTCCTACAACAACAAAAACACATGTGCCTTTATTGAAAACAACACCTCATCCAGCCAAAAACCATCAACGAATAACAAACACACGCACAAGCCACTAAATGAACAAAATAAAAACAACCCCACGCTCATGTATACACAACAAAACTCAAGTAACATCATCTTTACATTAATCACATTCCACTATTCCGATAAAGATTTCTGTACTATGCATTAGTTCATCGCATCTGCTGACAATTTACTCTAAGAATAATATTCGTAAAGGCACACCAGTTTATGAGCGATGAAACGTTTAACTTAAAATTCGCAAAATTGTCATGAAATGTTATCTACCATTTTTGACGAAAATGTCTATAAATTTAATTACATGTGAACTAAAAATATTTCATTGTGTAATTTTTTACCAACAATTATTAACTATAGGAATAGTCAGTAAGAAATTGCTATCCACTTTCAAGTTCATTTTTCGTAAAAAAATATTTTCTCATACAAAAAAATCTTATAGTAAATTGCACTTATTATTTAGAAAATACTTAACATTTCACAAGTAGTTTTATAGCATGACAAACGAATTTTTAACTACCAGTTAAGAAATTTTTTAAGGAAATTTCCATCGTATTTTGTAGGCCATGAACTAAACGATTGCTACTTAGAATTTGTAAAATTTCCTTTCGAGTAGTTAATTTTCGTTCAAGATACGAAAAATGAACTAAAATTCTGGAAAATTCTTGTAATAAATTATTGTAAAAATCTTCTTAATTTTACGAGACACTTTTTTTTCTGTGCACTTAGACTATTCAGTCCATTGTGATACCACATTGGTGATCTCTCTTATCACTGCGTGCTGGCCGATTCCATGTTAAGCTCAATGACAAGGGTCCTCCTTTTTATAGCCGAGTCCGAACGGCGTTCCACATTGCAGTGAAACCACTTAGAGAAGCTTCGAAACCCTCAGAAATGTCACCAGCATTACTGAGGTGGGATAATCGACCACTGAAAAACTTGTTGGTGTTCGGTCGAAGCAGGAATCGAACCCACGACCTTGTGTATGCAAGGCGGGCATGCTAACCATTGCACCACGGTGGATCCCATTTAGAGGAGTTAATATCCCGGTAGCGGATTCAGATAAGTTATCCTCCCAGAAGTGGGTTTAGTGGAATTAAGCTCCCAGTAGTGGATTTAGAGGAGCTAAGCTCTAGTTAGTGATTGTAGAGCTGCCCGTAGTGGATTTCGAAGAGTTCAGCTCTCTTTAGTGTAGTTTGGAGAAGTGATGGTAGGTGTATAAGAGTTAATCAATCATGGTCTGGGCAATACCAGACGAGATCTTTGTCTTTTCCCATATCCCATTTTATGCGCGAAACGGTCGTCATAACAAGAACCTGGCTATCATTTAATAATATATCTATCATTTCCACCTCCCTTTGCAGCCAATGAATATTTGTGACGGCGGCCAGGAGCCTGAATAGCTATCCGGGAATAAGTGAATACACGTCGACCCTGGACATCCGACTAGCTATCTAGGCATAAGTGAAAACACGTTACCACAATGGAATGAAAATTGGAGAATTTGTTAAGGATAAAAGGGAATAGGATAATTGGAAAAAGGACTTAAAGGGGAAGAACAAGTAGAAAGATATAACAAACCTGGGCTGGATAACCTAACCTAATATTTGAATTTTTGCACTTTAGAAAATAGGGTAGAAGTTCTATTTGACTATAACACCTTTGGAATTTGAACTTAATCATATCGTGAGTCACTTTGTTAATATATGGCGGAAAGAAAGTTTAAGCAACAGGACTTGAATTGGGTTAGTCTGTGAGGCCATGTATCTTGCATGCTATGGGACTTTATGAACTAACATAGAAAAATCTTTCGAAAAACCTGCTGGATATTATGCTCTCCATGTGTGACGAACCCCCTTACGGTTTCTACCTCTTTGAACTTGGCTATCTTCTTGTTCTCGGCCATGCTCAGTCTTGGGAGAGTTCTTGTTCAAGAGGAAGAGATTCGGATCGGTCATCATAAAAGAAAATTTTAAGATAGCTCTTTTATAAAAAAAATAAATCGAATATAGATAGTTCTATTTTTATGCTTATAGATCGAATTGGCATTAGATGGAATTTAGCCAATAAGTCCCTTTATCGTTGCCTCGTTATGCCATTGTTACCTTTCGTAAATTAAAATTTCCGGATTTATAGGAAAAACATAATGGTAAATTATATTAAAATCATGAAATGTTTAACAGAATTGATCAATTAATTAATGTTTAAAAAAAAAAAACAAAAAATCTATGTATTAATGCTGTGTTAATGTGAATTAAAGCGATAATATGAATAATAAAAATAGTAATATATATATATGGGGGAATGTTTGTATATGACTAGGTGTGGATTTAATATACAATAGATGACTCACCAATTTCCTCGTAATCTTCGGGCCCGCTGATGTTGAGGTCTGGATCGCAAATATTATTAAAACTATATGACATTGAAAATAGATGTATGTTTTGGAAATATTTAATTCCTAGTGTTCAATCGTGTAATTCAAGATTAGATAAAAAGGTTCTTATAATCCTTTAGTTGTAGCATCTTTATCAATAGGAAATATTTAGTAAATAATTTTGTATTTCTTCTTAATATAATTTATCCGCTAATTTCCTTCCATCCTTTAAGTTCATATTGCGTTTTCTTTTATGATTAATTAATTCAATTTATAATGTTTGATGTACCAAATGTTCTACAAAACGATTTACTTCCACAGGTACAGCTGATGTGGCCTGTGGGATCCCCTTGGGTCCCAGACCACACCAAATTGTAAATAAATTTATGATTATTATAATGTTTTCCTTTTTCCCTCTTTTGTTAATCGGAATTTTCGCTAAAATTTGTTGATATTCTTGATTTTCATTAGCGATGCTGATAATACCAAGGATCGAATTCCCGGCGATGTAAAAGTATTTTAATTCTTTTTTTGCTTCCCCAAATTTATAAGGAAATTATCTTCAACTCAAATTTCTTACTTATATTTCAATGAAATATTTTTTCTTTTTGTCAGATTTTTTTTTTTTATGAAAGCTTTTGAAATAAAATACTTGGGGTTCCTTTTTTATTTAGATATTTGTACAAATATTTTTTCCAGTCACTTATACATGTTATGGAGAATATCAATCGTGGTTTTTGTGGGAGAATGAATTCCTGGCGGATCTGCTTCGACGAAAACATTAATTATGATTGGATGGAATGGAATGGGCGCAAATACGAAAGTTGACTGAATCGCCTATGGATAACTATAAGGTTAGCGACAATTGCAGTAAGATCTTATGACTTTTAACTACCAGAGAGAAATAATTGCAGAATCTGAATCGAAATCAATTTTTTTGATTTCCGTTCTGTTGGTCTTTAGAGATGCAGGGATGATTGCAGAAGGTTCAATGGATGTTAGTAGCCTAAAAGTCTGCAATTTTCAGCCTACTCTATTTTTAATGTTCCGATATTCGGAATCACAAAAAGCAAGAATTTATTTTTCTTGAACGAAAAATTAGATATACTTTCGGACTCCAATACAATTTTAGTTTGATCTTCTTATTACAGAAAAATGTATTACCAAGATTTAAGTTTCAGGATTAAGAAATTATGGCCAAACTAAAATTTTGCGATTCCGAATTTCGGAACATGGCGTATATACGCAAATAATTAATGCAAACCCATATTCGTGGGAATCCTTGTTTCCGAAAGTTCGAAAGAGTATCCAGCATAGGGAAGTTTTGTTTACTCATGTCCTGTGAACAGAAACCTGTTTCACTATCGCTGCAATTCTCTGAAGTATGTATTATTTTTTCGCATACTAAAAATCATTGTAGTCTCAAAAGGATTAAGGACTATTGTTAATACATTGAATGGATTCATTAGAATCCTGTTCGAAGATCATTGTCTAATACTGGGACCCAAAAGTCAATTTCAAACGCAATCTAGGAATTGCAATTATGGCTTTATTTATGCGACTTGAAGGGATACAAATAAACACGCACACACACACATAATAGATAGACTAATAAATAGATTCCCTCTTAGGATTGAGTAAGGATTTACGACGAAAACACTTCACAGGGTGCTGCATTACTCATTAGATTTTTTGTTGTACGCTCTAGAAAACAAGATTTTTGACAAAAGGATATAAAGAATAGAAATACTCGCAAAAGAATCCTGTAATTTGCATATGACGACAAGAGGAGAAACAACGACGCATGTTGGACTACAAAAAGGATAAACAAAAAAAAACATACAATAAAGGATATACAATATATGCTTATCAAATGGCAAACTAGGTATGTAGAAAGCCTACAAACAAAAACCATAATATTTCACAAACCCACCCCAAAGACAGGGGGAGAAAGCAAGGGAAACGAAAGAAAGGATAATGCATTGCTAGGACTACATCAGCTCAGCATAGTTAAATATAGATGAGTTTGTGTATGTGTGCGCGTGTTAGTCTGTACCATCTAAAGTCTGGAATATGCATTCTAACCCTTTTTTTCCTCTCCTACAGATTTCCATTTTCAATGCGTGAATGACACAATCTGGGAAAACTAATTGAATTTGATGAAATAGAATTTGTCCAAAAAGGATACACAGCTTCGAGAATGAGGCCGCACAAAAACCCCCTCCCCAATTGAGTATTAGAAACAAGGATATAAAGGGAAAATGCTGCATATTGCAAATGCTGCCGCAGCACAAATGTTGTAATAGACCCACTAGCGATTTCAGCGAAATTCCAATTGGATTAGACAACACTGAATGAGTATGCAGAGCAAAACCATTGATTTCATACTAATACAAGTCATCCAAAGCGGAGAGAGAAATAGAGAGAGATGTAGGGAATGAGAGAGCGAGGAATGAGAGCATGTGTATTAGTTTAGGGTTGCCAAGTAATGCGTATGTATTTCTGTGCAAACCCCAATTTCGATAAAAATGTCTCTAAATACAAAAATTTGAGAAAAAATTAGCTGCATAGAAAATTTCTATGAAATTTTTCTAAAGGCAAAATTACTAGGAAAAATTTTTTAAAGCTAAAATTTCTATAAATTTTTCTTTAATGACAAAATTGCTATAAAATTTTCTTTAATGACAAAAATTCTATAAAATTTTCTCTAAAGAGAAAATTTCTACGAAATTTTTTGTAAAGAAAAAAATTTCTATGAAATTTTCTCTAAAAACAAAGTTTCTATGAAATTTTATCTAATACAAAATTGAAATTTTTCTAAAGAGCAAATTTCTATGAAATTTTCTCTAAAGAAAAAATTTCTATGAAATTTTCTCTAAAAACAAAATTTTTATGAAATTTTCTCTAATACAAAATTTCCATGAAATTTTTCTAAAGAGCAAATTTCTATGAAATTGTCTATAAAGACAAAATTTTTATGAAATTTTATCTAACCACAAAAAGTCTATGCAATTTTCTCCAAAAAATCTTTAGAACCTGTCAGGCTTCGCCCCACACTAAATTGAACACATATAAATTTCCTAGAAACCTGTTAATTGAAATGGCAACCCTGGAAATTAGATTTGCGTGTGTGTGTTTCTTATTTGAGAAAGGGGGAAATGCAAATACACCAAACAAACATTCTGCATTTGCAGTAAACTTGTGAGATTGTTAGAGCGAAAGTTCGTTTGTTTTTTCGATGGCTCCGTTAAATGAACCCCGTTAACAATTAAGTAAAGAACTCACACACACACGTATAACCCCTATCAAGAGAACTAAACTTAGCTTAGATGAGAGTGTTATTTTTTGTTTTTAAATTCCCTTTTGCAAATGCGTTCGCAGTTAGCGCTTTTGATTCTTTAAAAGAGTAAAAGATTTGCACTTTTCTGCTACTGCGAAAGAGGCCATCAGCGCAGCAACCTAAGAGGTGGGGGTATACTTCAACCAAATTTAGCTCTTTTGTATACACTTATATGCTCTTTTGCAACTCGCTCTCTCTCTCCGCAGGCAAGGGCTTTTTTGCGCCTATGACACTATGCTGTTAGAATTGTTGTTGCAGTAGCGGCGCCTCATGCAAACAGTGAGCTTCATGCAAACACACTCACACACTCCCATAAATGTGGACATGCTTTTATTTTCAAATACACTCTGCTATTCTCAAGCTCTTTGCAATAAAAAGAGTACAACGATGAGAATGAACTAAGTGCGTCTGCGATTATATTAAAATAGTAGGAACAACAACAACAACCACAACAACAGCGACAATAGTTGTATACAATTCATTTCAATGCTCTTTGCATGCGCTTCTGCTACTGCTAATACTAACTCTTCAGCTGTGCTGCCATCGTCTATTGTTGTTTCCCGGCATTGATGTGTGATTATGTACTCTGTGTTAAAGAGGGGTGCTGCGCACTGCTGCTGTTCGCTGTTAGATTTTGCTGAAAATGTTTGTTTGACTGGACTAACTAACCGAGCACAACGCCGTCAATAACGCACACATTCTACAGTGGTTTTCGGTGGTTGATGGGCCAGAAACGCAATTCACAAATTTCATGTTCGTCTATTCGGACCTAGGTTTCGGAGGTGCTCGCTCGCTCGTCGCAGTGTGTGCACTACTACACGTCTCGTAACGTTTTTTCTTAAGTTTTTGTTCAACAAAATACCGCAACAAATTTTTACAACAGCAACAAACAAATTAAAAAATAATAGTAATAAAAAAAAAAACACACACAAGGCAAACAATAACAAAAATTTTATTAAATCAAAACACAACAAAAATCAATCGACAACAAAAACAACAATTGAAAATTACTATTCGAACAAAAACAACAACCAATTAAAAAACATTTGCGAAAAATTTGATGATGGCTAAATTCAAAGAAATTTGCATGACAAACAACAAAAGCATCACAAAGTAAACAAACAAAAAGTGTTAGTAGTAGTAGTGTTAGAACAAGAAGAAGAAGAAGCATTAAGGGGAAAAGAAAGTTATTGACAACAACTACAACAAAGTTTATAATATTTTCCGCTAAGGCGAGTTTAGAAAAAGAACACACATCGTCATTCATCCCCCCCACCATCACTTCAAGCAACAACACTAACCACACAACAACAAAAACAAAAAATCGCCACAAATTTCGGCGAATAAATCAAAAAGAAGTGCAGCAAAATTGGATAATATCTGCAGATATTTTTATGGCCTAAAAACAAAGCGGTAATAATAACATATTTGTTGGTGTACAAAATATATTATTTGGAAAAAAATTGTGACACTTAACAGTGACAGTTAATATGAAGTTATTTAAAAATTTCTAAACAGTAAAATAATGATGAAAATTTAATAAAAAAAATATTCAACAGGAAAACTAATGTAAAAAAATTGTGCTCAATAATAAAAAAACAAAGCTAAAATTTAAAACATAGGCACAAAACTAGAAAGAAAGAAAAAATTGATATTGCTGTTAATAAAAAAAAATACCAAATTAAAAAAAAATATATTGAAACCCCTAAAATATTATTGCAAATAATTATTACATTATTTTATCATAGAAAAAAAAATTAGCAAAAATGATTTTTTTTGTCGTTAGTACTCATAGTAAGGCTTAAATGTGGAACAATTTTTTATTTTATTAAATAATTCCAAGAAAGAGTACAGTGCAGTGATTTTTTTAAAAAATATCATCTTTGATATTTGTATAATTATTGGTGCTTATGAATTTAAATTGTTTAAATAGAACCAAATACAATACTAATTAAATACAATAACTGTAACAAAAGTATTACCAAGTGAAGAAAGCAAAAAATTATGAAAATATTCATAAAACTTATGAAAATTCCCCTAGGGACTGTGCTTATTTTTTGGACTGTGTTAAAAAAAATATGTGAAAACTATTAAGGAAAACTACATGTGTTCAACACTTTACCATGGATTACTACATATAAAAATAATAAAACAATGCTTGAACCACATTTTTCTCAGTGTTTTGTTGATAAAATTCAATAATTTTTACTCTTACTCTTTACTGGATTATTCTTCATTTGGATTTTATATTAAAAATGATCACAGGCTAAGTAACAAAAATTTTAATGATTTTGAAAATTCCATTGAGAATTTGAATAGGCCTTATTCTTGGAAAAAAATAAAATAACTTCATCACACATTGACAAAAAAATTCACCGAATTTTATCCATATTAAAAAACTTGTCGACTTGTTTATATGCAGACAAAAAATGACGCCAAAATTTTTCCAATTAAAATTAAAAAAAAAAAATCAATTAAAAATGAATTGATTCAATGAAATTTATATCTAAAAAACAAACGACTTGTGGCCAGTTTATACACAAACAAAAATTTAAGCTAAATTGAATTTTTCAAAATTGTCTTTTAAAAATCTAATTGATTGCATTAAATTCGCATTTAAAACAAACATCAATTACAAAAATTGAATGTATCAAATAATTGTTCAATTGGACTAACACTTCAACAATGGATGAATTAATTTCGTGATTGAAGACGAAAAATTATTTTATTTCTGTGTACAAGGAATTTAAGTTGTAAAAGTAGGTCGATGTTGTTTTGGTTATAGGCGTATTTGGAAATTGTAAAAATTTTGAAATTGATTCGAAGTTAAGGGGTCGTGGCGTTACTCTTAAGATACGTTTAAGTCACAATTCGTTTTAACTAAATTGTTCGCTTAATTTATTATATGTATGCGATATATGTGGGTATTTTCATTGGGAAAGCTCTTCTTAAATTTATCAATCATAGGTTTAATTATATTTGATTAATAAATGAATTGATTTCATCGATATTTTCAGTTAAGGTTTTTGGATTCAATTTAAAATTTAATTGAAGTTAATTGCATCAATTAATTCTTTATTTGAGACAATCAACTGTTTAGTTGAATTTCACCTCCTTTTGTAATTAACATAATTGTGTTTGAGTTAACAATACTTGGGATAGATCTCTTTCTGAAGTGTTTTTCGACAGTTTCGATAGTTTTTCAATGCAAAAAAAAAAAACAACATTAAAAAGCCAATGCAAAAATAATTAGTATAAATATATAAACCAATGATTACCGAGCCTTATGTTAAATTGTATTTTTTAGTAGATATTTTAAAGGAAAATTTAAAAAAAATAGTCTGTCATTTTCTTAACTGACTTTATTTTTTTATTTGAAAATAAAATTAAATCAAGTAAATTGACTATAAAAGAACTCCAAATAAATTAGATATGCATATATGTTATTATATATTACAACCCAGCAAAAAAAGTGTCGCCAAAAAAAGTAGTGAAAATGTTCTTTTTGGATCCGGAAGTGGTGCAAAATTGTCGCAGAAGCGATGAATTTAACATGGGCTTGACATAGGACGGATGTCCACCATTTTAACATTTGTTGCACTGAATTTTAATTACTTCTTATAGCGTGATCAATGTTTTGGATACGAAATTAAAAATTTTGTGATATTTTGTCAAAAAATATTTTTTTTTAATTTATTTTTATGATTTTTAATGCAACCTAACGCTTGTCTGAAACGTTGAAACTCAAATATTTCCAAAATTGTGCAATTTTTCTACAATGGATTTAGCATTTTTTCGACAAAATTTGAATAATTTGTACCATACTATTAATTCTTAGTCCCTCAGCAAAAAATGCGTCACCAAAAAAGTAATGAAAATGTCCTTTTTGGATCCGGAAGTGGTGCAAAATTCGCGCAGAAGCGATGATTTTAACATGGGCGATGATTTTAACACCATTTCAACAGCCGTTGCACTGAATTTGCATCACTTCTTAAGGTGTGATGCGAATCCAGTGATTTGGAATTGAATAAAGAAATTTTGTGATATTTTGACAAGTAGATAATTTTAAAAATTTTTATGAATTTTAATGCTTATCTGGAACGTTTGACATCAAATATTTTCAAAAAATCGCAATTTTTCTAGAAAGGATTTAGCATTTTTTTTTACTCAAAATTTAAATAATTTGCACTGTTGTATTAATTTTTTTAATCTCCTTTTAACCCATTTGAAACAATAAAATTTTAAATTTCCCATTAAAAATATGAAAAAAGCGAGTTATACAAAATTGACTCAAATGAACTTCCTAAAGTACATCTTTGGGAGGAATTTTTAGAAGTGCTTTTAACGTTGTGCACTAACCCTCTAATGCCTAAAGGCGGGCTTCGTTTAATAAGGAAGCTTTTAGTAAAACACACCTTAAGACAACAAAAATGGGCAAAACAAAAAGAAAACTTATTTGAAACTATTCAAGAGGCTTTGCAGCATATGCTGAATTTTACTGTATAAATTTTTCTTGCTTAGTTCTCTTGCTTTTGTGTCGTTAACATTGAAAATTTAATCAGCTGGCAAAAAAATTGGAGCATTAGAGGGTTAAGACGAACTTCCAAATTTTTTTGCTGGGTCCGTTTTTAACTTATTTGAAACAAAAAAATTAAAATTACCCATTAAAAATATAAAAAACGAGAGTTACAAAAAATTGAATTAAAAGAACTTCCTGTGTAGTTAAAATGAAGAACATCTTTGGGAGGACATTTTTGGAAGTGTTTTTAAAGTCGTGCCTTTAGAAGAACTTCCAATTTTTTTTTGCTGGGAAGATATATACATTACATACATACAAAGGAAGAAATGTAAACATAAAATTTGGTAGTATAATACCCTTTAATTAAAAGTTCAGCCAAAAATAATCCACCAACATTTTGGAGAACATTTTACCAAACAAAATTTATTTCTATAGAAAATTTTTTCAAAATTTTATTTCTATAGAAAATTTTGATAAAACTGTATTTTTATAGAAAATTTTGTCAAAATTGTATTTCTGTAGAAAATTTTGTCAAAATTGTATTTTTATTGAAAATTTTGTCAAAATTCTATTCTTTAGAAAATTTTAAAAAATTTTACTTTTTTAGAAAATTTAAAAAAAAATATTTTTTTTAAAAATTTTTCAAAATTTTATATGTATAAAAAATTTTTCAAAATTTTATTTCTATAAAAAATTTTGTCAATTTTTGTTTTCTATAGAAAATTTTGTCAACTTTTTTCTATAGAAAATTTTGTAAAAATTTTATTTCTATAGATTTTGTTAATTTTTTTTCTGTAGAAAATTTTGTCAAAATTTAATTTCTATAGAAAATTTTGTCAAAATTTTATTTCTATAGAAAATTTTGTCAAAATTGTATTTCTATAGAAAATTTTGTCAAAATTTTATTTCTATAGAAAACTTTGTCAATTTTTTTTTCTTTCTGTAGATTTTTTTTGTAGAAAATTTTGACAAAATTTTATTTCTATAGAAAATTTTGTCAATTTTTTTTCTGTAGAAAATTTTGTCAAAATTTTATTTCTATGGAAAATTTTGTCAAAATTTTATTTCTATAGAAAACTTTGTTTAAATTTTATTTCTACAGAAAATTTGCGAAGTACCTCTTAGTTGGAGAGGAATATTGTGCAAAATCTACCTAAACATCAAGAATTCTACTATTCTACCAAAAAGCAGCAAATCTACTATTTTTGGTAGAAGTCTACCAACTGTGGTAACCGTGTTCCCTATCCCAGGGTATCTCGAATTTTTCGTTATAAGAAAAATTAATTCTTGCGATTTAGGAATCTGAATTCGGCACATGAAGGAATATCTTTTGCAGCATTCTAATAAAGAATTTAAATAAATTAAAAATCTTTACACTAAAGAAAAAATATTTTCCTCCCGATCGACATTGTTGACAAACAAAATCCCTCTTTCTTATAAAGAAGTTTCTGTAAGAGTAAATTGAAACGAATTTATGACAAGTATTTAAGGTTAAAAAAATTTGATTTGAAGTTGGAAGCTAAAATGTATACGTTGTCTCCTACATTTAAATCATTTCCATTGTCTTAGGTTAGGTTAGGTTAGGTGGCAGCCCGATGTATCAGGCTCACTTAGACTATTCAGCCCATTGTGATACCACATTGGTGAACTTCTCTCTTATCACTGAGTGCTGCCCGATTCCATGGTAGGCTCAATGACAAGGGACCTCCTTGTGACCTCCAGTGAAACCACTTAGAGAAGCTTTCAAACCCTCAGAAATGTCACCAGCATTACTGAGGTGGGATAATCTACCGCTGAAAAACTTTTTGGTGTTCGGTCGAAGCAGGAATCGAACCCACGACCTTGTGTATGCAAGGCGGGCATGCTAACCATTGCACCACGGTGGCTCCCATTGTCTTATAATAGTCCAGAAGTTCTTATTTTAGGTTGCTTCAAGAGTTCTGCCTTGGAAGTTCACTTTTATTGAGAAATTTAAGCAAAAAATGAAATAATACGTTTCGAATCCAATTTGCATAAGAAGTTAACATATAAGACCCATGATTCATTATGGGTCTTATTTTTACCCCGCCAGATCTATACTAAAGGCTATGGAAATTCGAATTAGCCAGCGACGAAACATGTCTATAGCCAGGCTTTTATAGATTGGTATCTGGCATTTTCTTTTCAATAACTTAAGAGGATCAATTCCCTTCATCTTCTTGTGCAATAAGCTGTAATAAATATTGTAATTATATTAGTATAATTAATTGGGACATTAAACCAACCTGCATATATATCATTAGCCTGAAAATAATAAACTTTTATAATAATTTGATTTAAGTTTTATATTAATCCAACCTGCATTGATATCAGGTCAACATGAAATAATAAACTTTTGACTTATTTTATTTTTTCCCAATTAATTTTCTTTCTTTTACCAAATACCACAGAATCATATCCTTATTGGGGTGAAAGGGTTTTTTATCACATTTAACTGTCTAGAATTAAATTGTTCGTTTAAAACATAGAAACAGTGAATTTGCTAAGACAAGTCCAAGAGAATTTCCTTGTGGAATGTTTTATTTACTTATTTGAGTAGTTTCCTTTGAATTTATTTATTTTTTTTTTTAAGTTTATTGTTCTTGTTCTTTGGACAAAAGTTAACAATTATTTTTTGAGTATACGATGTGTATTAAACTATTTTATGGTGGTATCTGTGTGCTATAATCCATATATTCAAGTGAAATCTTTTAAATATTGATTCATAATAGAAACCCAAAACTTCTGTGTCGATCTATATTTGTCGGTCCGTTTGTTGAAATCGACCTATCTATTAAATGATTAAGGATGTCGGATTGATATTTTACTGTATAAGGTGATTTTTATTAGAGAATCTCATCGGAAACTACCACATATATATATTAACTTGTGTTCGTAAGTTTTTGAAATGAGTAAATTTTCCTAAAATTGTATCTGTCTTGAACTTCATATTATTATAAAAAATTTTTGAAATTAAATTTTAAACAAATTTTAAAACCAATTTTTTAGTTCAAAATAAACAATCGAAAAAATATTATTTTTGTTAATTTTTTTTTTTTCAATTTAAATTATAAAGTTAATTGTGTTATGTTGCAATTAGTAAAATATTTTACTTTGAAATTTCTAAAATAAGCCTTTGGTGGGTTCAGTTATTTTCTGGATGTGGAAATTGCTAAATATTTTTTTCGTAAACAGATAATAAAAGAAATGATTGTTGGTCGAATTTCTGTTTTTTTTTTTTTAAGGAAAGATTTATTTTTTTTTATGTTATGATCCAACTGCAAATCCGGAAGATGTATCATACATCACAATTTTTTTAGTTTCAGTTTCCTTTTAACTAACATTTTTTAAAACTTTTTAATATAAATTACGATGATCAAACATTTTTTTATTATTATGGAGAGAGACAGTAAAATGAAATGATCGATATACATAATGTTCTATATTTTTGCCAAGCTTGAGATCTTTATAGAACATTATTTAAACAAAAAATCAAATAAGAAACAAAATAACTAATGACAGATATACTCTATCATAAAACCCCAAAAACATTCCTAAGTACACGAAATATTATTACCAGTATAGCTGAGTACTATGTTCAGTTTTCAAGCTGAAAACTAGCTTGTTTTCACGGTTACTTTTTTAAATTAATTAAACTATAAATATACAATGGTTCACAATCAATTCCTTAGATATTTTCCTTTCATTATTTCTTAATACTTTATAAAAATATAATCGTATTCATATAGATTTTTGTACTTTTAATTTAGTGTTTTGGTGAAAAATACGAACATAGTACTCACCTTAAGGATTAAATACAAACAAATGAAGAAAATCCTTTAGATGTTTCTGGCGCTAGGCTTGTCAATAAGTCACTAACATTCACTAACATTTAGGCACCATCCTAAAGTATGCCTGCAGTAACTCTGAAAATACATAATTACCGAATTGAACAAAAAAAATGTGAGAAAATAATTTTATTCCTATTTTTACTCATTCATTTTAAGGTCGTCGATTTTAAAATCATAATGTGAATTCACTCCAAACAGGATATTAAGATATCATCTTGCATTTCCCATCACAACAAATAAATCACCTAGAAAAAAAATCCAGTTGATAAGCAAACTACCCTACTTGCATTAATATACACTTCCAACAAGAAGACACATACATA